>NC_082663.1:79058181-79361212 GCF_025265405.1 Mesoplodon densirostris
CTAGCTATTATAATGAAATCCAGGGGGAAAAATTTTTAAAGCCAGACTTCCAGACCTCATCATAGACCCCCAGGGAGACTTTATAGATAAGAAGCACTGATCTCCAAGGTGAAATTCGAGCTCCTTAAGAAGGTGGCAACTTTTGCCACACGTGCTTACCACCTCTCTGAGACCTCCCTGACTGTTCTGCTTCCTCTTGCTAGCTGGGGAGATACTCAACAAATGTTCGTATGAATGTCAGAATAAAATGCTCATTGAACATTTATTATAGGCAGGTAGATCAGTGTAGTGATGAAAACAGGCTCTGGAACTAGATGCCTAGGTTTGTGTGCCAGCTACTTTACTCACTAATTGTGTGAGCTTTTACAAGTGGTTTAACTTCAGAGCCATAGTTAACACACTAACAGAACAGGAATATCTGCTTCATGACATCCCTGTGAGGATTAAATGAGAATAATATATATAAAGTGCTTAGTATAGGATTCTTAGCATGTAATAAATATTCAATAAATTTTAGTTATACTTATTGAAAAAGTTAGAATCTATAAGCAAAATAATAGATGACTGTGCATTTCTGGTAAATACAGTACAAAGTATAAGACTAGTTAGAGAGATTTGAAAATTCCTAGCCTGATAAGGGCAAATTCATTAGCCTCAAAGCATGTCTATGAGCTTTTTAGGTCTTTTAAGTCAGTAAAACTCTTTTCTTCTAAACTTGTTTTCAAAACAAATTACTTTTATAAGGTTTTTAGCGTAAAAACAAATTTGAGAACATTTTAATTTCATATTCTTGTTCCTTCCAGTTTAAATCACAAGAATAGTTATAAAAATTTACCTTCCCTATAAATTCTCCAGATTATGTAACATATGGAGCTAAAAAAGCAAACCAGACCCAGGGTGGGGTCAGGAAAGAAAACTTTTGAAAAGATTCTAGTTAGATAAAATCTTATTGCAGAATATAGGAACTCTCTAAATACTTCCACTGCATTGCTGTAGTTAAGGTGCCAGCAACTGTATGACTATGTACCACTGCATAATATAAAATGCTGACAAACTATGACACAGTACTAAGACGCTGTTGATAATGAGATACATTCTAATTCCAAAGATGTTAAATGTTAAAAAGAAAAGAAGCCTTGGAATCAACAACATATAGTAATTTTGTTGTTGTGTTAAATATTGTTTGAAATAAGATCTGGGGCTTGGACATATTCTGCTAGGTTGTTTTTCCTGCTTTAAATTTTGACTTTTCTTTTTAGTAGAGCTCTTATAACCTCTTTAATAAAGCTCTTATAAGGATAAGGCCTTGCACATAGTAAGAAGTCAAGAGATATTTACATACTGCTTGTGGCTCAAATTTAGGGGTGGGTTAGCTATAAGAACCATAGGTGTTATAAAATGGTTAAAGATTATTATTTTCCAAGCTTAAATGAAGTGCTGTTAAGTGACAATGTCTGTAACATAGACAACTGAATTTCGCAAGTTTCAGTTTTTGGTGGGAAACAAAAAGGCAAAGCCATCAGTGGCAGATTTTATTGACAAACAGATGGTGTCAGGAACAAGAGTTGGAATTTCAAGGTCCTATTTACCTTTGTCCAAACACTGTCTACCGTGGTGCTTGGTACAGTGCAAATATTCACAAACGCTTGTTGAATGAAGATAGTAAGCTTAACTGACCGCTAAGAATGCAGTTAATGGTATTTGTAGCAAATTCAGTTTTCAATCATAGTTCCAATGGCTGCTTTCCAAAGTGACTGCAGTTTGGTGAAGGACAGAGCAGGATGACTTAGTCTTCAACTCCTTTATGATCGTGCTTTGGGAGGCTTGTCCTGCTGTGGCCCACACTGGAGCCTGTGTGGTGTACGCTGAGATAGCTTCCTCAGGCAACACGACCATACAGTCAAAGTCACCCTCCCACCCTCACCATTCTGCATGTCTCCTTTATGTCACTGGTGTCTGTAGTGGTACCTGGCCATGATTTGTGAACTTAGCTCTCTACTCTTTTTTATTTAGAAACCCCACAGGCAATTCTTATCCAGAAAGAAAAGGAGAGCAGAGGTGGGTGGCAACATAAAATAGAGAAGTTGGTCAATAGCTTCAAACTATTATTCAGTTATTGTTTGAAATAATAGGAGTTTCCAGAATGTCAGCCCATACCACTGGCCAAATATGACATTTTACATATATATACATATATATATATATATACACACACACTGTATATTATACTATATACATAAAAACTTATATAACCTTTGATATATCAAAGTTAAGTATTTCTTTCAAATTGGGTAATTTACTATTGTATTAATACCTTAGTAAATTAACATGTGGTTAATGGGTTATAATTCAACGCAAATATGTTATCTACACGTTAACCACTGTAATA
Source organism: Mesoplodon densirostris (assembly GCF_025265405.1). Lineage (NCBI taxonomy): Eukaryota > Metazoa > Chordata > Mammalia > Artiodactyla > Ziphiidae > Mesoplodon > Mesoplodon densirostris. Next base: position 79,060,571 of record NC_082663.1, read on the forward strand.
TTAAAAAAATTAGAACAGAACTGCCATAAAAGGATTTAATTTGAACACCTTTGTAGTATTAACTACATTCAGAGCTGAGTGTATAAAGGTAGCTGTTAGTCAGCAACCTTTGAGCAGACTGACTAAACACAACTGTTGGCAAAACCAGTGGACTAGCCAAACCAAAAACAGCAGGGGAAAGCAGAGTGCAGGCATATCATCTAAGAAGGAATGACAGTGCTGGGGATTTATTTTTATCTCTGCTGCTGTTTCAAGCAGATAGTTATCTTTGCTTCCCGAGTATCAAGTAGATTAGAGAAGGGTAGTCTGTGGGAAGTATTTTCAGGTGGGTTGAAACTGGCTACTAATTTCAAATACTGTATAATTTAGTTTTTCAAACCCAATCTTCTCTCCAGCCCCCCAAAAGGAAAATAAATAATTAACAAAATATTTCTGAATGCTTTGCTAAGTTTGCAAGTTAAGAAAAAAAAAAGAAAGAAAATCCAACTCTGTTCTTTAGAGTTAATGGCTCTACTGCAAAAATTTTAACACTATGCAAGCCTTTAAAGTTAGCAGTTAAATGCTGATTTCATCTTCAGAAGGTCAGTGTGCCTTTTTGGAAGGCGTACATTTAAAAGCTGTTTGACTGGCTGTTCCTTGCTCATTCTTAGAAAAGTGTGTGTTACTCAGTATTTCACAGGAGACGTGACATGGTACTTATAGACAATATTTTCTGTCCTCATCTTAAGGTTAATTTCTAAATTACATATGCAAAGCGAACTTGTATTTTTTAAAGCCTCTCGGATTGCTGAGTCTGAAGTAAGCAATTAAATTAGAGAGAATTTTGGAACAACATTCTCATAACAAATACTGAGTTAATACTGAGGTCTGGAATCCTATTTACTGTGACAAAGTTAACATTATTTCTCACTGCCCTGGGACAATCATTCCCTGCACATGAGTCCCTGATGCCACAGGCAAGTCCACTCTGCAAGGCTGACACAGGCCAACAGATGTGGCCATTATTTGCTGTTGAAAACGTTGCCATTTCAGATTTTATCTGATTTATAAACATATCACAGATCTACCTTTTTGTGTATGAGTGTGTACATAGATTTTAATAGACCTTCTGGAATTTTACATACCTATTTCCAGGATATAATATTTTGCATCTACCGAAACCTTTGTTTAAAACCCTGATTCATACCAATCAGAAATACATAAGCCTTGTTCCTGAGAGTCCCCTGTATCTACAGAAGTTCTGAAAGGAGGGTTCTGGATAAGTCCTACATTATTAATTCTTTCCTGAGTATTAGTCTATATATGTTTGTCAGATTCTGAGTTCCCTGAGGGCACACCCCATGTCTTACCCATCCCTGTATCTTTGCACACAAAGCACTTAGGAAAGTACTTGGCACCTGTAAGGGCTAAAAGAATGTTTGTGCAATAAATAAGAAACAAACAGAACAATAAAGCTATTAGCACACTCACTGATTAGGCACCTGTTTATAGTTTATTGAGTAATTATGTTAGTAGATAACTGCATCAGTAACAACTGCCGTTACTTGAAAATACTGAGTTAACTTACTTCCAATACCTCTCCTTTTACAGCTGTGTGGTATAGTGGGGAGAATTTTCCCTGGCAGAGTATAGGCCTAGACAGTAGTTACAGCTGTGTGTCCATCAGCTGTGTGTCTTTAGATAAGAAACTTTCAACAAACATAAAAATAAAGAGTAATTAGTTTTGTTTTGTTTTTTTTTTTCGGTATGTGGGCCTCTCACTGTTGTGGCCTCTCCCGTTGCGGAGCACAGGCTCCAGACGCACAGGCTCAGCGGCCATGGCTCACGGGCCCAGCCGCTCCGCAGCATGTGGGATCCTCCCGGACCGGGGCACGAACCCATGTCCCCTGCATCGGCAGGCGGACTCTCAACCACTGCGCCACCAGGGAAGCCAAGAGTAATTAGCTTTTAAAACTTTACTGAAACACACATTTTTGGAAAATTTTCACCTGCCACATTTTCAGTATCCAGTGAAAATATGAGACAGAACTACCATGATTTGGATAAAGCTTGCTCAACAATAAAGATGCAGCTTTTGGAAACCATGTGCATTATACCATTACACCCCTCTGAATGTTATAACTTGAACACCTCAATACCGTAGCCATGTGAATCTTACCAGCTACCTTTTCTATTCAATTAGAATTGTCTGAAAATGTACAATCCTAGTACACCTTTAGTTATGAGTATCCTAGGTATGGATCAGAACTGCAAGGATAATTGGTTGAGCCATACTCTTAAAAATCAACAAGGTATTTTTGGCTGATTTATTCAGCTCCTGATATTCATGAGTTTTGAAAACACAATTAACTGTTCCTATAGATATTTCCTCATCTTTTCAGAATCCATAAAATGTCTTCAACGACCATTCAATTTCCTGACTACGCTTTTCCACCAAGGGAAAAGGGTGAGATGAAGTGTGAAAGACAAATTTTTATTTTTTATGCTATAAAAGCTGCTGCCCAACTGTGATGATAAAAATCCAGGTAATCAATGATTCTCAGAATTTTCACTCTTTTAAGAGCATATTGCTATACTTTGTTTAATGGTCCAGTCTGCATTTTTTTTTTAGAAGAAAACTTCAATTTAAGAGAACGTGTTCAGGGCTTCCCTGGTGGTGCAGTGGTTAAGAATCCGCCTTCCAATGCAGGGGACAAGGGTTCGAGCCCTGGTCCAGGAAGATCCCACATGCCACAGAGCAACTAAGCCTATGCGCCACAACTACTGAGCCTGCACTCTAGAGCCCGTGAGCCACAACTACTGAGCCCGCGTGCCACAACTACTGAAGCCTGCACACCCAGAGCCCATGCTCCACAACAAGAGAAGCCACTGCAATGAGAAGCCCGTGCACCGCAACGAAGAGTAGGCCCTGCTCGCCGCAACTAGAGAAAGCCTGCGCACAGCAACGAAGACCCAACACAGCCAAAAATAATAAATAAATAAAATTAATGAATTTATTTAAAAAAAGAAAAAGAGAACGTGTTCAGGCACAAAAGTAAATATGCTTAAAAGTTAAAAGCCAAGACCCAAATTCTGACCTTCTAAAGACATTACAGAGGGGGAAAAAATCCTGTAATTAGTAACAAGGAACAGCATAAACATGCAGTGCTTAGCATCAGGGAAAGAGGAAATAATCTTAACACTAAATGTTCACTTTTGAAATGATATTTTAACAATATTTCAGTTGTATTTCAAATATGACTATATAGGACACTATCATGATAGTTAATGTATATTTTCAATCACATTTGATGTAAAGCCTGTAAATTTGTTAGACTTGCCACATTCTTTCTAGAGAAACTTTCAAAGTGTCTGAAACACTATATTAAAAGACAACTAAGGGCTTCCCTGGTGGCGCTGTGGTTGAGAGTCCGCCTGCCGATGCAGGGGACACGGGTTCGTGTCCCGGTCCAGGAAGATCCCACATGCCGTGGAGCGGCTAGGCCCATGAGCCATGGCCGCTGAGCCTGTGAGTCCGGAGAACGGGAGAGGCCACAACAGTGAGAGGCCCGCGTACCACAAAAAAAAAAAAAAAAAAAGACAACTAAAATTTCTCATTGAGAAAAACTCTTTTGTGGGAAATCTAAATTGAAACCTTCCAATTTAAAGTCCTAAACACTTTCCACGTAGGAAAACTGTAAGTATACTTCTTCAGATAGTTTTTAAAGCAATCAGCACCGGCAATGTTAAATTATCGTGGCTCTCAAGAAAAACAGAGGAACACTGTACAGAAGACCCTCACATTTGTGGCTCTGTGTATTCCCTGTGGGCTGTGCCAACCCACTCTCTCCCCAGTAATGACTCTTTGTTTTTACTAAGTCCCAAAGGGCTGGTGAGAGCGCTGCAAAGAGAAGGGGGGGAGGGGTGGATGGAATGCAGCTGCAGGCTCTGAAACAATGCTGAGTCCATATATTTTGTTCCCAGTTAGAATAATAAAAAGGGGACTGTGGTGGGGGGTGAGGGGATGGAGAAGACAGAATGCAGAATAAGCAAGGTAGGGCCAAGTATCCTATAGCTCTCATCCTGCAGCACTCCCTCCTCTCCCTACACTCATACTCTCCCAACTCCAGTAACCATTCATTTGGTTAAAAAGCTTATCTGTTAAAATTCAACCACCCATTAAGATTTACACCTATCAGTCACTTATATCTAAATTACTTTTATCAGTGAACTATACTCAGACAAAGAATAGAGTAGGAAGAGAGAATGGAGCTTGCAAAGATAAACTGGGGAAGCTTGGACACAGAGATAGGAAAGTTTGGGGGAGGTACGTAGGAGATTTCAGAAAGGGGGGTCCAAGGTTTCAAACAGAAACTGCCTGCTTTGTAAAGGTACCTAGGGCCTGGAGGGTAACTGGTATGCTACAGAAAACCATATTCCTTCTAAGACTGCTAAAAGCTACATGTTTCTGCATCAAGAGCTTGGAAGCCTGCACATATTGGTTCCTCCTTATTCAGTCTAACCTAGTGCCTAAGAAAATGTCCTTCACTTGCATTTCCCTGGCCTCCACGTCCCAACTGGGAGAATGAAAGAATTAAGGGAAGAGGGAAGAAGCAGACACCAAACAAGGTGTCAGCTGCTACTGAGGGAAAAGCAGCTCAAACCCTACTCTTCTCCCCTGGGTACTGCCCTCTCTTCCCAGATAACCCTTTACTGAAATGGGTAGCCCTGCTGAGCTCAAGAAGTCAGGCCTGCCTCTCGAACATCCCTTCAGATATTGTTGATGCCATTAAAATCTGTAAGAAAATTCAAGAAGCCTCAAGTAAACAACCAACACTAATACCTCAAAAATAGTATCAGCATGTGCTAGAGACTACCTAAAAAGCTATGAAACAAAATTCAGAAGAATGCTTGTTCCATTTAGGATCCCATTCATGAACACTCAGTTACTGGGGAGAGAAAAAAAAGGACTTCATTGTAAAGCTATCAAGAAGCAAACCTCTGACATCCACACACAAACATCTCCTTCAAGTTAGCATTCCACAAGATTTAGAAGTACTCTTAGTTGGTGTTGAATGATACAATTAATCTCTTGACTCTTGAAATGTTTTCAAGTTATAAAGTTTAGAAAGACTGTATTTATTCACATTGAATTTTTACATTTTGTGACATAAACAAAAATTCACAAGTGTATAGATTTATAATAAATAGGAATATGATCTTCCCCCCTCAGGTTGCCTTTTCTCTAGAGCTCTAAAATCCATTTACAGATATTCCAAATCTCCATACTGTAGACAGTATATAGAGACAAATTCAGAAATGCATATTAATTTAAATGAAGGAATGATTGAGTCTATTTATTTTATTAATGTTAAATAGTAATAGTAATAATTATGAAATAATATTGACACTACTCCTGTAAAGTTTATCTATTACAAATACAAAATTCATAGGTGCATTTTATTAGGAGTTATCATTTATTATACTTTTAAATCCAGCAATAAAATAGACAATACTTTGTTTATTCTGTGTACTAGAAAAATTCAGTTTTCTATATATACATTTCATTTCCTAGTATTAAAGTCCATAGACAGCAAAAGTTTGTTAATATTAACAACAATCACATAATCATAACTTGCCTGAAATTAATAATTCTTTATGGTTACTTAATTGTGGTAAACAAAATATAATCTCATAATACTATGATGTATGTTACACTTCAATAGAAAGGTTAAAAAATCAATTATCTATGACTTGGAAAAAAACTACTCTCAATATCTATACCTGAATTACTTAACTAAATCAAGAAGATAATTCAAGTCTTAAAGGTGTCATAAATTTACATTTAGTCACAAAGTTCACAAAATATGAGTGACATTATATTAAGAGGCACAGATGAAAACAAATTTTAAGACGTAAATATAATAATGTGTAAGATTAGATTTTCTTGCCAAAACAAGAGTACTCACCCCTTGGAGCCCTTGGAACTGAATTGAAGGTCGAAAAGGAATTAAATTCTATTAAAAGAAACATAAGAAACAAACACGTCAACCTTGGTTACTGGGACACGGAACTAAATGATTAAACTCTAAACCTATGCACTTGGTCAGTGCTATAGTCTGTGAAAACCTTTTCATTACATACTTAGGTTTATATGTCATTATATTAAGATGCCTTGATAAATGATACTGCACTACTGACATTTCTCTGAATACACAACCGAAGGTATCTTTTGGCAGTGTAGCTAATCACGTTTTTGAAAATGACTGACATTATTTGGCAAAAAATGATTAGTGTACTAATTCAATTTTACATGAAAAAGTATTATTGCTTAGTTTCTTGATATGTTTTTTAAAAAGGTAGGGGAAAGCAAGAGATAGTCAAAGAAACTTTGCAAAACTCTTAAGAGGACGCTAGAAATATAAAATTAAAATATTTGAGAATGAACTGTGGTTTCCATTTTCTCACATTTTACCAGAGATTAGTTTTTAGTTGAGGGTCAAACAGGTTACCAATCTTCTCACAAGCTTCTCACCAGGAGAATATAATTTCTAGAACAATGTTTTGTTTTATTACGAGCTTTGTCCTGTTCATAATTTTTATATTTTCTCATACAGTTGTGTATTTATTTATTTATTTATCTTTATTTATTTATTTTTTTTTGCGGTACGCGGGCCTCTCATTCTTGTGGCCTCTCCCTTTGCGGAGCACAGGCTCCGGACGCGCAGGCTCAGCGGCCATGGCTCACGGGCCCAGCCGCTCCGCGGCATGTGGGATCTTCCCGGACCGGGGCACGAACCCGTGTCCCCTGCATCGGCAGGTGGACTCTCAACCACTGCGCCACCAGGGAAACCCTCGAGTTGTGTATTTAGAACAAAAGCTGAAACTGTAAATATCTACCATAGTCTCAGGCATGATTTCCTGTACCCAAAGTCACCAGTATGGGGCTGGTTCACCACTATTGGAACGCTTTTCCAAACTGCTAACAGAAATTCATGGGGAAATCAGATTTGGGTAACATTTTAATAGTAACACATCAGCCTGTAAACTATTCTTCATACCCTCATATCCAAACCCAATGCACAAAAACAAAAGCAGTGGTTTCTGGTCTCAACTCTACCTTAAAGAAAAATACAGAGGCACCAATGTGCCCCTCCCTCAGCCACTGCACATTAACTACTACTTACTAGGTACTTCCCAAAACTTCTCTACAGATTTAAAAGTTTACTAATCAGGATTACAATAAACTAAAGAGAAATAAGGAAAGGATAAGTACTTTAAAAGACAGATCATCTGAATATAAAATCAAGTGGTAGCATTAACCATTCTATTATTATTTATAAAAATGGATAAACATCTTCTTGAAGAAAACATAATAGATACTATTACCATTGTTCTACCACCATAAAAAGATTATTTAACTTTAGACTTACCAGCAGAATCAAAGCACTACTGGGTGACAAAATTTATTTCTTGGTGTGGGAGAAGTAGGTAACAATTTTTCATAGTGATTCATTCTAATTCAGGGTGTTTTATGAAAATATAAAATATAGATTAACGCTAACTTGAATTTCCTTAGAGGGAGAAAACCTCACCCAAACCTACCTTCCATAGCTAAACCTCTACCTAAAGTAATGGTAGCTTGTGTGCAGAAACCCTGGGGAGGCCCGCTTTGTGTGTAAGTAGGTGGCACTACAATTTAGGTAAGACAGGTCGAGGTTCTAGCTTTCAGAATATTTCAATCAGCCCTGCCTCCTGCTCTCTCTTCAAATCACAAACACTGAACATCTCCTCTGAGGCTGGTTACGCTTTCCTCTCTGACTCCTTGCAGGCAGGTTATCTTCAGCTCACCACTGGAATTTGAACTTCTCTATCAAGTTCATCAATTCTTCTTGGCCAAACAAATGCTAACTTTCCTCAATTTTCAAATTGCTCACTTCTCCACTGGATGTCACTTGGAGACACCACTCCTGGCTCTTTGATCATGCCTTTCACTTTCCTCTTTCTAGATCCAGTCTCTCCTGGAGGCTCACCTTGCCTATTTGGTGATGACTCTGAATCTCTTCCCTATTCCTCAACTTGGCATCTCTCTGCAACTTGCAACTTATCACAGCCTTGGACATTTTGCATTAGAAACTCTCAATGACAGCAAAATTGGCAAACACTAAACCACCTCTGCCCCTCGCCAAACTGGCGCCCCTTTCCTACTTTCGGGCAAGGATGCTTCTATCTTTTTGGTTCTCCAGGCTCACAACCTTAAGTTTAACGCACAGCCTCTTCTCCCTCTCCCCTCACCACATTCTATTAGGCAATCGCACACTGCTAGAATCACAGAATTCCAGGTCCAGAGGTACTCCAGTTGGTGCCCAGCCCCACCCCCCACCCTTAACCACAATGGGCCATGTGTCCCATTAATAACTAAGCTAGGACCAGAATCTAGGACTCAATCTTCCTGTTTTGCCATACTGTTTTTCTTCTACTGTCTTGGGCTCCACACACATCTGTTACGGTAGATCCATGGGCACTTACTCCTTTATGCCAGTGAGTTCGCATTTTAGTTGGAGAACATTTGAAAACGATTAAATATTGTACTAGGCTAAGTACTGCTGGGAGGTGCAGTAAGGATTCTCACAAAGGAGAAAAGTATCGGTTAGAAGAGATACTAGAGAAGAGAAAAGGCTCATGGAAAAGATGGCTCTTGAGTAGCAATTTTGAAAAGACAAACTCCAGGGAGAGGGAGTGTCCAAAGCAAAAAAGCAAGGAGACAGGAGTGGGTACTGTGCAGGCAGACGGCAGGTCTTTTCGCACGTGAAACATAGCATAAAGGATGAGAATTGGACCTGGTGATCCCTGGCTAATCTCTCCTTGACCTCAAAATTTGTCTTCAGTTTTAGCTTCTACCCACTACAGAATAAATAGGACAGTAATTTAAATTTCAGACCTCATAATTTCTAAAGGTTCATCACCCTGTGAAATAACCCTATCCTAAACCCTTCCATTACCCCTTTAGGGATGGCCTTTAAGTCTTGTCTTTGACATGATAAACAATTGGAGGCTCTTCTGATTTTTGGAATAAGAAAGTAAGTTGCTGAAAGAATGAAGTGTTTCAGGGAAAGCAGCTCTTTCAGTCATGTGTAAGAAAGACAGACAGGGAGATCAATCGGGGCTAGGGAAAAGGATTAGACATCAGCTCCAGGGGATGTTTTATTTAGGAACACTCTGGTGATAAAGGCCTAAATTAGTATGGCTTCATCTGGAGCAAACAGGAGATGGTGGAACGAGCAGACCTTCCCAAGAAAGAATGATAAAATGTGATGAAAGCTTGAGTATCAGGTGTACACGCGCACATATGCACAAAAGAAGCAAAGGTGGCTCAGGGCTCTCAATCATCATCTGGGGCCAGTCTGCCCCAGGCTCCCTCATATTAAGCTTAGTCTCTACTTTGAAAGCTCCTAGCCTGTTTCAGGTCCCTATCACCAAGCAACTAGACAAAGGCCTTCCTCCCTTCCTTCAATTCCTTCCAAATGTTACTCATTCAAATAGCTAACAGAAGCTTTCTCAGATACCACCCTCAGCATGTCACATAGCCTGCAGTGGGTTCTATCAAAGCAAAACAAACTCCTCCACGTAGAAAGCAGACAGTCCAGCTACAGGACCAACCAATTTCATCTTCCACTTCCCAACTGTGGCTCAGCAGTATTAACCTTTTTCAGTCTGTTTGTTTTGTAAACAATTTCCTCTCTATTTCTACCTCCTATCTATCTGTTCTTTCAACCTGGCATACCTTCCCAAACACTATTTTGCCAATCCATACTAATCACTTAACATTCAAGCTTAAGATTAATTTCCTCAGCTAGGCCTTGTTTTAGATAAATCAGAAATCAAAGACTCAATGAGTTTAAGGACCCATTGCAGGTAAATGTGAAAGAGACTGGGTGTAAAGCAACAGGGCAGTGGCGAGCACCTGGGGAATGAACGCCCAACTGAGAAAGGACTCAAATTTTAAAATGTTAAACCTTTTTCTCACCAAACAAAACACTGCTGCCACCATTTTGCTAACTCTGAACTATGCCCACTTTAGCTACCATTAGCTATTGTTTTTTTCCAGATGCCTGTGTCTATTGTACCACTACACTGGGGGTGTATTTTTTTCATAGGTTTTCTTACTCCTAGTTGTTATGATACAAAAGAGTCTAACACATATTTAACTTACAAGTATTTATCTACATTATGATAAAAAAGTATTATAAAATCACTTTGGCTATGTCCTCTTTATATATGCGGTATACAACTATACGCATTATATACTTTATAGATTACTAGTCTGGGTTGTATAGACAAAACAATACCACTATGCTTTACATCAACTTAGGGATTCTCAAGAGTAATTTTTTTTAAAAAATAAATTTATTTCTTTATTTTTGGCTGCATGGGGTCTTCGTTGCTGCACGCAGGCTTTTTCTAGTTGCGGTGAGCAGGGGTTACTCTTCATTGCGGTGCGCGGGCTTCTCATTGCGGTGGCTTCACTTGTTGCGGAGCACAGGCTCTAGGCATGCGGGCTTCAGTAGTTGTGGCTCGTGGGCTCTATCCAATCTTTTGCCTCATGACCTGAATTTAGGACCTAACCTCCTGATATGCTTAGAGTTCTATCTGTATTGCTTGCTTCCTCAACAAAAATTATAACTTGTTTTTGTTTACATAGTTTTGTAATGTACAGAGTATTTTTATATCCATAGTCTCAAGTGAGACCTCCTAAAACCAGCCGTGGGTGGTAGGAAGACACCATCATCCCCCATTTCAGAGGGAGATAAACGAGTCTCCAACAGGCAAAGTTCATTGCTCAGAATCACCAAGCTAGTGGTTAGCAGAGTTGGACCTCAAATCCAGACTTCTGAATTTCAAATACAGTACCCTTTCCTTATCTTGCCTCTGTAACAGGTTACCTCCTAGGGCTGAACATGAAAAGCACTTAAATGCTCATTCAATTCTTCTGGCATTTTGTTTCCAAAGAAAATGAATTTTATAAAATCATTATAATTTCCAAGGTTCAGCTTCTGATAAATAAAAACTAAAAAAACAACAGTTTTTTTTTCTGTAAGGACCATGTAGAGTAAAGGAACATATATAAATATTTGTGTTAACATTCTTCATTAAAAAAACAAAACCCTCATCTATGGAGTAGTTGTGGGTGCTTATCCAAACAGGATAAACTAGGATTACTGTTGCTGAAAAACTTTAAGATATCTAACAACCTAGAAGAGAAAAGTACATATGAGAACCTCAAATCCTTTATTGATTTTAATCCCAATTTTAGACAAGAAGATGTTAGGTACTATGCTACAGTTCTTGAACGTTTTAAAAAATGCAGCAAGAGAGCCAGCTAGAACGCTATACCACTTTTTATGCTTCTGACGACTGTGTTAATGGGAAAGGTACCCGGAATAAGTTGTAAAAGTCAATACCAGGACTTACCTGGTAGTCCAGTGGTAAAGAATCCACCTTACAATGCAGGGGACGTGGGTTCGATCCCTGGTCAGGGAACTAAGATCCCACATGCTGTGGGGCAAGTAAGCCCAAGCGCCACAACTACTGAGCTCACGCACCTCAACTAGAGCCCTCGCCTCAAACTATAGAGCCCATGTGCCCTGGAGCCTGCGTGCCACAACTAGAGAAGAGAAAACCCGCAGGCCACAACTAGAGAGAAGACCGAGTGCCACAGTAAAGATCCCGCGCACCACAACGAAAGATTCCGCATGCAGCAACTGAGACCCAACGCAGCCAAAAATAAATAAATAATAAATAAATCTTTTTTAAAAATTGAACATTTAAAAAAAAATAAATAAAAGTCAATACCACTATAAGCAAATGTCTCAAGCACGTTAGTTTTTCACCTAAATGTTTTTTAGTCTAAGTTTAACTGCACAAACATAACCTCAACTCATTGTATATTTTTTAATGTGATCCAGTTTTACAAGATAATGTAATTACAGGTGGCCAAATATGATAGGCATGTTTTAGAATAATGTTTAACTTACTAAGTACAGTTCCATTACAAATGGAATTTCAATAGGACTTCAACTTTTGATTTTTAGCTTTAATTAAATATTTGCACCAACTAGCTATTTTGAAAATCAAGTAACTCTAGGGTTTAACTGACTAGTACTTGAGCTATAAATAAGATAGTGATCTAGTATCTTCATCCATCCAAGAAACAATGCAGACTGGAACTGGCTAGGGAAACCGTTTTGAGAAATGCTTCAACAAGGTGATGTTTTATAGTCAAAAGATTCTGTTAAACTCTTGGTTGGTTCACTGATTTTAGATTTCCTTGAATTAACCCTCTGTATTTCTCAGAGAATGTAGGGCATTCTTAAGCTTAGAATAAAGGTGTAGACAATACTAAAATGCTCAAAAGTTTAGTTCTTGACATCTGCCACTATAATAAGCCAATTCTACTGCAATAAAAACTGCTCTATGGGCTTCCCGGTGGCGCAGTGGTTGAGAGTCCGCCTGCCGATGCAGGGGACACGGGTTTGTGCCCTCGTCCGGGATGATCCCACATGCCGCGGAGCGGCTGGGCCCGTGAGCCATGGCCGCTGGGCCTGCGCGTCCGGAGCCTGTGCTCCGCAGCGGGAGAGGCCACAGCAGTGAGAGGCCCGCGTACCGCAAAAAAACCCCAAAACTAACAAACACAAAAACCTGCTCTATGACCAAAGAAATCTATGTCCACTTATTTCCAGGGACTATGTCTTGCAATATATAAGGACTATAAAAGTAATATGTAATTTACTAAGTAATTTTACTAAGTAATTTTAATTGTGCTGAGTAATATTAATTTCTGACACGATTCTTTTAGGGTAGGAGGGAAGAAGCAAAGCTCAGGTTTCTTTGGGGATAAATAAAAGAGAGTTACTTATCCTATAAAAGTTGTTATAACCATCTCTTGATTATTTACATATTGTTTATCCATCCAAATTAAACCTATGGTTACTTTTATTCTATCAACCACTATTGGTTTTGTCAACATACAACCATAAGAAATAGCATTCGTTCTAGAAAAGAGTGATTTCTCTAAGAAACACATTAAAGAGATCTTTCTAATTTTATTCTCTAAGGTTAGAGATGTACTTGAAATACCTTCAGCTTCCCTTCTGAACCCATCATGGAGCTTTGACTCAACTTAAGGTGAACTCTTGAATTATTTAAAATTAACCAATAGGTATTTATTAAATACTTCATATTTTATTTGCGTACCTAAGCTGCATTATAAGTCAAGCTAAAGACAGTGCAAAAAGGGCTTCCCTGGTGTGGCACAGTGGTTAAGAATCCGCCTGCCAATGCAGGAGACATGGGTTCAAGCCCTGGTCCGGGAAGATTCCCACATGCCACAGAGCAACTAAGCCTGTGCACCACAACTACTAAGCCCGCGTGCCACAACTATTGAAGGCCACATGCCTAGAGCCTGTGCTCCTCGACAAGATAAGCCACCACCATGAGAAGCCCGCGCACCTCAATGAAGAGCAGCTCCCGCTCGCCGCAACTAGAGAAAGCCCACATGCAGCAGTGAAGACCCAAGGCAGCCAAAAATAAAATAAAATTAATTTAAAAAAAGAATATTTAAAGATAGTGCAAAAAAAAATTCCGAAGTCAAATATAATTTTGGAACTTTATGTCAAAACCAGAAAACTCTATAAATGGTGATGGGTCAGTTGACTGCTTTAAGTGAGATTATTTTAGGAAATGGTTAAAGCCACCTAGTTACTATTTACTGAGCACTTAAAATGTGTCAGGCCAGTGTAATCACTTTTACTATCACCTGTGGGAATTCTCAGAACACCCTTGTGGAGTAGATACTATTATTTCCACAGGATTCCACAGGTAAATCCTGTGAAATCACATAAGGTTACACAGCTAATAAGTGACCTGGAGCTCAAACCCTGGCCTGTCTCCCTTTAAGAACTAAGCCCTCTACACAGCTAGCCTCTCCTGCTACTTCTTAACAACAGTTATATAAATGTGAAATATCTGAATGCTACAGAATTAAGAACTGATAAGAATCAATAGCTCTTTGGGGATCACTTTTTTGGTTTTGCACTACAACTTAAGGAAAATATCAGGCACTTGAATTTCTTTTCACTTACGCAAGTAAATAGTAAAAAGTATTTATGACTTATCCTGGGATACAATTTAAGATAGATCTTTCTTTCCTAAAAGAGGTACTATACCATTTAAAGAACTGTGGTTATAATTCTTGCCCCACTTTTTTTTTTTTTTTTTTTTTTTTTTTTTTTGCGGTATGCGGGCTTCTCACTGTTGTGGCCTCTCCCGTTGCGGAGCACAGGCTCCAGATGTGCAGGCTCAGTGGCCATGGCTCACGGGCCCAGCCGCTCCGCGGCATGTGGGATCTTCCCAGACTGGGGAACCCATGTCCCCTGCATTGGCAGGTGGACTCTCAACCACTGCGCCACCAGGGAAGCCCCTGGTTATAATTCTTTTATTTAAGAAGTCATTTAATTCTGCTCTTTAAAATATCATCTGATAGAGAAACCAAAGACTATCCAATAATTATATTTTAACCACGGTAATAAAAATAAAATCTAAGCAGGGAAAGAAGAGGAAAAAAAAAAAAGATGGGAGTATAAGTAGACAGTAGCACAGGAAATCAGTTAATCCTGAAATCAAATATACCCAGCTCTCGTCAAAAGCTGGTAATATGTTTAGAATGATAGTATGAATGTGAAATTTTGAGGTAATCCAAAGATACCTTAGTAAACGGTATCTCCTTCTTTGCCCCATTCTTTTATTAGATGCTCCCCCACCCCCCGGGGGAGAGAGAGGGAGTCATTAAGTTTCACAAAATCTAGTATTTTGCTTTGTCAGTCAATCCAACCTTACACATCGCAGAAACTCCTTCTCTGCAGATTTGGAAGAACCAGATTAAAGAGCATTTGGAATAAAGAATAATTTCTTTCTAGCCTTTACAGCATAGAAAAGAATGAAATATAAAGGAGATTCTTGAAACAGTAGGGAGAAGTCAAAAATCTAATTTATTTAACACAGTCCTTGTTTTTAAAGATAGTTTCTGGAAAACTGTAGCTATCTGATGCAGGCCAAATTTAAAAAAATTATTATTGTCTTAAACGTTACTATTTCATACAACTCTTTAAAGGAATATGGAAGGCAAAAATCCAAACTGAACAACCACCTAAAAAGTTAGTTACTGTGAACAAGCCCTTATAACAATATTTGAAGCATAATATCCCATCATTTTTTTCTAAGAGAGTGCTTAATGTGGACTTTATAATTGTGTAATTAGCTTACATGTCAAATCTGATTATAAATACAAATGAAGATTTGTTCTTTGGGATCATGATCTCTAGTAAAGTATAAGGAGAAACAGTAAAATAAACTTGGATTGGAAGATGGGTATTATTTTTAAAATAGTAGAAATTTGTAAAATGAAGCATCTACAACAAAGGGAGCCATTAGAAGGCTTGAAACTTGGAAACTACATGATCATACACACTTAGTGTTTTAAAAAGATCGCTTTGGCTGCTGTGTGGAGAATGGACTATTGGGGGAAGAGTGCAAGCCTGGAGGCTAGATGGAAGTCCATGGCAGTGGTCCTCAAGAGAGATAATGGTGGCTGGGACTGGAGTGGTGGTGATGGATGAAGTTAGATTTCAGATTTTTGAAGAATGACAGAACTTGCTGATAGATCAACTAAGTCAAGAAAAGAGGAGATAAATCAAGGAATACTAGCCAATTACTAGTCAACTGGTGATGAGTACTGCCACTTACTGAAATGGGCAACACTCATGAAGATGTAGGTTTGAAGGGTGAAATCAAGAGTTGTGCTTGGCAAAAATAAACTCAAAATGGATTAAAGACTTAAATGCAAGGCCAGACATTATAAAACTCTTAGAGGAAAACATAGGCAGAACACTCTGTGACATAAATCACAGCAAGATCCTTTTTGACCCACCTCCTAGAGAAATGAAAATAAAAACAAAAATAAACAAATGGGACCTAATGAAACTTCAAAGCTTTTGCACAGCAAAGGAAAACATAAACAAGATGAAAAGACAACCCTCAGAATGAGAGAAAATATTTGTAAATGAAGCAACTGACAAAGGATTAATCTCCAAAATTTACAAGCAGCTCATGAAACTCAATATCAAAAAAACAAACAACCCAATCCAAAAATGGGCAGAAGACCTAAATAGACATTTCTCCAAAGAAGATATACAGATTGCCAACAAACACATGAAAGGATGCTCAACCTCACCAATCATTAGA
The DNA here is from genome assembly GCF_025265405.1 of Mesoplodon densirostris. Taxonomy (NCBI): domain Eukaryota; kingdom Metazoa; phylum Chordata; class Mammalia; order Artiodactyla; family Ziphiidae; genus Mesoplodon; species Mesoplodon densirostris. Next base: position 79,076,849 of record NC_082663.1, read on the forward strand.
GAAATGCAAATCAAAACTCCAATGAGGTACCACCTCACACCAGTCTGAATGGCCGTCATCAAAAACTCTACAAACAGGGCTTCCCTGGTGGCGCAGTGGTTGAGAGTCCGCCTGCCGATGCAGGGGACACGGGTTCGTGCCCCGGTCTGGGAGGATCCCGCATGCCGCGGAGCGGCTGGGCCCGTGAGCCACGGCCGCTGAGCCTGTGCGTCCGGAGCCTGTGCTCTGCAGGGGGAGAGGCCACAACAGTGAGAGGCCCGCGTAACAAAAAAAAAAAAAAAAAAAAAAAAATCTACAAACAACAAATGCTGCAGAGGGTATGGAGAAAAGGGAACCCTCTTGCACTGTTGGTGGGAATGTAAATTGATACAGCCATTATGGAGAACAGTATGGATGTTCGTTAAAAAACTAAAAATAGAACTACCATATGACCCAGCAATCCCACTACTGGGCATATACCCTGAGAAAACCATAATTCAAAAAGAGTCATGTACCACAATGTTCATTGCAGCACTATTTACAATAGCCAGGACATGGAAGCAACCTAAGTGTCCATCGACAGATGAATGCATAAAGAACATGTGGTACATATATACAATGGAATATTACTCAGCCATAAAAAGAAACAAAATTGAGTTATTTGTAGTGAGGTGGATGGACCTAGAGACTCTCATACAGAGTGAAGTAAGTCAAAGAGAAAAACAAATACCGTATGCTAACACATATATATGGAATCTAAAAAAAGGTCTGAAGAACCTAGGGGCAGGACAGGAATAAAGACGCAGATGTAGAGAATGGACTTGAGGACACGGGGAGGGGGAAGAGTAAGCTGGGATGAAGTGAGAGAGTGGCATGGACATATATACACTACCAAATGTAAAATAGATAGCTAGTGGGAAGCAGCCACATAACACAGGGAGATCAGCTAGGTGCTCTGTGACCACTTAGAGGGGTGGGATGGGGGGAGGGTGAGAGGGAGACGCAAGAGGGAGGAGATATGGGGATATTTGTATATGCATAGCTGATTCACTTTGTTATAAAGCAGAAACTAACACACCATTATAAAGCAATTATACTCCAATAAAGATGTTTAAAAAAAAAGGAATTGTGTTTGGGTCTGTTAAATTTAGATAACCTATTAAACTTTGATAAAGAGATCAGGTGTTGAAAATTAGTGCCTGGAAATGGAGGAAGGTCAGAGCTGGAGATAAATATTTGGAGGTCATTAACATATAGATGACATTTAAATCCATAGGACTAGATGAGCTCACCTAGGGAAGTGAATAGATAAAGAGAAGGGAACTGGGATCTCCAACTTTCAGAGGCCAGTTAAGCAGTGGATAATCAGCAGAGGAGACTGAGAAAGAATGGCCAGGGAAATGGGAGGAAAATCAGGAAAGTGTTTCTAACAGGAAGGAGTAGTCAAATGGATGGCATGATGCTGAGGTCAGGTAAGACAGGAACAGAGAGATAACCACTAGATTTGACAACAAGGGACCTAGTCAGGTGCAATCTCAGGGATGTGATGGACACAACCCAGCTGGAGTGGGCTGAGCAGAGGATGGGAGATGAAAAAGCAGACACTATTTCTCAGACATATCCTCAAACATAATCCTCTCTTTAGGTGTCCCCTTGCACAGAGACTTTATTGTATGTATGTATGTATGTATGTATGTATGTATGTATGTATGATGTCTGCTTGTTTCTACTAAGGCATGAGCACTTTCTGGACCATCCTGACTTATTCAACTTTATATATCCAGTGCCTAGTACTATGCCTGGCACATATCAGAAGATAAATAAACATTGGCTAAATGAACAAATGCATATTTGACAGTTATAGTTATAATTCCTGTTCCTACCTCTTCGTCTTTTATTAAAGAAAAAACATCTCAAGACACTCAACTGAGTTTTTACCACATGGATGTGTTTTCTGGCTATCTGAGGCATCATGGTTTCCAACAATGAAAACCAAAAGCCATGATACTAAGTAAATGTCTTTTAAAAATCTGCTAACACGTAAATTTACAATTAAGCATATTTAGATCCTAAAGTATCTCAAAGAATCTTATTAGAAAGTTCATGCCTGGCTCCACCCTTGAACAAGCTCACTCTTCATGGGAAAAGTCTTCTAGCCAAGGTTATCTCCATGGACCATGAACCAAGTGCCCATAACCAGTCCATAACAATGTATATGTATAACAGAAGTTTCATGTACTCATGATTATTTTTTGGTTTGTTTTTCACAAACTGTCAAACAAAAAAAAAGAGAATCAAAACACCAAAACAGAAATGAAAGTAATCTGGAAGTGAAAACACTGACCCTTGCAAGGCCTTTAGGAATCAATTAAAAATGATGCTTGAAATGTAAATCCAGGCACATTGTAGAGAGTTACTTAATGTTTCAATAATCACTTGGGACAGAAACCATGGAAAGTCTGATCTTCACGTTAAAATCAAATTCAATTTTCATATTATCTGTACTCTATGACAGTCTTAAGTGCAATTTATAGAGAACGTTATTGGATAAAGGAAGCCGATAAAAATCCGAGCAAAATTTGAAAATCCCTGTTTAAAACCAAAATTTCTTCCACCTAATAATTTCAACTTCACCCAAAACATTACCAATCCCCAAAATTTCCATCCAAATGGAAAAGTTTGAGACATGTAAATAATATGGCATTGTTCTAGTCTAGCCTCAGACCCAAATATACTTCTCAAATATAAAACATCTAATCAAACCTAAGTCTCATCACCAAACAACAGGCTGAGTGAACGTCCACTAAAATGGTACTTTATCTCCCCCACCCCACCCTCCCAACAGCTTCTGATTTCCCTTTTTTTACTAAGGGTACCCCTCCTAGTGCTGATGGCTAGAAATTTCCATTTAACCCTGTTCCTTTAAAATCTGTTATTGAATTCTATAGATTCTATTCATCTGTAATGTCTTGTCTCTCACTAGCATCCTAGTTTAGATCCCACTCATCTCTGACCTGGACCACATACTTCCTCCTAACTTGTCTACTGCCTTCCAGATTCATCTTATACTCATCATGCACACTGAGGCCAGTATAATCCTAAAGCATTAGCTCAAATCACCTTAAATTTCTACTGTCTCTCCAGTTTTGAAAGAATAAACTCCAACCTGCTCCAGTCTCCCTTTCCTCTCTTAAATCCAACTATATTTTCTCCTACACTCGAGGTTAAGTGGAACAAGGGTCTTCCTTGCTATTCTCAAAGCCTGCCTTAGCTTTTCTACTGTTGTCCTTTCCTTTCCTGTGCCATTCCTTCTGCTGGAGATGTGATTCCCCCCATCTAGTCTCTGCCTGTTAAAATCCTAAGACCCAAAGATGTTTTTTAGACCAATAACATATAGGATCCCCAACAAGAAAGAAACTTATGGGGCTTCCCGGGTGGCGCAGTGGTTGAGAGTCCGCCTGCCGATGCAGGGGACACGGGTTCGTGCCCCAGTCCGGGAAGATCCCACATGCTGCGGAGCGGCTGGGCCCGTGAGCCATGGCCGCTGGGCCTGCGCGTCCGGAGCCTGTGCTCCGCAACGGGAGAGGCCACAACAGTGAGAGGCCCGCGTACCGCAAAAACAAAAACAAAAAAAAAAAAAAAAAGAAAGAAAGAAACTTATGCTCTTTGTCTAACAACCGAGTTATTATTCAACTAGTAGCAAATGCTCTGACTACTGAGTTCAATTCAACGTGCTAATTTGATTCATGAATCTTTTGGAGCATATAGTCTAATTAATAAGATTCTCTCTTTTTATATCCTATATTAAACTGCTAGCCATGAGATTCCAGGTTTGGCTTTTGCTGGCAAAATATTAGTGGAAGCCCTTAAACCAGTTCTTCCTAAAGATTTAACGTGGCTCTAAAGAGCCATAATGCCACAACCAAAATAGATAGATAGGTAGATAAATTGAAAGGAAGGGAGGGAGGGAAAGAAAAGAAAGCAATTCTCCGTAAATCTGACCTGATTTATGCCATGTTTTTCAGCTTCAATTTGGCTGTAGAGACACAGTCATTAATTTACTGTATTCTACTCCAGACCTGCTTTTCTAGATTTTTGCATTAAGTCATGGGAAATGTCCTATGGAACTGAGGTATGCAGGAGAGTCAAATGTGCTGTGGTTATATACATGCTCTTTTCTTTATTCTAAAACTCAGCTCACCTTACATGAAGAAATGCCCATATCATCACATTTTAGGGACATCTTCTCAAATACTCCAAATACATTTGACCCAAACTGGCAAATAATTGGGCTGAACTCTGGTGCCACAGTCCTGAGCCTCTCTGTAGTCACTGCAAGTTGTTAAAAATGACCCAGCAGTGGTTCTCCTGAAATTCTCATTTTCCTCACTTTGCCGGCTTTATCACAAATTACCTAATAAGCGCTATGAGCACAGCTTCCATAGTTTTTCACAAGTGCAAATGGAGGAAATGGAAAGGTTGGATCTGGTGACTGTCCTTGATAAGCTTTCCTGTAAATCATTCCGAGAATTTTACACCCCTTTCCTTTTAAATTCTTTTCTTGAACATGTTCCAATCCTTCACATATGTTCTTTCTTTCTCCTCTCAGTTCTGGTGCCAAGGTTCCCTGTCTATCTCTTTGGGCAATCTGGCTACTGCTTTTCACTAGGAGGAGCACCCTTCTTTGCACTGAACACCTGATCAGCTGAAAAAACTTTTCAAACACTTATTGCAAAATGGGGCACAAACTTGACTTTACTTGATAAAAAGCATTTTAATATCAAGTTCAGCCTGAAGATGGGTCTAAGTTAAAGTCAGTAAGATTAACTTATTTTAATTAAAACCGGCTATATTTAAAAACTGCAACAAAAGGAATCTGCTAAGGCAAACCTCATTGTTTTACTTAGTAAACATGTCAGCAGCAGCGGCAGCTCTCTGCTGGCAGGTCTGGATGCTTGAGTGGTGCCTTAAGGAGAACAGGGTCTTCTGTATTTGTAAAAGCAGATTATTGAACACACATGTACACACTCAAAATTGTTTGAGGGCAGGCACAAAAAGGAAGAGATAGGAAAAAGTAAGGTATGAGTCTTTTTGTGCCTTAAACCACAATGAATCAAATGCCGATACGTTCACGAGGTAAAAAGATAGGAAAGGAGAGGATATCTCCTACTCCATGACCTGTGGGATCAGTGATTTTCTAAGATCATGGAACACATTAAAGGGAGCTATTGTGAAGGACAGTAACTTTAGAGGTTTAAATAAGACTTTATGCTTTGACTGGAAATAACAGTATCTAGTAATACTGAAAGAGACTGAATTCCTCATGCAAAATTAAACGTAAGTATATTTGTACAAATTTTCAAAACACTATCATTTTCCTAGAAGACACTAATCAAAGCAGGGAAATTTAAAGCCAATAATTGGAGTTGGCAAGAGAATGTGTTAACAGAATCCTTCTTAAAGTCATCTCCTTTCTCATCTTCAGGCATAGAGAATGAATGGCCCCTGCTTCCAGATGCATCTATGCAAGACTTTTTATGTAATAGTTGGATAAACATGACAGTATTATTTGAGCCACCACCTTTGAAACTTTGAGTAAACATTAAAAAAAAATCAACAGGCTCAGCAATAAGAGAATCTGAAAACAAAATTTTTATAAGATTTTTGTTACTACCAAATGAGTTACTCAAATGTCAAAATAAAGCCAGCTACAAATTACTGAAGGAATTGGCTAAAATAAATTTGAGAATTTTGAGGTTTAATTTGAAATAGTTTTAGGATACATTTGGGAGAGATATGTAATTACAGTAACATATGTTCATTTAAAATATGTGAGGCTTATATAGACCATAAATTCAGACATCAGTTTAGAATGACTATAAAGTTGTAATACGTGATTTTTATTTAGTAACTTGCACCTTCATTCAAAATAACTTATCTATAGGAAAAAAAAAGTAGTTTTGCAATATATACTAAATACCTGTATAAGTATTCTGAGTTCATTCTGCAAACCATGAAAATAACTTTCCAGTTAACACTTTTTTATATATAATCAACTTGAAACTGTCTCTGTATTCAAACTGAGTGGAAAACAACTTTTAGGAGATATTTACTCCAACTATAACTCCCATTCCTGGAATCACAGTGTCTCTATCCCGCACCCCAGTCTGTTTAAAAGGTTCCCAAGTTAGCTTTCCTCATTTCTTCTCTAAAAATAGAAAACTTGAGTAATGAAGGTCAATTAGGTTCGTTTGTCTTTCGAAACAGTGAGGAATTGTTTCTAATTAAAAGATTCTGTTTCCACGAACTCTAATAAGTTCAGATACTTGCTCAATTATATCTAAAGAACATCTGTATTTAGCCTAAGTCATAGTTTCCTAAAATTCTTAAATTTACCTCCCTGAAGTCTTATGTCAAGTGGATTAATTTAGGAGAGTAAATCCAATGGACAAAATAATCTGGATAAAAATAACTCTCTGATGCTTAATTTAGGAAATTAACCTGTTGAAATTTCTGGCTCTTAGAAAGTCATCAGAAGAGGAGGCATAACAGTCATAACATTGCATGGGCCAAAGCCACTTGGAGGCCACTTGTCAAGCATCAAGCACCTTCCTATCTAAGCACAGGAGTGGTAGGGGCAGTTTTATATGAGAAGTTAAAGCCATCATGCCCCCATCCCCAGGAGAGAATAGAAACTTCTCCCTGACTAGTCAATGCATTCCAACATTTTTCCAAACGCAGCTACAATTTAAAGTTAGGAGCCCTAATTTGATAAGGGTGGAAAGCGAAAGCGTAAAAGACCAAGTATGTATCCTTCTACTGGAGGATAAAAGCTCGGCCATATGCCCACTGCTGGCAACTTTACTGTGTTGATGGGGGAGCCCTGGTCTGGCCCTAGTCAGGTGGGACACTGAGGACACATTGTGGGAGACTTGGCTGAACACACCAGAGGTTACTGTAGTAAGTTCCAACAGTACCTCATTTCTTTTTCTTCTGTCTCTTCCCACTTTTCAGCTGTCTGAAGTTAACAGTCTCACCCCAAATCCTGCTTTTCTAAGCCCCTTAAGAAGTGTTTCTGTGGCCAAAGTGACAGTGAGGCCTGGGGACAGGAACTGGTTAAGTCAGAAACAAGGCAGTGTCCAACTTCAACGGCCAAGTCAGCTTATTTCTTCCTCCTCTCCCTGCATAGTACTGCTTCTACTACCAACTTTTAGAAGAAAAGGAATCCACGGACTGTCTCAATCTACCTGGGTCCAACTCAGAAGGGCAGAGGGAGTTGGAAAAGTCTTCTCCCTTTCCCTTCTCTGCCTCTGTACTGATTGACTAGATACATTAATTTGCATGCACAGAGATGGAAACAGATGGTAATGATATTAATAGGCAATAGAAGTAGTCAGGAGCAAGGAAAGCCATTGACTTTGGTACCTTTGACTGTAAAAATAAATAAATAACTTAAAAAAAATGAAGAACTAAGTGGTGGGTTGGACGAGGAAGAATTTTTGATCTGCTGTTTCTTAAGACAGTGGGGCTTTTAGAATCCAAGCATTCCAACTTTAATCCCAAGCACATACACACTAAGGTGCAGGAGGCAGAAATGAAGGGAGAAAAATAAACAGCATTCTCAGTGAGCACTGGGGGCTTCTCTGTCACCTCTCTCTCCCTGGGTACCGTCCCCTCCCTGTGCGGGCCTCCTCACCCACCTCTTCCGGGTCAGTGTCTGTCAATCTTGTTGTGATCAGCTGTACAGTTCGCCAGTTGTCCCCCCAAGGTGGCTGGCTGACCTACTGTCCCCAGAGATGCCTCTCCCCACCCCTGTGTGTCAGTCTTTATCTGCTCCCTGGGTCCGTTTCTGACTGGAGGTTGGCCTCCTCCTTGCTGGCTTCTTCCTCTCTGGTGTTTTTCTCTTTACATACCCTGACCTACCTTCTTCCCACTGTCATTCCTTCCCACACCCTCCTCTTGGAACAGGCAAGCTTATCTCTCCATCTTGCAGGGCTGAGTTTCTCTCCAGTGTCTGCCCCTGTGTCCCTCTGCCTGCCTATCTGGCTTCCCCCAGATGGGCCTCCCACTCCATGCTGGTGCTGGTCTCTTCCCTGCAGATGAACCTGTCTGGGAGTAGCTACTGACACATGCAGTTTTTATTTCTTGTATTTCCTTGCATTCCTATCGCTGCATGACTTCCCAGTCATACATGAGACCTTTTTCCCCTGAGACTTCATGGTGTGTAGGAAAAGTATCTTTCTCCCTGTGCATGCACTCCTCCCTCCACCCCCGAGTCTCAGTGTTTTTGGCCTATGCTTCTCTGGTGGGTAACTCATATGCCCTGGAATGTACATCCATGTGTCCACTCAGTTCTGTGAGTGCCATCCTGAGGGCATGCTCATTTCTGAGTCTCTCCTGCTGTTTACATGTACACTATCATGTGAGCTCATGTACTCCTCAACCTGTGCACAACTGTGTGCCTCCTCCTGTGTGCATGCTTATGTAGGGGCCCCCTGAAGGTAAGTCTCCCTTGGCCCAGGTTCACACCTCTCCTGCAGTTTTGCCTCCAACTCTGGGCCTTCCTTCCAAGCATTTAAAGGGCCTGGCACTAGTGGGAGCTCAACAGATGTTAATTCCTTTCTCCACTTTTACCTGAATAACTATGAGCGTGTCCGGGTGTCCCTCTGGCCTTGCTTTATGAGATCAGTTAATCGGAGCGTGTTTGCTTGGCATGGACTCAGCTATTTGTCGGGATGCCCTGTGGGTTCTCTGCTGCACGGACGGTCTCTCTTCTAAGAGTGACTGTTACCGGTTCCTCATATGGTATATCCCTCCCCTTATGCGATGCGTCCACTCTGTCTCCCTCACCCATTCACAGTACTGCATCTCCATAAACGGCTTCCCCAGGCACTCCGGTTGCGGCGTTTCTTCGCTATGCCTCCCACTCTCTCCCTCACTTTTTTTTTTTTTAAACGTGAAAACGCATCCCTGGGTTTGTCCTCCAACTACCGAGTACGTGAGCCTTCGCTGTGCTCGAGTTGTGTGTGTCCATGGATCTCTCTCCGGGACGCGGTGCGGGGTGAGAAACCCGAGTCCGCCCGGGACGCAGTGTATCCCCGCCCCCGCCCCTCGATCCAAGTCTCCATGTCTGTGAATCCGCCTCAGACGCGAGCGACGCGTCTTTCGGGTATGAGGAGCCACGGAGACTCTCTCCTCAGTAACCGATGTCTCTGCTCCCGGGTGAGCGCTGGCTGTGTGTGGCTCCCGCTACGCGGTCTTGTGTCTCTGGGAACGAGAAGCGCCCGTATGCCCGAGTCTCTGGAAGTGTAAGGTGTGTCGCCCTCCTCCCTCATACGCGGAGCGTCTGTGCCTCAGCCTTTCCGAGTACACGGTGTGCCCCCCGCCCCGGTCCCATACGCTCAGCGCCTGTATCCCCAAGTTCTTGCGAGTACAATGTGTGTCCCACCTTCATACGCGGAGCGCCTGTGTCCCGGTCTCTGCTGGTCCGCGGCGGTACCCCCAAAACGCTGACGGTTAGTGCCCGCCGGTCCTCTCGGGTTCGTTACCCGGACGCTGCCCTCCGACCCCTCCCCACCCCCGACACGCCCTGGGCAGAAGAGCCATCTCACTCGTCTCCCTGTTGCCTTTCTCCCTCACTGGGACAGAAAAGGCTAGAAAACCCGGGCGCCGTCGGAAAGTCCCGCAGCGGCTGCGCAGCCGAGCCAGGGCTGCGGCTGCCTCGGCCCCGCCGCCAGGGGCCGCCCGCCCGCCCGCCTCCCAACGCCCAGGCGCCCAGCTGGCCCGGGACGGCGGCGTCAGCGACCCTGCCCGGCCCTGCCCGGCCCTGCCCGGCCCTGCCCAGCCCTGCCGCCGCGGGCGCTGACGGCAGCCTCGGCGAGCCCCTGCTCCACCGGCCCCGAGCCAAGTGCCGGGGGCAGGGAGAGGCGCGGCGGGGCGGCGCGGGACGCCCTCTTCCTTCCCGAGCCCGGTCAGCTGCCCAGCTCACCTCGTGGCTCTGGTAGGTCTCGAGCGCGCGGATCGCCGTCTCGGTGAGCTTCACATGCAGTACGGTGGTGTTGTCCTGTCCCAGCCTCCCGCACGACAGCCCATAGCGCTGCTCCTCCCGCAGGCCCGCCGCCCCCCCTGCCGCCATCTTAAACTCCCCGGGGTGCCGCCGCCGACGCCGCTCGGGCTCTAGCCTCCACTGCGGCCGCAGCTGCTCGGGCTTCTGCAGCCGCCGCCACAGCTACGGCCATCCCGCTGCTGACGTACTGTCATATACTGCGCGCAGCCAGACCTCGAGCTGCCACCGCCGCCACCCGCCCCACCCTCCGGCCTCGTGCCCCGCCCCGGGCTCGTCTCATTGGCCCCGGTCCCCTCAGAGCCGTCCTCATTGGCCGCCCTCCACTCTCACGGGGGCGGAGCCCAAAGTCGCTGGAGTTTGCTCCCGGGACGGGACGTCCGAGAGGTAGGAGGCTGACGTCGAGGTGACGCGCCAACTTAATCGTACCTGACGTCACGTCTGGTCGTCTTGGCCCACTGGCCGCTATTGGCCAGGCTCGTTTGGGGGATCCCCTGCTAATTGGGTGTCCAGATTGCCTGGTCTAGTTACCTGGGGTCGAAGCCCCGCCCCTTGGGGGTATAATAGTAGAGAGCCGGGAGTGTAGGGGAGAGTCTCTTCCTGCGCTGGTGGTCCTTGGAGAGGAGGATCCCCACCCCAATTGTGAGGCCAAGTAAGGACTTCGTCCCCCGACGGCTGCGTTAGTTTGTGGAGTAGGATGTGTGCGTGTGAAGGAGGTCGCTCTAGGCGGAGTCACTGGAGAGTCTCTCCTCAAAACTCATTGCTATTGCTGAGCGACCGAAATGGGGGAGGGTGCCCTTCTCCGTCATTTCACCCTAAATTTGAAATTAGTGAGTTGGCCCTTGGTTTTAAGAGTTTCTGCTAGATTGTGTGGAGCATCTTAAGTACAACACCATGCCTAAAGGTTAAATCCCTTTGGTGTGGTGGGCATATACTAAAGAAAACGGAATTTAAAGGGTTTTCCCACGCCATGCCCTGTTGTGATCCCAGAGAAACGGTATTCCGTTCCTTTGGAGTTCGCCATAGGAGCAGGGTTGTGCCTTTTAATGGGACTTGGAGCGGCAGTTAGGATTTTCCTTTCAAAGGGCAGTAGAAGAGTGTAAGTGTCCTTGACCTAAATTAAGAGAAACAGCGACATCATTCTCCGGTTCGTTTGAGTTCTGTCCATTTCATTTGACAGGGATGTGGGAAAACCTAGAGTTTAAGCTATTGATGTTAAGCGTAGGAGATGGGTGTGTGAGGGGCTGCGGAGGCTGGGCATACTTTCCGTTCCTCGCGATGCTCCATGTGTAGGCGTGGCTAAAGGAGGAAGCCTAATCAGGAGCCCTCTTCAGGCTGTGTGTGGAGGGACTGACATGCTTCCCGTCAGAGGGGATGAATTAACAGGGTGACCAGCACCACCAGATAAAAACAAACCGTTCAAACCCTTGAAACTGTTGCAAGGCAGTTTTTAAAAATGATAATTTTTTAAATTTGAGACGATTTTTGTTTCCCTCAGATTGTAAAACCTTGTTGCGTTTTACAGGGATTCCCCAGAAAAATTTATAGGCATTTAATCAGTATTTCCCATACTTTTAAATTGGATAGGGCTATGATTTTCCAGAAAGATCCAAGTGGGATTTTTTTCATGATTCACCCCCTCCCCTTAATAAATCCTCTAGCCTACATGTACACTACCTCTTGATTCAGACCCTCAAGCATTGTATGTGTATAATACAAATTACAGAAGAATTCTCCTTCCACAGAATATGGGTTAAGTGGAAACACCTGTATTAAGTGTTGCTACATCACAGGAGAGCATTTTTAAAATTGATTTAGCTTCAATCCACTAGATTCGCTAGCTGTTAAGGCGTGATTAACACTTGTTAATTTAGTTTACTAGAGTGTTAATTATCTTAAATTCATTGAATAAATTAAGGCAATCACAAAAAAATTTTTTAAAGTAATCTTATACTTGAATTATTCTTTTCTCCTGTTTGCTTTGCTCTTTGACAGGGAAGGACTGACTGACCACATATCTAAAGTTTTAAAATTATTTGGAGGTGGGGAGGAGAGTTTGACCAGAACAAGTAAAACCTGTATACCATTGCTTTTCTGGTGAAGGTGGGTAAATCCCCGCCCACATGGCATCTTAACTTGGCCTCCTCTTACTCAGAACTTCTGATGACATCCAAGGGGTGGGGGAGGAGCAAGGGTGGTTTTCACTGTAGTTTTTAAATGTCTGACCCACAGCCCCTTAATAGAAATTGATTTTCTTAATTGTGGTAGGAAAATTTTTCTCATGCTGTATTTTAGTGAGTAACCTAATCTTTCAGTGAGTAATACAGTATATTATTGTAGTGAGTTATTGTTTGTATTTTTCCTCTTTTGAGCATTTCGACTATGGAAGGAAGCAATGAACATGTACAAAACAATAGGGTAATCTAGTTGTGTGTCTCTTCATTGCATAGTACACATTATGCCTGCCTGAATCAAATGGGCAAGTTGTGATGCTGATAAGTTTAATTCCTTCTCAGGAGGCTGGTGAAAGTTGCTCTTTGGGAAGTTTGCCACTTTATAGATATTTTCTGTATCATTATTCAGTTTAATTAATAATTATTGAATGCTAAATAAATGTAAAATACTGTTGAAGATTTAAAAAATAAACAGTGTAGTCTCTTATTTAAAGAGATCTGTTTGAATATGGGGAATGAACCAACAAACTCAAAGTGATTAGAGAATTAGTAAGTGCTAATTTGGGTGGTAGTGTTTATGAGCTTAAAACTTCAAAGAAAGAAGTCTGCAGAAGTTTCATGGCCGTGTGGAACTTGAAGATTTTTTGAGGGTTGAGTAGATACATTCTAGATAAGTAGAAGTGGTATAGATGGGGAGAGGCCAACTAAAAGTGATCTTAATGATCATTCTAGCTAAACTCATTCATTTTACGAATGAGGAGACTGAGACACTTAGTTTAAAAGCAACTTGCCTAGGGGCTTCCCTGGTGGCACAGTGGTTGAGAGTCCGCCTGCCAATGCAGGGGACACGGGTTCGTTCCCCGGTCCGGGAAGATCCCACATGCCGCGGAGCGGCTGGGCCCGTGAGCCATGGCCGTTGAGCCTGCGCGTCCGGAGCCTGCGCGTCCGGAGCCTGTGCTCCGCTACGGGAGAGGCCACAGCAGTGAGAGGCCCACGTACCGCAAAAAAAAAAAGCAACCTGCAAAACTTATTACAACCAGGAGAGGCAGGGTCTGAATCAGCTCTTTAAGTGTCATTATAGTCACTATATACACTGCGTAGCTATTGTTTGGACTTAATAACTGAGAAGAAATCTGTCTTATATGATAATTCAGTGGAAGAAAAAAGTGAAAAGGAAGTAACCTTGTTCGGGACTTGCTCCATCTCTGATGTCTAGTGTGCGGTGCAGAGAGAGGTTGTGTGAACATCAAGGCCATTGCTGGTCTTCAAGTGCTGGGCCACCCTTCATTCTGGGTTGCCACGTATTTAATGAGCATTTCTTACTTATCCTTTGGAACTGAGGTCACCATTTCAGATGCCTTCAGGGACCATTAGGTACCCGAAATGAGTGAAGTGGCCAGTTTGCCGCAGGGACTGAAGGTGCTGGACTGTGGTGAGCTGGGGGTGTTTAAAGGGCTCAGTGATTTTCTGGTTTGGCTGATTGTTGCCAGGTGAACCTGCAGAGACCCAGTGTTGTCCGATCTTCTAATTTTTCAAGAAAAGCTGTAAATCGAAGATTTTTACATGGGCTTTCTGAGTTTATTTGTTGGCACCTTACTAAAAATGTCAATAAACGTTTTGTGGACGTTAAAAAAGTCTCTTGGCCTGAGTTAGCCCACAGCTTTCTGGTTTTCAGTCTCTGCTTTTCAGTGCTGAAGGCCATTCTGTCTTATACATGTCTTAGTAGTTTTTTGAGTTATTTCTTAAAGCCACTTATAAAATAGTTTCTACTAATGTCTTTTTTTTTTTTTTTTTTTTTCTGGTACACGGGCCTATTACCGTTGTGGCCTCTCCCGTTGCGGAGCACAGGCTCCGGACGCGCAGGCTCAGCGGCCATGGCGCACGGGCCCAGCCGCTCCGCGGCATGTAGGATCCTCCCAGACAGGGCCACGAACCTATGTCCCCTGCATCGGCAGGCGGACTCTCAACCACTGCGCCACCAGGGAAGTCCTCTACTAATGTCTTAATACAAGGCAGTGGCTTCTGTTATGAAAAGAGAACACAGACGTTATGGAGTTACAGCTGGGAGTTACAGCTGAGAAGCAAAAATCTCCTTTCCTTGGACACAGCTGAAGTAGAAGCTTGATGGTTTTAAAGGAACTTCACCAAATGTTCATAGAGAATAAAAGTGAAATACCTACAGAAGGGACATAAATATTTGTTGCCTAAACACAAATTTTAAGCTGAGCAATTGTATTACGTGTGATTGTTTTTTACTCCATTCCACTCAAGTGTAAGAAATGTCATATTGCATTATTTATCATCATCATCATCATCATCATCATTATTGGTAAATGTGGCTCTGAGCCCCCCATCTCTCTGTGTGGTAGAACAATAAATCTACAGGTGTTACAGAGGTCCCAGAATATATGCGGAAGGCTCTCTGGTCTATGTCCGTTGGTGCTGGTATAATCCATTAGAAGCTCAAGAATTTCCCTTTAGGAAGGGTTTAAGATTGGGTGCAATCTGGATGGAAGGAACCAGGGGATGTGAATTAAAACTGGGTTTACATAGCAAACATACTGGTTTTACTTTAGATTCTGTGTTTATATGGCCATTGTGTTGAGGGTGGCGTTGATAGGGATTATGAGAAGGGAGGCTGAAACTTTCCCTAGTCACTACTTAGCACTGAAATATTTATGATGGTGGTCTATGTGATTTCCTGAGAGGTATAGCTCATCTGGGAACTGGGGTACTAGGTCCAACTCTCCTCTCCCAGGCGTGTCCTTTCCTGGGGAGCTGAAAAGACAGTGGACTTGGGCCGAACCCTTCCTGATATTGGCAGCCTCTTCGCCTTCCCAATCTTGGGGGAAGCTATCCCAGCTCTAGACTACTCTCTCTACAGTCTCTTAGTCTCCAAAGTCCTTTCCTCCTCCTAGGACCCTCTGGTTCTTTTCAAAAATTGTAATCTGGGAGTAAGTATCCCCCTGCCCCCAACCCCCTCTCACTTCCTCCCCTCCAGTTCAAATTCCTTCTTTCTGTGGGTGGTGCTGTGTAGAAGGTGAGGTGGGCGGGGTTCTCTCTCAGTCTCTCAGCTATATGGAAAATACAGCTCTGGCTTCTTAAGACAGAGATATCCAGTCTTGACTGACACTTTTCTGGGCTTCTCTCCCTCTTTGTTCCTTGCCTTTCCCACTTGAAGAGCAGTCTCTAGGAAGTTGTATGTCTTTTGAAAGCGAAATGACTTTGGTTTAATTCTCCTGCACACCAATAAAACTCTTTCCCTCTGTACCGACTGAGAAAAATGTCCTGTCCACAGAATTGCACAATATAGTGATCAAAATGTCCCTTTCTCCCACATGATAATTGTTTTTGTGGCTTTTCAGCATAGTGCAAAGTGCCCTGAAAGGTGTCAAATAAGCTCTGAGAATGAGAAGCGTGGTAAAGAGTGGCCTCACAACTCTTAACTGTTTCCATGCTGTTTTGTACTGAAAAGGAGCACATGCATTTCTGAATAAACTGAGGAAGTAGGAAGATTAGATGGGGCAAAATGCCTGTTCAGCTTTTCACTTTAAAACATACTAATAGTGGACCAAATGCCATCAACATCTAGAACAATATTGATAATTAATAATAGCTTGAATTCCTGATGGGACTTTGCATTTTAAAAACAATTAAGTTATATTATCTCTTTGAATTTTCTCTGTACTCTGCGAGATAGTCATTGTTTTATACTAATTTTACCTTTAAGGTAACTGAGGCTCAGAGAGGCTGTGATCACCCAATTGGTAAGTGACAGAGCTTGGTCAGAACCTAAAATTTCCTTTTCCAAATCTAGCACTTCTGTCTTTGAACATGGCTCTAAGTTCTGAGGAATTACACTGAATGTGTCAGGTTGTCACAGTAAAATTAATAAAAAGAAAATGGTTGGTTCTACTTTGGGGGGCAGCTTGGGGGTTGGTTTTGTTGTTGGTCTTTTTTTAAATTTTTTAATTTAATTTATTTTTTTATACAGCAGGTTCTTATTAGTTATCTATTTTATATTGTTGTTGGTCTTGAAAGAAGGACTTAAGTTCATTTGAATCACCCCTTCCACACAAACACCAAATGTTCTGTTAAATAGTTAGAAAGTAAATAAAATGTTTCATTTAGCTTTGGTTTATTGTAGCTAGCATATTGACTTTAGTGAGATTTATGAAAGCTAATTCTATTTTTATGTGTGGCATAGATAATTTGTTGGAACCCTTGGTATAACTAATGTGTGCACAGGTGCCCATTTAAAATGCGCATCTTGGGAATTCCCTGGTGGTCCAGTGGTTAGGACTCTGGGCTTTTACTGCCTAGGGTGCAGGTTCAGTCCCTGGTTGGGGAACTGAGATCCTGCAAGCTGCCTGGCACAGCCAAAAAAAAGAAAAAGAGAAAATGCTTGTCTTATAATTTTAAATTATAAGGATTTATACTTGTTATATCTTTGCTTTTATTGCATATTGTTCATATCTATGATTTATTTGATAATGAGTCTTTGGTCAAAAGCACAATCCCCAATGATATCACTTTTTCCAAAAGCAAAATACCACTCACTTTATAGCATGGTTTCCAGAACATATTATGGCAAAAAGTAGAAAATATATATATCACACATATGAACACAGAAGCTTTTCTGTTTCTACTTAGAGAATTAGAATTGCATTTGCCCGGATCCCATTTTGTTTTCAGTCAGCAGTTTATTCAAGTATCATATTTATCATCTTTGATCTTTTGATCTGTCATGGCTTTCGTTGTTGCTTTGGATTTTGGAAATATAAAAACCAACATGATCCTTATAGGTTAGAATATTTACAGAATTCAAAACAGGGCAGTATAGTCTAACAGGGGACGTAAGATATGAGAACAAGGGATATTAGATGAGAAGCACCATTCAGGCACTAATTCCTAACCAAGGGGGGAAAGTGGCGGGTGGGGTGATGAATTGGGAGATTGGGATTGACATGTATACACTAATATGTATAAAATGGATAACTAATAAGAACCTGCTGTATAAAAGAATCAATAAAATAAAATTCAAAAAAAAGTGATTATTTGCAAAAAGTATTTAAGAGTAAGAGATTGTTGCTACCGGTAGTAGTCACATATTTACTGAATACAGTTTCATGGCTGTACATTGACTATTGTCCATCCTGAGTGGATCAAAAACTTCAGTTCAATTGTAGGGAATATTATACGCCTGGAAAAGGAAAGGAATACATTTTTCTCCAAGGGCTGATATGGTTGCATAGTACTGCCCCCTTCAAATTGTTATAGCAAATTAATTTTAATGATGACTAATTAACAGAAATGTGCTTATAATCTGTAGTCTGGGGACTTCCCTGGTGGTCCAGTGGTTAAGAATCTGTCTTGCAATGCAGGGACGCTGGTTTGATTCCTGGTCAGGGAACTAAGATCCCACATGCCATGGGGCAATTAAGCCCGCATGCCACAGCTACAGAGCCCATGTGCTCTGGAGCCCTCACACCACAACTAGAGAGCCAGCACACCGCAATGACTGAAGCCCGTGTGCATGCCAGAACTAGAGAGAAGCCCATGCACTACAACGAAGGATCCCCGTGCCACAACTAAGACCCGATGCAGCCAATCAATCAATCAATCTGTAATCTGGTCTTGGAAGCAGGGCCATTAACTGAGAATGAGGAGAACTGCTCTCTGTTTCTTATTCTGTACCTCTTGATTCTCTATCTTTGCCTTGAATAAATCACTTCTCTTATGTGTAAAATTATTTTAGGTAATTTAAATACTCCGGTTATTTGAATTGTGATAGTTCTCTTCAATATTTCTCAACTGAGGGACTTCCCTGGTGGTGCAGTGGTTGGGAGTCTGCCTGCCAATGCAGGGGATGCGGGTTTGAGCCCTGGTCCAGGAAGATACCTTATGCCACGGAGCAACTAAGCCCATGTGCCACAACTACTGAGCCTGCGTGCCACAACTACTGAAGCCCGCATGCTTAGGGCCTTTGCTCTGCAACAAGAGAAGCCACCGCAATGAAAAGCTCGTGCTCCTCAAGGAAGAGTAGCCCCCGCTCACCGCAACTAGAGAAAGCCTGCACGCAGCAACAAAGACCCAACACAGCCAAAAATAAATAAAGAAAAAAAATAATAAAAATCTTAAAAAAAAATTTCTCAACTGAGACAACATAAAAAATATTAAAAGTATAAAGTATGATTTGATTTACCTGCAAAAGAGTATTAGCCTCATATCGTAATATAAATGTATCAAAATCAATATGTTGTACACCTTAAGCTCACACAATGTTGTATATCATTTATATATCTCAATTTTAAAAAAAAGTATTAGTCTCTAACAGGGATAGTCACATTTCTTAAAAACAACAGTCCAGAATGTTAATGATCTATTGTAACTCTGACCCGTGGTAAAAAAAATTGTACTGGCGTCAGCAGATTGTATTAAACTTCAATAGTATAGAAAGCCAAGCAGCATGATTTAGCTTTGTCAAATGTTGACATTTCTTGTATTCTGCATGGAGGAAGAGGTTTGTCCTATGTAGATTTTGAATTGATCAGTATCTTTGCTTCATTTTTAGTTTCCTGAATCTTAAAAAAAAAAAAGTTTCTGTCTTGTGGTTTTAAAATTAACCTGTTTTTTACACACTCACTCTAAGCATATCAGTTTGAATAGATCAATTGAATGTTATTTTTGACTGTTTTCCAAAACAGAACATGGCATTGGAAATTTACTTTGAAAATAGAAAAATTGAAGCATGTCTTGGTTTGCAATGGCAATTCCAGAAGGTTTGCTGTAAAATATTCAAGTGTTAGCTCAGAAGAAACTCTTTAAAATTTATTTTTAATTTACGTACAGTAAAATTTACTTTTGTTTTAGACAAACAGAATAGTTCTATTACTCCCAACAAACTCCCTCATGCTGTTCCTTTGTAGTCAGACCCTTCTCCCCTCCCTCTTAACCCCTGACAACCACTGATCAGTTCTCTATTCCTACAGTTTTGTTTTATCAGAATGTCACATAAATGGAATTATACAGTATGTAGCCTTTTTGGTCTGGCTTCTTCCACTTAGCATAATGCATTTGAGATTCATCCATGTGGATGAATATATCTGTAGTTTGTTTCTTTTTATTGCAAAATAGTATTCCATTATGGATGCATCACAGTTTGGTTATCAGTTGAAGGATATTTGCATTCTGTCTAATTTTTGGTGATTCTGAATAAAACTGCTATAAGCATTCACAAGTGGTTTTTATGTGAACATGAGTTTTACCCCTTTGGGCAAATACCTAATAGTGGGAATAACTGCATATAGTAAGTGTGTGTTTAACTTTATAATAAACTGCCAAACTATTTTCCAAAGTGGCTATCCCATTTCCTTTTTATTTATTTATTTATTTTGGAGTTTGGGCTTCTCTGTGTACTTACCAACACTTTATGTTGTTAACTTTTTGTTTTTAATTTTAGTCATTCCAGAGGATGCATATTAGTGTCTCACTGTGGTTTTAATTTGAATTTCCCTAATGACTAATGATGGAGGGTACCTTTTCAGGTGCTTATTTGCTATTCTTATATCTTCTTTTTTGAAGGGTCTTTTCAGATCTTTTGCCAATGTTTAAAATTGGGTTGTTTGTCTTCATATTGTTGAGGTTTGAAAATTCTTTGTGTAATCTGGATATAAGTTCTTTGTCAGGTATGTGATTTGCAAATATTTTCCCCCAGTCTCTGGTTTGTTTTTTAATTCTCTTAAAGTATCTTTTGCAGAGCAAAATGTATCATTTTGAAGAGCAAAAAAAGTTTTTAATTTTGATGAAGTCCAATTTATCAAAAATTTTTAAAGACAGTACTCTTAGTGTTAAATCTAAGAACTCTCTGCCTATCTCAAAGCCATGAAAATTTTCCATATGTTTCCCCTAAATGTTTTACATTTACGTTTAAGTCTGTGGCCCATTTTAAGTTAATTTTTGTAAAAGATGTGAGATAAGTGTCTAGGTTCATTTTCTTTTCCCGCATAATAGATTTACACCATTTGTTAAAAAGGTGGTCTTTTCTCCATTGAAATGCCTTTGCACCTATGTCAAAAATCAGTTGGCCATAGTATTGATGTGGGTCTATTTCTGGACTCTTTTCTTTATTGATCTATGTGTCTATCCTTTTCCCAATACCATACATTGTCATGATTATTGTAGCTTTACAGAATTAACTTTAAACACCTCTGCTATGAAGAAACAAATTCTCTATAGCATTCTAGTCAATTTCCTTTTAAATCTTATTATCTAAGCAAATGGATTATTTCTCAACAATTTCAATGTCTTCTGTCTTCATTCAGTTTATGTATTGATTATAAATTCAGCATGGGTTGTAGCCATACTTCTTATATTCCTTCCCTGGATAGAAAAAGACCCCAGTGGACTATGACATTTAACTAGAGCTTTCTTTGCATCACAGTCTAAATGCAAAAATTTGCGAAAGAACCATTTACTAAGCTAGTACCAGCAAAACTTCCCTAGATGGGCTTCCCCTCCTCTCACGACCCCCACCACCACCCTGGCTGAGCTGCCCGGACAGTGACACCCTACCACCCAATTGACGACCAGCTTCCTGTCTGGTGGAGTGGCAGTTGGTGGAAGCCAGCTGTTATGATTCATACTATTTAAGATTTCTGCCTTTTGAGAAGTGACGCTAATAGAGCCATGCTGAATGGTGTCTGATTGGGAGAATTTTCTTAATGAAAGAGGTTTGATTTCTAGTGCCTAAGCAATTGAACTTTTTTTTTTTGGACAGGTATGTTTCAATTTCTAGTTTCTGTGTGAGCTCAGTTAGGTAGATAAATGTTGTTTTCATCAAGTGTTTGTACTTGCTGTATTTCTTCCTGAAAAACAAACGAACATGGAAACTTCTGTAATAAAAGGTTCTTGCCTGTTACCAATTCTTTAATAGTTTTATAAGTTTTCAGGCTTCTGATATTCTCCAAAAGGCAAAAAATTCTCTGCCCATGATAGGATTACACGTTGAATTGGGTGAAATAATTCTCATGTGCCTGAGGGGATAGCTTCATATATCTTGTGGACATGGTCTTTCTCTTAGGCTGCTGAACCCAAAATCCTTGGTTTTTTGGTTTGTTTGAGTTTTTTGTCATTTTGTTAGCTCAGATAGACTTATGAATATTATTGAAAAGCAGAATATTTGTTAGGAGGGCAAAGAATTTTGCCACCATAGGGACAAGTTTTTGTGCTATTCAGTCAGTATATATACTGAAAAGAACAATATAAGAAAAAATTTTAAATATCATTAAAGGAAAAGTGTACTGGCTTTTATGTGATACCCCAAATTAACATTGTCCTTACTTTAGAGAAACAGAGAGAACATGATGATGAAGGAAAAAGACAGTGATGAAGTTTGGGTCATACCGATCATAGTACCAGTCAGGAGGTGGAGAGGGAGCCTGTTTGCAGCAGCCTTGTACAGGATGGGCCAGATTTCTGTAGGGATGCTGATGACATCTTTGCTACTTGCTGAATCATGCCCCTAAATATGAGAAAGTCAAATTGTGACTGGAATTTTGCTAATACTAAGAAGTGCTGATTTCCTATAGCCAATTAAAGTTGTGCTAAAAGTTCAACATTTTATAGCATTTGGTAGTAAGAGGTGATTTTTAGCTTTGATTTAGTGATACCCTAGGGCAGAAGTTCTCAAACTTTGCAGTATATAAGGATCCCCTGGGGAGCTTGTTAAAATTTAGGTCCCTAGACTCCAGCCCTGAAGGTTTGGATTTAGCAGGTCTGGGGAGTGGCCAAGAATCTGCATTTTAACAACCTCACTCTGTTTGGCACCCTGAGTCATCTCTCAAGAAGTTACAAAATTCTCCTAACAAAAACTATTGTCACTCAACTTAATTTTTAAAATACTGTTTCACTTAGAACAAGTAGGTGTTATGAAACCTAATGATTGATCTTCAGAGTTCCAAAGCAATTAGCCATAACTAGTTTAGATTCCCTAGATGTGAACTAAGATGTAACATACAATGAACAGTATACAGAAGCTTACATTAGATTTCTTTCAATTAGAAGTTATTAGTTACACAATTTCCATTTCCAGGTCATCTGTGCATCAACAGATGGCATTAGATAAGAGAGGTAGACCAGGCATAGCTACCTAGGGAATTTCACAAGGTTCTTAATAATCATTTATTGCCTACTGTGCCCTTAATGATGTTGCTCAGGATCCCATTAAGTTAGCTGTGAATATAGTAATTGGTCCCTGGACAATAGCCAGAGGGTGTTGAATCCTGTGTCTCTACCCATTCTGGTCATGTTAGAGACAAGATAGAAATTGTTGCATATATTCCTTTCTGGGGACAAGGCTGCCTGTGCTCCAAAGGAGATTTCTTAAAACACAGCAGGAGTCCCTAGAGAGTCTTCCTCTAATTCAGGCAGGCACTTATGACCTACTTTTGAAGGTAATTTGAAAATCCCATCAAACACAAGCAATCAAAATCCAGCTTCTCCACAAGGTATTTTGTAGACCTAGCACTGCATCCTTTCTATCTGCTCACAACAACAGCTTGAATATCTTTTGGTTAGGATTTTTCCCTCCCTTTAATGATAGTTAGGTAAGATGGAGAATTTGTAGTTTCTGGACACAATGCAACTGCACAAATGAATATGATAATGATGTAAATTGGTTCTTCCTGTATGTAACAAAAGGAGTCAGATTTGTTGACTTGGTGTTCAAATTCAGACAAAGTTCTGCAGATTGCAGAATAATAACACCCAAGCCAGATGTTCTTTCTCCTCCTTGGAAGCCCCGTGCTTGTGGTTTATGTAGTACCTTCTGAAACTTTTCAAAGCACAACTTTGGTAAGGCAAAAAAGAGATTCATAGAGTCTTCCAGAGTTGGAAGGTACTTTAAAGAACATCCAATTCTATCTCTTACCTAATTTTTGAATCTCATCTTGCTCTACTTTAACTCTCCCACTTAATTGTCAGCCTCTTAAGGAAGAGAAGTTTCTATTTTACTCATGCATTTTTATTCAACATGAAATTATATTAATAATCAGGTTTAGCTGCTTGAGAAAGAAGGCTTCATTTTGCACAGTTGGCCTAAATAAATATTTGTGAGCTTCATCACTAAGTTGGCTTGTTTTTCTCATTCCCTGTTTTCCGGTTGCATGGGTTTGGCTGCCACATTTCCTCAGTTTAGATCCTTGCCCTGTCACTTACTAGTTGTGTGATCCTCGGCAAGTTACTTATCCTCTCTCTGCCTTAGTTTTCTTTTCTCTAAAATTGCACTCAATAAATGATAGCATTATCCTGATTACTACCAGCCAGACTATGCTGTCCTAATTTTCATTGTTTCAAGGTGTCTTTTACAAAATTTATGTCATCGCCTCTATTTTACTGGTGCTTTTAGCTCTCCCTAAAGCCAGTCTGCATTTTATACATTTATTCATTTCTGACTGTTTCTTCTGAGTATATATATCCTGGGTAAGAATTATATGGCAGCGTTCTAGTCTTTGGGAGGATAGCTTGAAGGGTTGTGAAATTCATAGCATAACGCAGGTTGTGACGCAGCCTGGAATGATCCTAGATCTGTCGCTTACTTCAGTTTACCTCCTTAAACCTCAATTCCTCACAAGTAAAGTGGAGATGATGATAAATTGTACCTATGTTATGAGGTGTAGTATTAAATGATTATGTAAAAGCATTCAGAATGGTGACTAGTATATAAAATAGATTGCCATGCCTAATCCCCTCTCTAAGAGTCTGATTTAATTGATCTGGGGTTGGGCTCAGGCATCTGTATATTTAAAAAACTTCAGGGGACTCTAAGGTGCAGTGAGGATTGAGGACCACCAGACTGGATTATTCTCAAAGTCTAGCCTCATTAGCAGTGTTACCCTCTTAAATGCTTGTGCTTCTTGTCCTTTCATTTTACAGTTTAAGTTCTGTCTAAAAAATACTGTGGGAAGACAGAAGTTATTTGAAAGCTGTTGAAAGTAGGACAAATTAATAGTTACAATTATTTAGTTAGTACATACTGAATATACTTTATTATGGTAGTTTCCCCATAATTCTAAGACAAGCAATTTTTCAATTGAAAAGATAATAAGGAGTTTTTAGGCTGCTTTGACTCACTGCCCTACAACATAATATGGAAATCACTGGTTTAAAAAAAAACAAACTTCATGATTCAGTTAACAGAGTCAGGATATGTATGCTCGTGTAGAGCAGAGGAGTTAATTAATTGGGTGTTTGGAGTCTGATATGTTGTAATAAATTGGGTTATCAGGTGGTGACTTAATTGGGCTGTTGAATGAATTAGCACCCCTTAAATGTGGGAAGTTCATACTTAGCTTTATCACTCCTGTTAGTGAACGGATGGATGTATCCAAAAGATCAAAGTACATTTCTGAAGAAAATCCAAGTAGTTAGTATTAAAGAATAATGAGTATCAGAGGAATTATGGCCCTATCATGTAATGTTGCTAATGCCCCCTATAATACTGACTGCAGACAAATGGGGAAATAGTAAGAGGAAAACTAAAATCACCTGTAATTCCATATCCTAAAACAACCATTACTAAGAACTTTCTACAAGACAATAAATAATAAATGATGTGTGTTATTTCTGAATATCACTTTTTTATTCATAAATAAATTATGGGGAAGAGTTGAAAAAGGCAAGGATTTAAATTTATTTACGGAAAGAGTGCAGGATTCCAAAAATGCTTCAGAGGAAATTAAATTCACTAGTGATCTTTTAGGGCGTGGCTCAATGAGTAATTATTTTATGAATGAATTAAGGAAGACCTAAACATATAGGAAAATAAATATAGTCTCTAAAACCTTAAGTCCTTTCTTTCTCTCTCTCTTCCCAGACTTATTCCAAAATCCCACTTTTTTTTTCTGTATTCTTCCACTTGGGAATTTTAATTTTTAAAAGTGGAAGAAAATTTACTGCTGATTATGTCTTTTCTTACAATTAGAAAATATGGAAACGTGCCTGGGTAGAAGTAGGCATAAACAGAAAGAATAGGGAGAACTGTGCTTATAATTCTTGGTGCTGGCTGATGTTTTCCGTTTTGGAAAGTCTTCTTTAAAGAGAGGGACAAGCACACCTTATGTTGCCAAAGTATTCCT
The DNA here is from genome assembly GCF_025265405.1 of Mesoplodon densirostris. NCBI lineage: Eukaryota > Metazoa > Chordata > Mammalia > Artiodactyla > Ziphiidae > Mesoplodon > Mesoplodon densirostris. Next base: position 79,102,201 of record NC_082663.1, read on the forward strand.
GGAGCCATCTTACAATGAAGGCTGCTGTTGGTACCCATTAGAGTTCACCATTGGGCCCAGGTACTTACCATGCAGGTGCTGAAAGTTCATTTTCTGATTCCCAATCCCTCTGTGGCACTGATTACACAATTTGCCAGGCCTAGTACAAAATGAAAATGTGGAGCTCTTGTTCAAAAAGCAAGAGAAGTAAAATATAAAGCTTTTTTCTTTCTTCCACAGTCTTTCCAATTTGTAACGTTGTTTTTATTTGCTATTTAATGTTTCACACCTGCAGGCATAGGGATGCTTAACCTGGCAAACGCAGATTCTGAAAGAGTCCCATCGTGTGACTAAACACATATACCACCCACCAGCTGCTGGCATTCCCCTTCCACCAGCCATGGGACAGACCCATGTCCTGGAAGGAGGCAGAGAATTCTTGCCAGATATCTCCCTTTCCCCTGGGCTTACTGCCCGCGGGAATCCATGGCGGACGGGGGACCGCTGAGGGTAGTGCCACCTCCATGCTGGAACTTGCTAAATACCTTGATCAGAGGTGGGTGAGAGGCTCTCTTTCACCCACAGTTACATTGTGAACACCCTGTGGCACTGCCAGTCTGGGACTGGGATGCCTGCCACATGCATCACCCTGAGATGTCTCAGGGAGCTATGCAACCCTTCTATCTATTCTCAGACCCCTGCTGGGTCTGGAGTTCAGTAGTAATAGCTGGGTGAGGACCAGGGGGGTTGGGGTGAGGGTTCTAAAGTGCCAGGGCAGCTGAGAACCCATCTCAGTGAGGCAGGGAAGTGGGCTGGTGGGTAAGTTGAGGCTCCAAGCTCCTAGTGCATGGGCTGTGGTCTCATAGGACTTCACTTAAAAAACACAAAGGCAAAGATAAAATTATTAAGAATTTCAAGATAGAGTATTAAGGGGAGGAGGGTCTTCTGAGCTGGTACCCTGTGTGACCAAACTGGTTGAACACCAATGAAGCAGGCCTGGACCTCTGGAATAACCTTTCTGACACTGAAATGAAGAAACTTTTTTGAAAGAGTGAGAAATACTTGAATATGACTTTTATTTCTTGTATAGCAGTGCTTCTCAACTTTAATGTACATATGAATCACCTGAGGTTCTTGTTAAAATGCAGATTCTAATTTAGTAGGTCTGGGGTAGGGCCTGAGATTCTGTTTTTCTACCAAGTTCTCAGCTGATGGCCAGAGCTGGTCTTGGAACCACTTTTCCACCCTCTCCACCCCCCCACCATTAAAACATTTTATTTGAAAATAACTGTAGACTCACAAGAAGTTGGAAAAATAGTTCACAGACTCCTACGTACCCTTCACCCAACTCCCAGTGGTGACATCTTATATGTAATACAATAGGTAATAAGATTGTAATATAATATAAAAACCAGGAAATTGACATTGTATAATAATGTTAACTATACTACAGACTTGATTCCATTTTCATCATTTTATACTTGCATACATTTGCGTGTGTGTGTGTGTTTGTGTGTGTGTGTATGGGATGCAATTTCATTCCATGTATACATCTGTGTACCTACCACCGTAATCAAGATATGGAACTGTTCTCTCACCACAGAGAAACTTCTTCATGCTACCCCTTTAATTCATGCCCCCAAAGGTGTATACAGTACATTGGAAATTCTCAATAATTCATATAATCATAATGCCTATTCTTTTCTTATAGTGAGAATTGTCTCTAGAAGGCAGCAAAACATGAGGTGGCAGTTCCAAGTTCACTGAAGCAATGAGGTAAGATGAAGCTTAGGGAGCAAAAATAACACTGGTCATTGGAGGGAAATACAACATTCCTTGTCTTAGTACCATCCACTCATCCTGGAGTGTGCCTTGCATGACCAAAGTCAAATGCAAATTTGGGAGAATCATTTTACTTAAAGGGGCCATGATGAAAATAAGAACCAGATACGCCCAGTTGAGCTCCAGGACTTAGTATAGAAATTGATAAATATTAATTGATAATGATGAAGTAAGACGTTTGTCGTCATAATGTTCAGAGGACTTGCTAATTGCCTTATCTGTGTATCAGACAGCCTCCAACTTCCCACATAAAACTTGTTACCTAAGAAATACCCTGTAAAAAAGGCAATATGTATCAGAACTTTGGTAAATATGACTCATAATTATCAGAAGTCCCAAGAGACTATGCCTGCTTCTCTTTGCATGTTGGTGGTATAGGCTAGTGGTTAAGCATATTACTCTTATCAGCCGTGTGACCTTGGCCAAGTGACTTAACATCTGTATGCCCCAGTTTCCTTATCTGTAAACTGAAGATGATTGATTAGAGGGCCTAACTCAGGGTCATTGCAAGGGTGAAGCACTTAGAACAGTGCCTTACAGAGTATAAATGCTCAGTGTCAATTAATAGTATCATTAATATTAGGACTGGGCCAGCCTTGGGTATCATCTCCCAACAATTGCCCCAAATTTTGCTTCTTTCTGTCAAAACTATTAACATCAGTAAATTTTATATTGAACATATATAGATTTTAAAGGATAGATGTTCATTTAAATGTAATGCTTCACTGTACAGACTAAGGTTAAGCACATAGGCTCTGAGTTCAAGTCCCAACCCTTACTAATTATAGACTAATTGTACAGCTTGGTCAAGGAACTTCCCAAGTCATAGTTTCCTTATCTGTAATGGGGGGGGGTAGTAAACAGTACCTTAAACTTGTTGTAATGATTAAATGAAGTAATTCATGTAAAGTTCTTGGTATATAATTAGCACTTTATTGATATTGCTTTTTTTTAAAAAAACTGATTCCTGGTTTTCTTAGTAAGTGTAGATAGCTCACGAAGTTCCAGGGGTACTTGGGAGAAGTGAGGTTAAACCAAATATAAAAGAGCATTTCTCCAGCCCAGTGACCGGTCACACCTTGAGGACAGAGGACTTGGAGCACCTAACAAAGTAGATTTCCAGGTGCTGCAGAGACTAATTGCACCCCCTCCCCAGTATCCATCCTCTTCTTCCTCTTAGTAATTAAACCCTGCCACTTCCAGTGTTAGAGGGCACATGGCCAGCAGAGCCAGAAGCCACCTATTCCCAGCTTGCCTTGTAACTAGCTGTGGCCATATTTTTCTGGGAATGGAATGTGCACAACTTCTGCACTTCCTGACAAATGGTTTGCCCTCTACTTCCTTGCTTTTCCCTTCCCTCTGATAAGAATGTGATAGCCCATGGACATGGTCAGGCACCAGCTTCTACCATACAAGCAAGGCCATGTCCCAAAGATTGGCAGAGTAACAAGACAGCATTAATTTGATTCCCTGGACAGCTTTGTGGAATAGAGCTGCCTTCTCCACATTGACCAGCCTGTGCTGTACTGAACTGTTAAGTGAGAAGGACGTAAACTTCTATCTTGTTGGTACTACTATGTTTTGTAGTCTCTTGGTTATAGCAGTTTAGACTGTATCTTAACTAATTTATCAGGCCCATCTCCAAAGATATTGAATGCTGGGAAATGTGCATTTTTTTTTTTTTTCTTTTTGCGGTATGCGGGCCTCTCACTGTTGGGGCCCCTCCCGTTGCGGAGCACAGGCTCCGGATGCGCAGGCCCAGCGGCCATGGCTCACGGGCCCAGCCGCTCCGCGGCATATGGGATCCTCCCAGACCGGGGCACGAACCCGTATCCCCTGCATCGGCAGGCGGACTCTCAACCACTGCGCCACCAGGGAGGCCCGGAAATGTGCATTTTAATAAGATCCTTCAGTAACTGTGGTGATAGCAATTTAGGACTATACTTTGAAAAACACACCACCAATGTGCTCTAAGCAAAATGTAAGTTTTGGAAAGCAGTCTAGAATTTAGAAGACAGGATCATCCCTTGTTAAAATTTTATTGTATTGGAACTGAAATTTGTTCTAGAATTCTGAAATAATTAACATGCCACCTCATTTCATTTTATATTAGCAGTAAAATTACTTTTTGAGTTAAAGTAGTTGATTTGTGAAAATGAATGCCCAACGTGTTATTTATAACGTTATTCATAATGCTCAAAAAGAGTAAAAATAGGGCTTCCCTGGTGGCGCAGTGGTTGAGAGTCCGCCTGCTGATGCAGGGGACACGGGTTTGTGCCCCGGTCCAGGAGGATCCCACATGCCGCAGAGCGGCTGGGCCCGTGAGCCATGGCCGCTGAGCCTGCGCGTCCGGAGCCTGTGCTCCGCAACGGGAGAGGCCACAACAGTGAGAGGCCCGCATACCGCAAAAAAAAAAAAAAAAAAAAGAAAGAAAGAAAAAGAGTGAAAATAATATGGTATTTATCAGGCCATTTGTTCAATTCTATATCATGGAATTAAAAGGATGAGGTAATTCTCTATATATTGACTAAGATTCCCAAGATGTATTAAGCTAAAAATAAATAAATATTGAAAATAAAAGAAACAAGACACAAAAGAATGCATATAGTATGACTTCATTTATTTAAAAATCTGAAAATAGGAAAAGTTATAGTCCTTAATGATGTGTGCTTAGGTGGTAAAATTAAGAAGAAAAACAAGGAATTGATTACCCTAAAAGTCAGGCTAGTGGAAGTCTTTGAAATGGAGGGTGGGAGAGGGTAGTGATTAAGAGTCATAAAGAGGGCTTCTAAGAGGCTGGCAATGTTTTGCTTTTCCATCTGGGTGGTGATTGCAAGGGGGTTCACTTTGTTGTTTTGTATACTTATCTATGTATATACTGATTTCACAGTAAGGACCTATTTCAGATCTACATTAAGCATATATATATTTTATATATATTCAAGTGTATATTGGGCATATATATGCATATGTGTGTGTATATGTATGTGTATTGTTGTGTATTCATAGAAAATTTCACAAAGGGAACACACACAGAAAGAACTATGGGCATTTTTTATTCCCATATTTGGGTAGTGGGACTGTGTGATAGGGAAATTTTTACTTTGTATTTTACAACTTGCTTTTTACCATAATTTGCATTTTCTCCATAATCATGTGTTACTTTGTTTTAAAATACTCCCTCAAATAGTCTGTGTGCATATGATCACTCCATTTTTATATGCTTCTGTATTATTTGCATTTTCTTCATAATCATGTGTTACTTTAAAAATACTTTCTCAAAATTTGCATATGTATATGTCTGTGTATACATATTTATATATGCTTGGAGAGTTCTGGGATGATATTTGTAAAATTCTCTTTGTGGTCACCTCTGAGGGGTGCATCTGGGAATAATGCATTAAGAGAGGGGAGAATTTTCACTTTTTACTTTATATACTTCTGAGTTGTTTGAATATTTTCTTTTACAATGAATATGTAGTACTTTTAAATTTATAGCGCACACCCAAGGTGGTATATAGTATATTTCAGCATATTTTGTTTTATAGGCAGAATAGACTTGGAGAGATAGAAAGGGTTCTATTTAAAAATGTGTCTGACTTGGCTGGGGGTGGGGTGGGAGAGGGGGAAGGCTTGTCTGTAGGAAAAGATACCATAAAATACAAACTTACACTCTTACCCCAATACATAAATTCCAAAGCCTCTGATAATGGACTACTCTGATGGAATCTTTGAAATTAAACCACCAAGGTAGGAATCCTCAAAACCAAGCACAGGTCTTGGCCTATGGAAGGTAATCAAGTGTTATTTGTTGAATTTATTAATAAACAGTACAATGTTTAAGTGATGTTTCACTTGCTAGACTTTCATTGCTTGGTAATGCTATATGCTTTATAATATGTTAGGTATTTTTTTAGTAAGAGGATTGAGAGGTGGAGAACATTATTGATAGGATACAAGTGAGTGATTTAATCTGCTTTTAAAAGCATAGGATACTTTTCAAATTGTTAATTAACAATGATACTCTATCCTAATTGTTCTATGAAGCTCAGGGTAAGTGATCTAAAATTCAATAGGAATGACTTAGCCAGACAAGAAAAATTCCCTTGAAGACGAAATGTATTATAGGGAAACAGCACTAGGTTTAGTCAAAGCTCTGATACTGAAACTCTATGTGTAGTCTAGGTAGGTTGAATACTTTTTCACTGATAATTAGATATTGTCAACAAATGATAATCAATAATAATGTTTTGTTGGCAACAGAGGCAATCAAGTATAGAGATGCAGAAGTGAGCTACTCACTGAAATAGAGCTTTTTTCAAATAACGTCCAGCACTGATATAAAACTGTGCTGCTCAAACAGTAGCAATTATCCACATGTGGTTTCTGAGCACTTGAAATGTAGCTAATCTGAATGGAGATGTCTTTTGTCAAATACACACTAGATTTTGAAGACTAAGTTTGAAAAATAGAATGTAAACTGTTAATATTATTGTTAAAATGTTAATGTTTTAATATTGATTACATGTTGAAAGGGTAATATTTTGACTGTATTGGGATGCAATTATTAAAATTACCTTCATCTGTTTCTTTTTATTTATTTATTTATTTATTTTATTTATTTATTTTGCTATACGCGGGCCTCTCACTGCTGTGGCCTCTCCCGTTGCGGAGCCCAGGCTCCGGACGCGCAGGCTCAGCGGCCATGGCTCACAGGCCCAGCCGCTCCGCGGCACGTGGGATCCTCCCGGACCGAGTCACGGACCCGTGTCCCCTGCATCGGCAGGTGGACTCTCAACCACTACGCCACCATGGGAGCCCTCTTTTTATTTTTTAAATGTAGTTATTAAAAAAATTAAAATTACTAACTTGGCTCTCATTTGTAGCTCATTTGTGTTTCTGTTAGACAGTGCTGGTACAGAAGGTTTGAGTTCAAAGTGAACCAAGAACCAGCGTTTTCACCTTCCTTATTTTCCAGACCGGGAAAAGCATCCCAGGGAGGGAAGTGCTTTGCTTAAAGGCGTAAAAATGGTTGGGAAGAAGTGGGGAGTAGAGCCTCCATCTTTTGATTCTTTGTCTCCTGTTTTCTAGCTTATACAAGTGGCCCTAATAGAAAATCTGAGGCTGGAGAAACAGACTCACTACACACTGGACACAGTGTTCCTTTAACCTTTTATGAGCTAGACAATGATTTTTTTAAATTTCTAGGTATTTAGAATAGGATTGAGGGTAGATAGCGGTTATAAGATTTTAACACTTTATTTTACATACTTTTGTGTTATTTTTAAGCCTTGGGCATATATTACTATTAAGAAAGTGGGGGAAAAGGCCTGGAGTGGGGACAGGGAGTGAGGTAGATGTAAGATTCAAAAGAAACCTTGGCTTATAATTCAAGTCTGGAGATGTTTGAAGTGGCTTTTTTCTACCATTATCTTCTTTCACATCTCTAACATCCTTAGCTAATTCTTTCTGCTCTCTTTGGGGTGTTTTACTTTTTATATTACTAAAGCAAAATCTACTGGGACAATTTTTGAATCTGCAGCTGTAGCTCAAAAACCTATGTTTTGTAACTTTTGTAAGCAGCAGGCCACAGGAATGATTGGTGTTTTTGTCTCAAGAGAATTCAAGTCCTGCCTTCTAAAAGGCACTTGCCAACAGACTAGATGTTTCTATTTGAAGCCATTTGCTACAATAATCCTTGAGATTTTTTTGCTCATTGCTTTCAGAGCTGTTAGTTCTAAAGGCAGATTCTTAGAACACAATTTCAGTTAGCTTCAGAACATACACAGCCTCCTTATTGGCACAGCTGTGCTGAGTTCCTGAATGAAGAGATGATTTCCATAGTGCATTTTATAGCCACGCACCATTCCTAAGGATAATTTAAACCACAAATTATTTTTATTTGTTATTTCTTTATTGTAGGAGAGAGAGGCATACTTGGCTAGTCTGAAAGATAATGTTTACAGCAGCATTTTCTATTTTTGTGGCAGTTTCCTTTGCATTGTTGACTTTCTTTTCAACCCCCAGAACGCAATTTAGTGGTCTCCTAGCCCAAGACAAGGATAAATGCAGGTTTCCAGTGCTTATTAGGACTCTTGGAGTACATATGAGTATGGTATAAATTCCTCTGTTCAACTTTTGGTCAATATTCTCATTTTCTCTTCTTATTCAATATTCTCATTTTCTCTTCTTATTTTATCACTTTCAAGCCTTTACTACCCCTGAAACAAAAAATACAGGCATGCCTAAGAGATTTCACAGGTTTGGTTCCAGATTACCACAATGAAGAGGATATCACAGTAAAGCAAGTCACACGAATTTTTTGGTTCCCCAGTGCATGTAAACGTTGTGTTTACACTATATTGTAGGCTATAAAGTGTGCGATAGCATTAAGTCTAAAAAAACAAGGTACATACCTTAATTTAAAAATACTATATCTCTGGACTTCCCTGGTGGCTCAGTGGTTAAGAATCCTTCTGCCAATGCAGGGGACATGGGTTCGAGCCCTGGTCCGGCAAGATCCCACATGCCGCGGAGCAACTAAGCCTGTGCGCCACAGCTACTGAGCCTGAGCTCTAGAGCCCGGGAGCCACAACTACTGAGCCTGCGAGCCACAACTACTGAGGCCCATGTGCCTAGAGCCCGTGCTCCGCAACAAGAGAAGCCACAGCGACGAGAAGCCCGTGCACCGCAATGAAGAGCAGCCCCCACTCGCTGCAACTAGAGAAAGTCCATGCGCAACAATGAAGACTCAACACAGCCAAAAATAAATAAATAAATAAATTTATTTTAAAAAATAATAAAAATAAAAATACTGTATTTCTAAAAAATACTAACTATCATCTGAGCCTTCAGCTAGTTGTAATCTTTTTGCTGGTGGAGGGTCTTACCTTGATATTGATGCCTGTCTTAAGGTAAGACAGCAATGAAGTTTGCCACATCAATTGACTCTTCCTTTCACAAATGAGTTCTCTATAGATTACAATGCTGTTCAATAGCATTTTACCCACACTGGAACTTTTTCAAAATTGGAGTCAATCCTCTTAAACCCTGCCTCTAATTTATCAACTAAGTTTATGTAATATTTTAGATTCTTTGTTGTCATTTCAGCAATTTTCTCAGCATCTTCTTCTACCAGGACCTGCTTCTACCACAGAACCTACTTCTATCAGGAGTAGAATCCATCTCAAGAAACCACTTTCTTGGAGAAGTTTCCTGGAGGCCTAGTGGTTAGGATTCAGTGCTTTCACTATGGAGGCCTGGATTTGACCCCTGGTCAGAGAACCATTCCACATGCTGCACAGAGTGGCCAAAATACCAAAAAAAAAAAAAAAAGAAACCACTTACTTTGCTCATCCATAAGAAGCAACTCCTCATCTGTTCAAGTTTTTTTTTCATGAGACTGCAACAATTTAGTCACATCTTCAGGCTCTAATTCTAATCCTAGTTCTCTTATTATTTTCACCACATCTGCAGTTACTTTCTGCACTGAAGTCTTGAACCCCTCAAAATCATTTATGGAGGTTGGAATCAACTTCTTCCAAACTCCTATTAAGTTGATATTTTGACTTTTCCCATTAATTACTAATGTTCTTAATAGCATCTAGAATGGTGAATCCTTTCCATAAGGTTTTCAGTTTACTTTGCCCGATTCATCACAGGAATCACTATCTATGGTAACTGTAGCCTTATAAAATATTCTTAAATAATAAGACTTGAAAGTCAAAACTACTTCTTGATCCATGGGCTGAAGAATGGATGTATTAACAGGCATGAAAACAACATGAATTTCACAGTACACCTCCATCAGAGTTCTTGGGTGACCAGATGTCAATGAGCAGTAATATTTTGAAAGGAATCTTTTATTTTCTGAGTAGTAGGCCTCAAAATGGACATAAAATATTCAATAAACCATGTCGTCAACAAATATACTTTCATCCAGGCTTTGTTGTTCCCTTTATAGAGCACAGGTAGAGTAGATTTAGCATAATTCTTAAGGGCCCTAGGATTTTTAGAATGATAAGTAAACATTGGCTTCAACTTCAAGCCACCAGCTTCTTTGGCCCCTAACAAGAGAGTCCTTTGAAAATTTAAAGCCACGCATTGACTTTTCCTCTCTGACTATGAAAGTCCTACAGGACATCTTTTTTCAATAGAAGGGTGTTTCATCTACATTGAAAATCTGTTGTTTAGTGTAGCCACCATCATTAATGTTCTTAGCTAGATCTTCTGGATAATCTCCTGCAGCTTCTACATCAGCACTTGCTGCTTCACCTTGCACTTTGATGTTATGGAGATGACTTCTTTTTTTAAACCTCATGAACCAACCTCTGCTAGCTTGAAACTTTGCTTCGGCAGCTTCCTCACCTCTCGCAGCCTTCATAGAATTGAAGAGAATTAGGGCCTTGCTGTGGGTTAAGGTTTGGCTTAAGGCAGGGGTCCCCAAGCCCCGGGCCATGGACTGTTACTGGTCCACGGCCTGTTAGAAACGGGCCGCACAGCAGGAGGTGAGCAGTGGGCGAGCAAGCAAAGCTTCATCTGCCGCTCCGCATCGCTCGCATTACCGCCTGAACCATCACACACACCCCCTCCACCACCCCGCCTCCTCCGTGTGTGGAAAAATTGTCTTCCACGAAATTGGTCCCTGGTGCCAAAAAGGTTGGGGACCGCTGGCTTAAGGGAATGTTGTGGCTGGTTTAATCTATCCAGACTACTAAATCTGTCTCCATATCAGCAAAAAGGTTGTTTTGCTGTCTTACCATTTGTTTGTTCCTTGGAGTAGCATTTTTAATTTCCTTAAAGAACTTTTCCTTTGCATTCACAACTTGGCTGTTTGGGACAAAAGGCCTAGCTTTCAGCATACCTCAGCTTGCAACATGCCTTCCTCACTAAGCATAATCTTTCTAGCTTGTTTTTTTTTTCCATGTACGCGGGCCTCTCACTGTTGTGGCCTCTCCCATTGCGGAGCACAGGCTCCGGATGCACAGGCCCAGTGGCCATGGCTCACGGGCCCAGCTGCTCCGCGGCATGTGGCATCCTCCTGGACCGGGGCACGAACCCGTGTCCCCTGCATCGGCAGGCGGACTCTCAACCACTGCGCCACCAGGGAAGCCCAGGGATGAGTATTTTTGAAAAGCACACCAGCTAATATCCAGCCAGTGTTGAGAACAATTGGTAGTGAAAGCATCAGGCCTTGAGAGGGACAGACATGGCTGGAAAATCCAGAATTTACCACTTAGTTGTAAAGCCATGAGCAAGTCACTTATTCTCTCTTAGCTTCAATTTCCTTATCTGTAAAATGGGGACAAAATTGTACCTTCCTCAAATGTAGCCTTATAGCACATAGTAGATACTCAGTGAATGGTAGTTATTGAGATGAGTCTAGAGCTATTCTGTCCAAATGATAGTCATTAGCTATAGGTGATTGTTTAAAATGAGAAAGTTAAACAGTTTGTTTCCAAGTCCCACTAGCCACCTTTCAAGTGCTCAGCAGTCACATGTGGCTAATGGCCTCTGTATCAGACTGAGATGTTAAACATTTGCTTCATCACAGGAAGTTCTTTAAACTGCAAAATGATAGCCTACGGGATCTGCTTCACTAAGAGCTAAGTTTATTTAGAGAAAATTCTTTTTTTTTTTTTTTGTGGTACGCGGGCCTCTCACTGTTGTGGCCTCTCCCGTTGCAGAGCACAGGCTCTGGACGCGCAAGCTCAGTGGCCATGGCTCATGGGCCCAGCCGCTCCATGGCATGTGGGATCCTCCCGGACCGGGGCATGAACCTGTGTCCCCTGCATCAGCAGGTGGACTCTCAACCACTGCACCACCAGGGAAGCCCGAGAAAATTCATTTTTAATTCGGTTCTGGAAAACCCACTACATTTGTTTCTGTCAGGTAAACAGCAGGCCTTCTGGCTTGAACAGAGAAGTGAAGGAAATCCAGGAACCAGCTGTTCTGTGGAGACTTTTTTTCTTGTTCCTATATACCTGTAAATGAGTTTACCTAGAAGTAAACAAACAAGTGGGAACAACTAATCGATTGTTCAAATAAGGATCTCTCTTCCTCTCCCTACCCCACAAGCTCTGAGGCCCACTTAGCATTTAGTCCATTTTTTGAAGTAGAACATTAACTTTTTCCTGCCCTATTTTTAAGTACCACAGGTACTATTAGTGAAGCTATGTGTGTGTGTGTGTGTAAATGTGTGAGTGTGTATATGCATGCATGTGTGTTATGGAAGAAGAAGGGGCAGAGGGGGAAGAAAGAATTAGCACTGGAAAGGGAAGTCACTAAATATCTGTCAGCAGGAAAAGAAAGGCCATAGATAGGATGTGTTTTATGATTTTATTATCAGTAATGTTTATTTCAGGTATTTTGCTATATCTTCTATTCTAAAAATTCTTTAGTGTCATTTTGATTTGCCCACAGTGAGTAAGAGCACAGGCTCTGAAGTCAGACCTCATGAGTTCAAACCATGTTCCAGTATTTCATAGTTGAGTGACCTTAAGTCTCAGTTTCTCCATTTACAAAATTAAGATAAATGTTAGTATCTACACCGCATGGGATTGTTTCAAGGATTAAATGAAAGAATACATGTCAAGTTCTTAGTACAGTGTCTAACACCAGATAGATGCTAAATTAATTTAAAAAAAGTATTTAGAGAAAAGAAAGGATATTTTATTTTCAGTAAACAAATGATATGATGCTTTTAACTACAACAAGTTTAAGAGATATATTCCTCACAGGAGTTCTAAATCTGTTTGAAAATATAATGCTCTTAGCCCTTTGTCATATCTTCTAGAATGAGTAGGCCTCTTTGTTTCTCAAAGAACATTTATAGTTTCTGTGTTACATAAATGTTCTACTTGCACTACTGTACTTGTTTAGTTAAGCACAGGCCTAGCAGCTGGGGAAGTGTCAAAGTCTGAAGAGCAAATGAATTGTTGATTTGAGCTACTGTCTGTTAAAAATTGCTAATAAAACCAAGCAGTCTTACAAACAAGGAAAGTAGTGGTTCTTGAAGGCAAAGGGACCACAGCCTACCTCTGAAATTCACTTTGTATTTGTTTTGTCTTCCTGCAATGATGTTTTTGTTGGCAAAATTACTTTATTATTTTTTAAAATCTGAAAACACGGCATGTCTTTTGGGTTTTTTATTATTGAGATATTTCACGCTCTTTGGTTTTGTTATGCAGTGTGACAGTGTGACATACTTAAAAACTAACTCCTCAGTGAGTGGAAAGTGTTATCACTTATTTTTAGTAGGGAAACTGTATTGGTTCATATAGCTGTTTTCCCAGCTGAAATAACATAGCAGATTGGTGCTGTTTGAATACTGTTAATTGCTGAAAGTTCTTAAACTAGTAAATAGGCCTGATTAGCTGGAATCCAAACAGTAACCCAAAGAGACCAGACAACTTTTGATAAGATAAACACTCTACTAACCTTATACATTCCCTTTGGATTATCTTCCAATGGTATGAAATATTAAACTAAGATTTTGTTTTTATATTTAGAAAGACTTCAGGAAAAATTATTTGGGATATTTGAAACCAAGTTAAAAGTTGTTATGTCCAATGTACGATTTAGTAGATAATTATTAGTAATACTGGCCCAGTATCATTTAGTTCATGAGAGCTGAACAGTAAAGGTGAACCAGTTCATAACAGAAAGTCCTGATTTATAAGATCACATTGTACCCTGTCATTTCTGTTTGGGCAATCGCAAACAAACAGTAGTAACTCTAACAAGGGAATGATGAGCTTTTAATAAATAAATATAATATAGGTTCTTTATTAGGCATCTTAAATCTCAAAACTAAAAAGCTTTCTAGGATAAAACTCCACTTTTACTTAGCATTTGAAATAGTCATTGGAAAAACAACTCTAAAATTCCTTCCATTTTCCAGGTTCTAGAGCATTTATATTAAAATTAACCTTGTTTGGGGTGTTTTATTTAATAAATTTTAAATGGTTTTAATTAAATATTGCTCATGTGAACCATGCCATCCCCTTAACCCTAGAAATGGAGGCTGGGACACAACAAAAATGACCAGAATGTGATATCATATCCAAAGAGTCAGGAGACAATCAGTTTTAGAGTACTACCAACTCACTTTGTGTACTTAGACAAATATTTTAAACTCTCTGTGCCTCCTATTGATAAGGAAATTTTCTTATCAATGAAGTACAGGGGGTCAACTAGTTTTCTAAAGTTTTTTCCAGCTCAGAAATTCAATAATAAGGTAAATTTTTTTGAAAAAAACTTTGTTGTTTTCTTGCCTCACTATTAAAAAATAGCAAATAGGAAGAAGAAGAAGAAGAAAACTACTACAGTCTCACTATCCACCATTAAAATTATGCATATTAACTTCTAGTCTTTTGTTCTATGCTTAAAAAAAATAGAGTTGAACTCATATAGCATTATATATGCTTAATATTATAATACTGAAAGCTTTTTATAAAATCATTTTTATTTAATTAATTAATTTATTTATTTTTGAAGTATAGTTGATTTACAATACCATATTAATTTCAGGTGTACAGTGTAGTGATTCAATATTTTTATAGATTATACTCCATTTAAAATTATTACAGGTTAAGGGTTATAATTCCTTGTGCTATATAATATATCCTTGTTTCTTATCCATCTTATGCATAGTAGTTTGTATCTTTTTATCCCATACCCCTAATTTGCCCCATCCTCTTTCCTCTCCCCACTGGTAACCACTCATTTGTTCTCCATACCTGTTGAGTCTGTTTCTGTTTTGCATATACATTCATTTATTATTTTTTAGATTCCACATATAAGTGATATAGTATCTGTCTTTCTCTTTCTGACTTATTGCACTAAATAAGCATGATATTCTCTAGGTCCATCCACGTTGTGGCAAATGGCAGAATTTCATTCTTTTTTAGGGCTAATATTCCATTGTATATTTATATACCACATCTCCTTTATCCATTTGTCTGTTGATGGGCACATGGGCTGCTTCTGTATCGTGGCTGTTGCAAATAATGCTGCTGTGAACATTGGGGTGCATGTATCTTTTTGAATTAATGTTTTTACTTTTTTCTGGATCTATACCCAGGAGTGGAATTGCTGGGTCATATGGTAGTTCTATTTTTAGTTTTTAGAACCTCCATACTGTTTTCAATATTGGCTGTACCAACTTAACATTCCCATCAACGGTGTCCAAGAGTCCCCTTTTCTCCACATCCTTTCCAACATTTGTTTTTTGTAGACTTTTCAATGATTGCCATTCTGACAGGTATGAGGTGATATCTCATTGTTGTTTTGATTTGCATTTTCTAATAATTAGTAATGTTGAGCATCTTTTTGTGTGCCTATTAGCCATCTGTACATCTTATTTGGAAAAATGTCTATTCAGGTCTTCTGCTCATTTTTTGATTGGGTTGTTTGTTTTTTTCATATTGAGTTGTATGAGTTGTTTATGTATTTTGGATATTAACCCCTTGTCAGTTATATCATTTGCAAATATTTTCTCCCATTCTGTAGGTTGTCTTTTCATTTTGTCAGCTGTTTCTTTTGCTGTGCAAAAGCTTTTAAGTTTAATTAGGTCCCATTTGTTTATTTTTGCTTTTATTTCTTTTGCCTTAGAAGACAGATCCAAAAAAATATTGCTATGATTTATGTCAAAGGGTGTTCTGCTCATGTTCTCTTCTAGGAGTTTCATGGTTTCAGGTCTTACATTTAGGTGCTTAATCCATTTTGAGTTTATTTTTGTACATGCTGTGAGTAAATGTTCTCATCTCATTGTTTTACAAGTAGCTGTCCAGTTTTCCTAGCACACTTGTTGAAGAGACTATCTTTTCTCCATTTTATTTTTGCCTCCTTGTTGTAGAATAATTGCATAAACATCATTATTAAATGGCTGTGTGAATATAATTATTTCTTTTCCTATTGGACATTTAAGTAGTATCATTTTTTTACATTATAAAAAATGTTTTAGCGAAAATATTTGTATAAGGGTCACTCTTCTCTCTGACTCTATTTAGCATTGTTTTCATTGGATAGAGTGTCAGAAGTGGAATTACTAGGTCAAAGATAATAATTTTAATGCTTTTTGTGTTCCAAAAGAGTTAACCAGACTGTATTCCCATTAAAAATATATTACTCTACAGAGTTATGCCCATTCTACCACAGTGTGGGCAGCATTGAATAATTTTACCAAGATTTTAATATTATTCTCCCATGTTTGATCTTTTAGGATTTGAAATTTCAACCAAGTATAAAGCCATCAATTTCATATAGTCAAATTCATTTGCCTCAGAGAAAAAGTCTGTTTTATGATCGCAAACTATCTATTGATTGTTGGTGAACTTTAAGATTGCAGGTTGGGTCAGCACAGATTGTGATTATGACTCTATTATAAGGGTATTTTAAGGATAATAATATAAATTTGTCTGTCCACTTTTTCCTGTCTACCTTTAAAAAGTTTGAGGCAATGTTGGGCTCTGTTTTCAGTAATGGCTGAGTTAGATCTTACTGAACTGACCTTATTCCGGTTAACAACTGTAGACTCTGGAACATGTGAGTAATAATAATAATAATAATGTAGCTACTTGAAGGCACAGGGCAATGAATGGAAGCGGGCAGATCCTGGTAAGAAATACATTCTTAGAGGAGGTGAGAGAAATTAAAGAAGACCTAAATAAGTAAAGAGATAAACCATGTCCTTGGGTTGGAAAACTCCACATCGTTAAGATGGTACCTCTCCCCAAATTGGCATGTGGAGTCATTGCAATCCCAATCAGAATCAAAGCAGGCAAGCTTCCCTGGTGGCGCAGTGGTTAAGAATCCGCCTGCCCATGCAGGGGATACAGGTTCGAGCCCTGCTCGGAAAACCCCACATGCTGCGGAGCAACTAAGCCCGTGCACCACAACTACTGAGCCTGCGCTCCAGAGCCCGCAAGCCACAACTCCTGAAGCCCGGACGCCTAGAGCCCATGCTCTGCAGCAAGAGAAGCTACCACAATGAGAAGCCCATGCACTGTAACGAAGAGTAGCCCCCGCTCACCACAACTAGAGAAGGCCCACGCACAGCAACAAAGACCCAACGCAGCCAAAAATAAATAAATAAATAAATAAATAAATAAATAAATAAATAATCAAAGCAGGCTTTTAAAAAGGAAATTGATTTCAAGGTTAACATCATTAGTGATGCCATGTGGATAGTAGGTCTCCCCTGATATTATGTGATGAGAAGTACACTTAACCTCTGTGGCATTTTTTGAAAACCCATAACCCCAGTCTAATCATGAGAAAATCATTAGATAAACCAAATTGGGGGACTTTTTTTTTTTTTTTTTTTTTTGCAGTACGCAGGCCTCTCACTGTTGTGGCCTCTCCCATTGCGGAGCACAGGCTCCGGACGCGCAGGCTCAGTGGCCATGGCTCACGGGCCTAGCCGCTCCGCGGCATGTGGGATCTTCCTGGACCGGGGCACGAACCTGTGTCCCCTGCATCGGCAGGCGGACTCTCAACCACTGTGCCACCAGGGAAGGCCTGGGGGACATTTTACAGAATACCTGACCAGTACTCCTCAAGACCATTAAGATCATGTGTGAAAAACAAGGAAAGTCTGAGAAAAAGAGAGAGGGGAAATGTGATGACTGAAAGCAATATGGTATTCTAGATTGGATCCTGGAACAGAAAGAGGATATTCATAGAAAAACCAGTGAAATCGAAATAAAGAGTTTAGTTTAGTTAGTAGCAATGTACCAATGTTGGTTTCTTAGCTTTGACAGATGTACCACAGTAATGTAAGATGGTAACATCTGGAAACAGAAACTGGGTGAGGGATATATGGGAGCTCTCCATACTATCTTTGCAACTTTTCTGCAAATCTAAAATTATTCAAAAATAAAAAGTTTATTAAACAAAAAAAGAAATTGACAAGCTTGTTTTAAGATGCATGGAAAGGGAAAGGACCCAGATTAGCCAAAACTTTTTTGAAAAAGAAGAATGAGGTATTTAGACTACCTAATTTCATGATTTATTATAAAGCTACAATAATCAAGACTGTGTGGTATTGGCATAAGGATAGACATACGGAAATGGAACAGAACAGAGAGCTCAGTAATAGATCGCCATTATAAGATCAAATGAGTTTTGAATAATGTGCCAAGGTAGTCCAATGGGGAAAAGGATAATCTTTTTAACAAATGGTGCTAGAACAATTGAATATCTGTCTGGAAAAAGGGAATTTTGATTCTTACATTAACCTTACACAGGAATTAACTTGACATGAATTGTAAGCCTAAATGTAAGAGCTAAAGCTATAAAACTTCTAAAAAAAATAGTAGAAAATCTTTGTGACATTGGGTTAGGCCAGTGGTTCTCAACCAGGGGCAACTTTTCCCTTCAAAGGACATTTGACAATGTCTGGAGACATTTTTCATTGTCACAATTAGGGTGGGGAGCATGCTATTGGTATTTAATGAGTAGAGGCCAGACATGCTGATAAATGTCCTATGACGCACAGGACAACCACACAACAAAGAATAATCTGGTCCAAAATGTCAATAGTACGGAGGTTGAAAAAGCTTGGGTTAATCAGAGTTCTCAAATAGATCACAAGAAATCAGAATCATAAAAGGAAGCAATTGACAAAATTGACTTTATGAAAATTTAAAACTTTTGTTCCATGAATGATGCAGTTAAGAAAATGAAAAGGCATCACAGACTGGTTGGAGGTATTTGCAAAACATATATCTGACAAAATGCTTGAATTCAGAATATATAAAAAAAAAACTCTTATAACCAATAATAAGAAAAAAAACAACCTAATACAAATACGCAAAGGATTTGAACAGATACTTCAGAAAAGAATATAAGAATATGACCAATAAGCACATGAAAAGATACTCAGCATCACTAGTCATCAGGGAAAAGCAAATTACTACACATTTGACAGAATGACTAAAATTAAAAAGCCTGTCAACATCAAGTGTTGATAAAGATGTGGAGTAATTGGAACTCTCATACATCGCTCATGGGATTGCAAAGTGGCTCAGCTACTTTGGAAAACAACTTGACATTGCCTTATACAATAAGCATTTACTTACCATAGGACCCAGCAGTCCTACTTCCTAGGTATTTACCCATGAGAAATGAAAACATATGTCCATACAAAAACTGTGAGAGTATGTGAATGTTTATAACCCCAGTACTCATAGTAGTCTCCAATGAAACAATCCAATTGTCCATCAACTGGTTAGTGGATAATCAAGTTGTAGTATAACCATACTATGAAATTCTATTTGGTAATTAATAATGGAATGGAACATTGATACAAAATAACATGGATATATTTCAAGAATCTTAAGCTAAGTGAAAGAATTCACAAAATTATATTCTGTATGATCCCACTCATGAAATTCTAGAAGAGGTAAAACTGTAGTGATGGAAAGTAGATCAGTGGTTGCCTGAGGCTGGTTGTCAAGGGAAGGGATCACTGCAGAGACGAAACTTTTTGGGGTGCTGGAAACGAGACAGGCTGGGGCCTGGGACCCTTTGCTGCAGAGCTTGCACCTGGACAAACGTCTCCTCCAGCAACAATATATAAAGAAACTATAAGGGACTAAAAATATCTGCATGCATGTGCAGTTGGGGCAAATTATGGACAACAAGATACAAAAAGCCCCCACAAATCCAACTGCCACTTCTGAAGAGCTGGCAGCAAAAACAGGGTGTCGGGAGCAAAAGTAGGGTACTGTGCCTGCCCCCTGCACTCAACACCAGCAAAGGAGTGGGCAAACCTAAGCCACCCCTGCTGGCCTGACCCCTGGACATACCCCTATCCTCACCCCGTATAAGGAACCAGCTTGCACCCCCCTTGGGGAGCAAACAAAGGAACGTGTTACTTGCTTTCACTACCCCCTGCTACAGCAGGGGCCCCAGTAAAGCCTTGCCTGAGTTTCTTGTTTCACCTCTTATCAATTTCTGTTGATTGGGGAAGGCCAAGAACCCTGATCGGTATCAGGAATGTTCTATAACTTGATTGTGGTAATAATCTACAATTGATTATATGCAATTGTGAAAACTTATCAAACTGTACATTTAAAGGGAGTAAATTTTATGTTAAATTTAACCAATAGAAATAAAAACTGAAAAAAATAACTTGAGACTTTGAAATTAATAACACGCTAGTAAGAGAATATGAACCAAATAATAAAGGAAAAAAGTTAATTATACCAAAAAAAAACAGCTAAAGGTAATTATTGCAATTGAGCAGTAAATTTAGTTTCAAGGTTCCTGGTAGATAGTAAAAAAATGAAAACTGCATGTTCTATATACTTTTCATTATGTCATAAATGGAAGAGTATTTGCTGTCAGAAGACTACACATTTTTACAAGCGGGAGAGTAATCTTATGTGAGAATCTTCACATAAGAACGTTAAGTACCACACTGGGCAATATTTTCTAAAGGACTTTAAAAAGTAGGGCTTCCATGGTGGCGCAGTGGTTGAGAGTCCGCCTGCTGATGCAGGGGACACGGGTTCGTGCCCCGATCCCGGAAGATCCCACATGCCGCGGAGCGGCTGGGCCCGCAAGCCATGGCCGCGGAGCCTGTGCATCCGGAGCCTGTGCTCCGCAACGGGAGAGGCCACAGCAGTGAGAGGCCCGTGTACAGCAAAAAAAAAAAAAAAAAAAAAAAAAAGTTAGAAATATTCTTCATATGGTTGATTCTTATAATGACCATGAAGAAACCTTTTTTTTTTTTCTGGAAACAAAAGTAAAGTACATAGCTTCCCATTGTTCAACCCCTTGGAGCAGCTTTTTGGATGTCAGTAACCTGATCAAGACAATTGATATGAGCTCAAGAACAAAGGAGTTGTGGTTTAAGTGCATGGAGAAGGAGTGAGGTATGATCTAAAAATGAAGCTTGTAGGTGTCGACAATTTTATAAGAATAGAACACCCACCCCAGTGGAACTCATCCCACCCCACATAGGGTTTTATATGCTTAAATGTTTAGACAAGCATGGTGTTGAATTCCTAAATTTTATATCACAAGCAGAAAAGACAAGTTCCATTGATAAGTATCAATAGTTACCTGCTGCTTCTATAGAACTTTAATATGAATCATGTACAATGTTTTAATTTGAGCTGGTCTGCAGCCTGATAAGGCTGCCAAATTATCTTCAAGGTATAACCTCAGATAATTACATTGGTTGGCCTATTGAATTATTTCGTATTTTCCATCTGAGTGCTGCTAAAATTTGTAGGTGAAAAATGAGTATTTGGGTCTTGGCATACATGATACTGGATTATTAATTTCTGAAGCAATTGATCAACAGATTCAGTTACTTCTTGTGGTCTTAGGTCATTAGCAAAGGGGAGGATTTTTGCATTCACATTTACTGTGCCAGTTCAGATTGCTTAGGTATTATTAAAGGAGAGGGGACTTTGGAAATAGTTATATTAAGTCTTTTTGGGGGTTAGACTATCTGCTGTGTAGTGCTCATCCCTTCCTATTCCAAACACTTCTGCAATTGATTGAATGTTTATGCCTCTCCAAAATTCATACATTGGAATCCTAATCCCCAAGGTGAAAGTATTGGGAGATGAGGCCTTTGGGAGATGACTAGTTCATGAGGGCAGAGCCCTCTTGAATGGGATTAGTGCCTTTATGAAGGAGACCACAGAGAGATCCCTTAGCCGTGTGAGGATGCAGGGAAAAAGACAGTCTATGAAACAAGAAGTGGGCCCTCACTAGACACCGAATCTGCTGGGGCCTTTGTATTGGGCTTAGCATCTAGAACTGTGAGAAGTAGTATATCTGTTGTTAGTAAATCACCCAGTTTATGGTATTTTTGTTATAGCAACTGGAACAGATTAAGGCAACCTCCTACATTCTATGCAAGACTCAGATCTGGGCAATAAGAGTACTGCTTACCCCTGGCCACAGTACGAAGCAGTATAGCAGAGTGGCTAAAACCCTAGATTCTGGAGTTAGACTCTGTGGTAGACATATGACATTCATAGCAGCTCAAAATCTCTTGACCATCCGCTCCATGTTTTGATATTTCCCTCCATTGTGAATTTCACCTTCCCAAGGTTGCATAAAAACAAAACTAACAAGCTACTTCTCCCCTGTAGCTAGTGTCTAGATATGTGGCTTGAATGATACCAGTTTGCTGCGTCAAGGAAGACCTTGACTCAGAAGTGAGCTAAGGGAGGAAACAGCCTGGTCACAAGGCATCATTCTACTGGTTCCAGAGTGGATGGCAGAAGCCAAGTCTTTTTAGGATCAGCAGTGGCAACAACAACTTGATTCATCCAGTTCTTGAGTGTGATGCTTAGAGAATCCTGACTAAGACAAAGCTTCAAAACTGGTTGACCCAGCTTAAAGTTCTAGCTGTAAGACCCAACTCCAGTATTTCCTCTATGATACTTTTCCTGGCTCTGGTGGATCAATTTCATCCTCCTTTGTGTCCTCCTTTAACAGTGATCATTATTTTCATGATATCAATAATTTTATAGTGGTTTCTTTGGAGACTGTTTATTCTAGAAGCTTATATGTAAAAATTGTCATCACTGAAAATATTATACAAGAGCACTCTGGCACATAATTACCAATGAACCTAAGGGAGACATCTGTTATTCTACTGTGTTACATTTGTTTGTGATGTGGGTCTCTCTAGGAGCACAGCAATGATTCTTATTTTGTGATAAGTACATTGTTATTATGGCACATGTCTGATTGTTATTACTATTGAGTTCTGTATATAAAGTACTGCATTTCATTAAAAATTAGGCTTTCAAAAAAAAGAAGATCACCTGTAGAGCTTGTTAAAATGTGTATTCCTGGGCTCTACTCACAAAGATTCTGATTCATTTCGCCTGAGAGGGGTCCAGGAATCTGCCTTTTAAAACTCTTCAGGTTATTCCGATGCAAGTGATCCACTGGCCATACTTTTATAAACACTGAACTATACTTGAAATCCTTACACATCTTTCATCCTTATATATCTCATTCATCAATGTTAGCCCAGTGTCTGGTATATTGTACGTACTCTGTATTTGCTTAATAACTGAATTTGATCATTGCATGATAAATAGTAAAGGACAGAAATATTGAAAACAGTGACACTTTACCTGTTTTGTTCAAAATCTAAGAATTCTTTGGAACCAAAGAAGCAAATTAAGTAATATTTTTCCATACAGTGATTCAGCAGCTTCTCTAAGGGTCAAACTTCTGGTTCATTGGGTTTCCCACTAAAGCCAGGATTCATTTTCTGTGTGTGGTCAAACATAAGATACTGCATACTGATTTTTGATTCACACTTATCAGGGGAAAGCGTACCCTTCTGACATGTTTATCACTTAAGAAGGTGTCTTTTTCCAGAGCTTTAGTGCTTGGGTTCTGGCAGGACTTCCCCTTCTCTTGCTCTTCTAGCCCTCCCCTCTGTGGCACCATCTCTAGGTGACAGGAGCTTTAATTTGAGAAAAACAGCATTTGTGAAATAGTACTTTCTAAGACACAATTATGTATTGAGGATGTGGAGATAACAATCACAGGGCTCAAATGAAAGCTCAGTTATTTGCTCCTTGTCTGCCTGAGTTTGAGTAGTTAGGCATGATAACAGAGCCAACAGCAGGTGAACATGGTTGGGCAAGAAAAGAGGAAGATCAGGAACAAAGATCTGTAGCTCACAGCACTCAAAAGAGAGGTACTCAGCCACTGGCCCTGGTCAAGGAGGTCTTGCACTGCGCATTTCCAGGTGTGGGAGTTCTGACTTGTCAGGCAATGTCTTGTTTGGATGACATCTCTTGCAGAAAGACTTTCTGTTTTCTCCCATCCACATCCAGTAGGATCTTGCCATCCTCAGAACCTCTATTTCATAGTTGTTGATGCGAATCCTATCTTTTCTGTCCAACAGTCAGCATTCTGGGGGCCAGGGACCTGTACTGAATAGAGAGGCTCTATAAAAATGTGGCTGAGCCATTGTCAAAGGACACACGTTTGCCTGTGAATGGAAGGACTGGGGCAAGTGTGTTAAAATATACTAAGGGATTTTGAGAGAGTTTTGGTGGGGGGGTGGAGAAGGGTAAGAATCTTAAAGATAAGGAGAGTAGAGAGCTTCTAGTAGTTGGTGGTATATCTGTATAACGGAATACTAAATGACAATGAAGACAACAATCTTTTCAAGGGATATAAGTGGAGCAGTGATCCATTCACTTGTCTTTTTCAAAAACCACATAGAGATATATATTTTACATATCATAAAGTTCATCCATTTCAAGTGTATAATTCAATGATTATTAGTAACTTTACCAAATGGGGCAACCATCACTATAAATCAGTTTTTAAACATTTTCATCCTCCCAACAAGATCCCTTATGCCCATTTGCAATTATCTCCATTCCCATTCTCCAGCCCAGGCAACTACTAATCTATTTTATGTCTATAAATTTGCCTTTTCTGGATGCTTCATATAAATAGAATCATACAATATGTGGTCTCTTGTATCTGGCTTCTTTCTCTCTGTCTAATGTTTTTGAGTTCATCTGTGATGTAGCTTGTGTTGATAGTTCCTTCCTTTATCTTGTTGAATGGGATTCTGTTATATGGATATACCACATTTAGTATATCTAGTCACCTGTTTATTGGGAACATTTCTGTGTCAGGCTTGGTGGAGACATATGTTCTTATTTCTTTTGTGTAGATGTCTAGGAGTAGAATTGCTGGTTCTTTTGGTAGTCTTATGTTTAGCTTTGATAAACTGCTAAACTGTTTTTTATAGTGGATGCACCATTTTAAATTCCCAGTAACAATGTATGAGGGGTCCCATTTCTATACACCTCACCAACATTTGTTATTGTCTGCCTTATTTATTATAACCATTCTAGTGGGTGTGAATGATATCTCATACTTGTTTTAATTTGCATTCCCCAATGACTAAAGATGTTGAACATCTTTTCATATCTTTATTAGCCATTATCTATTTGCATATCTTCTTTAGTGAAATATCAGCTCTTATATTTTGCCTTTTCTTTTTTTTTTGCGGTACTCAGGCTTCTCACTGTTGTGGCCTCTCCCATTATGGAGCACAGGCTCCGGACGCGCAGGCTCAGCGGCCATGGCTCACGGGCCTAGCCGCTCCGCGGCATGTGGGACCTTCCCGGACCGGGGCACGAACCCGTGTCCCCTGCATTGGCAGGCGGACTCTCAACCACTGCGCCACCAGGGAAGCCCCTATTTTGCCCATTTTTAAGGGAGTCATTTGTCTTTTTATTATTGAGTTGTAGGAGTTCTTTATATATTTTGGATGTAAATCCTTCATCAGATATGTGTTTGCAAGTATTTTCTCAGTCTGTAGCTTGTCTTTTTATTTTCTTCATGATGTCTTTTGTAGTGCAAAAGTTTTAAAGTTGGTTGAGGTCCAATTTATCAATTTTTTTGTGTTTTTGTTGTCTATCTAAAAAAAAATCTTTGCCTAATTTAATACCTTAGAGATTTTCTTCTATTTAGCACTTATATTTAAGTCTAAGATCCATTTGAATTAATTTTCATGTATGGTGTAAGGTGAGTATCTAAGTTCATCATCTTGCATGTGAATATCCTCACTTGTTTTATAAACTGACATCTCCTGAGTGCGTGGCTTTGGGGTAGGCACTGGTGATACAAAAATGAGTGATACAATTTCCAGCTTTAAGTACAGTCTAGAGAGGTATATGTACATAACCAAGGAGCATAAAACAGAGGGACACACCAACTCAAGATCTGGTGACTTAAAGAAGAATGACTCTGAGGTAAAATCAAGTGGGTGGCTTCAGGGAAAAAGACCTGTACATATTAGTCTAGTCTAGTTTAATGGTTTCAGCTTGTTTGGTGCCTGAACACACTAGTTTGTCACCATCTGTTTTAAGGCATATCTCTAAAATTTTATAATTATTAAGAATTCACATAATGATGCTTGCTAATGATCATTAAAAAGAAAAAAACACTTGATATGCTTAGAGTGGGGACTATAGTGATATTTTAGAATTGACCACATACCAGGCTATGCCCTGAGAACATGTCTCCCAGGTACATATTATTAAAAAATGGCTGAAAACTCTTGTTTAGTGGATGAACATTTCAGATCAAAAAACTTAGTCCTGAGATTCCCATTAATGGCTTTGTGTTCTTGGAACATTACTTAACATCTCGGACCATCAATTTTTCTTCCATTATAATGTGCCAGCTCATTTCTAATGTCTTTTCCTTGGGATGCTCTATTTGCTCGTTCAGTCAACATTTTTTGAGTACTCACTCTGAGCCAGGCACTGTTAGGCACTATCAAGCAAAGGTAAGATAAAGATGCCAGATAGAGAGGGATGTGAAAACAAATCATTAAAAGATTATGTTGCACATTTTATGCTAGTTCTATGATTCCTTGGGTCTAGAAGTACATTCTTTTGACTGAGGAGTTAGCTGGGGAGAATGAAGCAAGAGGGAAGATGACCCAAGGATCAGGTTACAGAGCGTGCTCTGCAGGAAAGAATTCACACGTCAGACGTGTGACAGGAATTCCTGCCCATACAGTTGCAACCAAACTTTGGACAATGAGATTTTTTTTTCACGTTGTGGGAAAAAGATATGTTTATTTCCCTAAGAAAAGTAAAAGAGAAAGATATATAACACTTGGGACTATATAAGGAACTTAGCAGATATTGGGTATCCAGTTCTCTTTATTGCACTGAAAATTATAATGGCTATTTTTTATGTATCAGGTTTTCCCAAAGAGCAAACCTACAGTATAAGACATTTTGTTAAGAAATATGTTTTTAATATATTGCAGGAACATGAATCTGCTAGAAATCATGCCCCCATTCCCAAGACTTGCCTTTCAGATTCTGAGTCACATTCTCTAATACATTTTCTGAACTTCCTTTTATAACTACAGCACCTTCAGACTTGAACCTAAATAACCTAATAATCTTTTGTGTAATGTACAAGACACTGAGCCTATGACTTTTGAAGCTTTTCAGACCAGGGGAGTCTGTGCTCCTTTGTCTTAAGTTCCCCTCTGATTCTCCCCTCTTTACCTCCACAAACTTCATTTTCTCTTCTTGTCAATAGACAGTCTGGGGCTGCTTATATGTGAGTAGTGGAAATGTTTGCAAAGTTGTAAGAAAATTAAGCTAACATTACATTACATTCATTTAACTCTATAATCTTTATTTGGTAGATGCACCATTTAGAAGCAAGTGTTGTTCAAGTGTACTTATATATACCTTAATTACACATTGTGTTTTGAAAAGGCCTTGCTTTGGTCTATTGGGATGCTTTGTTATGAGTGACAGAAATTCAACTCAAATGAACTCAAGCAAAAAAAGAGAATTTATTGGCTCTTTTAACCAGAAAGTCCAGGTGTGGAACTGAATTTAGCACAGCTCTATCTAGAGACTCAACAGAATTCCTGGCTCTCTTGCCCTCTGTCACTCAATTCAGCATTCCTCGGGGTATTGGCATCATTCTCAGACAGATTCTGTGTGTGTGGTAGTTAAAGATGGCCGCTGGCACCTCTAGACTTATCTGGTCTTTATAAGTCGAGATCAGAGAGAGAGAGATCCCATATACTGGATCTCATCAGGAGACCGTGTTGGTCCTGTGTTAGTCATATGCTCACCCTTTGCACTAACCTCTGTGAACAACAGAAGAAGGTATAAAGATTTGCTAGCCTAGGAACTGTCCCAGCTCATGAAGCCAGAGCCGAGTGAGGCCCTCTGATTGACAGTCTCCAGATCCACATGGGGTGAAAGAGGAGCAAGTGCCTAGTGGATGCTGGGCAGACACAAACAACAGATGTCCACTGCATTTGGTAAGGTGTTATTAAACACTTCTAAGTGAAAGGAGCACTGGCTTTCATTTGCCACAAAAATGCAAAGCTGCTATTAATAATATTGCTGCGTTTATTTATCTTTGTAACCATCTCAAATATTCTAGGGATCTATTTAACTCATTCTCTCTTAATCTTTCTTATGGTAATATAATACCTTTTCACTGGATTAACATTCAGTGTCAATTCTTAATATCAATTTTTTAATTTTATCGAGCTTTTGTAAATATTCTCATTGTGATTGCTTGCACAGACTGTGTTTATTTCACAATAAAAATCACAAGTGTCCTAGTTAGGAGAGATCATTTAAGAAGTGGTTCCTCTTTGATAAGTTAAATGTTGTTGATGGTGTTTGTTTACCTAGAATTTAAAAAATTTTTCTGAATGGAATTTGTCTCAAATTCTTGCTAAAGACTAGAAAACAGTTTTTAAGTGACCACCGTTATAAGCTTCAAGTAAACCACATTTCCCTTGTATAGGACATTTTCAATTCTCAGATCTTGACCCTGATAAACTTTCTGATGGGGGAAAATTCCAAAACACATATGAAGGAGAGAATTACATTCAGCCGTTTTAAATAGCAAGTCCAAATACAGTAATCTTTTTTTTTTCTTACTCATAAATTAGGACAGCTCCAGCTTTTAAAATAGAGTGAGAAGAAGGGGTGGCATACATACAGAACAAACCAACATTTAAATATAGCACATTAGAATTCTTTGCATATCAAAGACAAGTAATAAAATGTAAGTTGATTTTGGCTTTAGAAAACGTGTTCGATGTTGGCTGGTTATACCACATTGCTATCCTCTAGAGCTTGGCATGGGCCCTCTGTCACAGGAAGAAAGAAAAGGTGAAATCGTTACAAAAAGGCCCTGCTGTATTGTTATCATTAAATCTCTTTGGACTATGTCCAGTGTAGATACATTATATACAGAATTCCTATGCATGTGGTTAATTTTAGCAAGAGCATATCTTGTTCCCTCAATCTACTGGCCATAAGTTAGAAGCATTATGTGATAGAGTGACTTGTTCTTAAGAAATACATACTGAAATATTTAGTGGTAAAGGGCACGATGTCTCCAACTTGTTCTCAAATGGTTTACAACAATAATAACATGATGTTCTGCTATCTAAATGTTTAATAATTTATTTAATCAGTCCTATGTGGGTAATTACATGTGAAGGCAGATGAGAAAACTGGATAACTTCAACTCAGGTGACTGCGTTTTCTTCCAGTAGCTTTATTATTTGGCTTGAAATGCTATACATTCCAAAATTTTAGACCCTATTCCAAAGACAATATACATGCTATTAGAGTTAATAATTGAGTTGACTATATACTTAAAATATTACCTCAAATGACTTCTGATAAAATGTGGGAATGGTGTCATTAATAGATGAGAGATTTCAACACCATTTTAGAAGATAGGAAGCAGAGAATAAGATGCTAGAACCTGAGTCTTCTGTTTGAAAAGGCCCACTGAGTGCCTAGAATAGTGAATGAAAAGAGACCCTTATAAAGCAAGTCTTCATAAAATTTTAGCACCCTATGATTAAAGAGAAAATGCTGGAAGACCAGGTCATGTGTCATAGGTAATAGAATGGCATAGTACATCTTAGTAGAAATTTTGGAAGGTAGACAACAATGAAGCAATGCCACTAGAATTCTGAGAAAAATTGGTTTTCACCCTAGAATTTTATATTCAGCTGAGCAATCAATTGTAAAGGTAAAGACAATTTTAGATAAGTGAAGTTTAAAAAAATTAACCTCCCTTGAGCCTTTTCTTAGGAAGTGACTAGAAGATCAATCCCAACAAAATGAGGGCACAACCCAAGAAAGATAAAGTCCCAAGGCCCAACAAACGTGGGATCCAACAAAGGAGATTGGTGAAGGAAGTCTCAGCTTTGCATCAAACCTAGAGAGCCACCAGTTGTAGACTGGAGCAAGAGGGTGGGACTTCCCTAGTGGAAGCAGGGAAGAAATGAAATGGATGGATTATCTGATAACACTAGACTGCTCAGAAAATAATGTTGATAGGTCTGTGATAAATCTGATGAAGCATTTGGAAAAAATTGTCAAAATTCCTAATATTGATGAACTAAGGAATTTCAGTATAAATAGGTTACTTAGAAGCACAAAGGTTAAATAACTAGAGAAATAACTATACAGATGAAAGTTGTTATTCATGGGGAAGAATACAGCAGGGTCTGATGAATTTGATTATCAGCTTTTTAGTACCCTGTGATTATATTATCAAGTATATCAGTTATATTGATTAAAAATCAAGTGGAAATAAAAGCAGTTCAAACTGAAATAAACCATTGAAATATGTTAGGGGAAACTGGGTGTGGGGTATATGGGAACTCTGTCTTCACAATTTTCCTGTAAATCTCAATCTATTCTGAAAGATAAAGTCTCAAAAAATTTAATTGGAGAAACAAGAAAGATGAAACAAAGGAAAGAGTACAATATAATATGCACTATATCACATATTAAATATAGTATAATAAAATTAATGAACATCCAGATATACAGAAAATAAAATTAATTTTATGATTGATTTTCAGAACAATTAAGATAAAATATTGCATTATTGTTAATAAATATTTTTTATACATCTATGTCTTCTATTTTGAATCATTCAATATTACCAGTCAGTTTATTCTGCTTCATGGAAACATATATTTTAAATAATGAATGAATCCGTGTTTAAGATTAAGTGACTAACATTTTTTTTTCATCAGTGGATTACTATAGTTTTGGATTATGGCTATTTAAGTTCACTTCTTCCCTTCCCTTTAATCATCCTAAATCACTAAGAGTAGACCACCTTGGAAGCTGTGTAGGACTAGTTGGGGGCGGGG
This sequence comes from Mesoplodon densirostris, assembly GCF_025265405.1. NCBI lineage: Eukaryota > Metazoa > Chordata > Mammalia > Artiodactyla > Ziphiidae > Mesoplodon > Mesoplodon densirostris. The sequence goes on from NC_082663.1 coordinate 79,132,736, forward strand.
TGGTCAGTGGGCGTATGTGGCTAGGCCACATCTTCAAATATCGCGCTATCTGTTGTTGAGCGTTTAGCTCCCCTGTTCCTTTCCATGTGTTTGGCTAAATGGTAGACTGAATTCATAGGAATTATGTGATTTATCTGCTGATCTACTGGTACAGTGGGGCTTAGAAATCAAGCTTCTGATGCCAGGAGCAGGAGTGTAACTGTCTCAGAGCTCCAAAGATATGTGCTGTTTACTCTTGCTGTCATGAGAACAGGCACTAAACTTGCAGGCATAAACCCCAGCACAGTGAGTTTGACTTTGAAGCAAAACCGTGGTGAGCTTACAGTGCCTGCACTGGGCTCTCTAGCAAGTTTTACGGCAGGTTTACTTATTTCCTTACTATCTTCTATACTTTTAAAATCTCTTTTTATATTTTGAGAACTAGACATTGCAGGAAACTCCTCTCAAACCTTGTTTTCTCTCTGTAGATCCAGCAAACGAAAATGACAGCCCTGCAATAGCTAAATATCTAAGCTTTAAAAATGTTTTAAAAGCCCTAATTGGCATAATAACCTGCAATTTTCTTCTCTATTTGGCATTACCCATTTTATATCTTGCACTTCCAGTTTCCCTCAATCACATAATTATCAGATATTCTTGTGGATTGTAAAAGATGGTTTTGATGTCATATTCTTCAATTAATTGACCAGTTTGCTTCCATTTTCTGTAATCTCTTGTTGCTTGGGCTTCCTGCCTATGGGACATAGTTTAATTTGTAGTACCCTCTGAGGCCTTTTTCCTTGATTTATTGACTTCTATACTAGTTCCTGATCCAAGTGAGAAATCTTAGAAGTGCTACAGAGAATGTTTTTCTCACTGTATGTGCAGATTAAGCTTCCTTAAGAGTAATACCATTTCTGGGTGCAAGATTGAATTGACCATCTGTTCTGTTGATTTTTATTATTTATTTATTTATTTATTTATTTTTTGCGGTACGCGGGCCTCTCACTGTTGTGGCCTCTCCCGTTGTGGAGCACAGGCTCCAGCCGTACAGGCTCAGCAGCCATGGCTCACGGGCCTAGCCGCTCCGCGGCATTTGGGATCTTCCTGGACCAGGGCACGAACCCGTGTCCACTGCATCGGCAGGCAGACTCAACCACTGCGCCACCAGGGAAGCCCCTGTTCTGTTGATTTTTAGTGTGTGAATAATTGCTAAATAAACTTCATTCTCTTGGTCATTCCCTTGACTTTTGGACTTGTTTACAGCTCTTTTGCTGGTTGTTATATACTGAATGTGTGTGTCCCCTCAAAATTTTTGTGTTGAAGCCATACCCCACAATATGATAGTATTTGGAGGTGGGGCCTGTGGGAAATATTTAGGTTTAGATGAAGTCAAAAGGGTAGTGCCCCCATGACAGAATTAATGCCCTTATAAGAAAAGACACAAAAGCTCTCTCACTAGCACATATGGAGGAAAGACCATGTGGACACACAATGAGAAGGCAGCTGTCTACAAGCCAGGATTGCCCTCACCAAGAACTGAATCTGCTGACACCTTGATCTTGGGCTTCCTAGCCTCCAAAACTGTGAAATAAATGTTTGTTGTTTAAGCCACAGATCAGTCTATGGTATTTTGTTATAGCAGCCCAGCTGTCTAAGACACAGGCCTTCTCCAGCTTCTACAGTTTGGGGATTCAATATGAATAGACTAAGGAAATTAAACCTTAGGCAGTATTGAACATGTGGAGGTGATATTCTCCTACTTCCTTTAGACCTAACACTCATTCATTCATTTTTCCTGGGACCATACTCTAAAACCAAATATAAAAATAAATTATTTTTAGAGATAATATCTTTATGTTTGTAAGTATCTTATTTATCCTTTCATTTGGCCATGTTGAGCATTTTTTTGGTCAACAGCCTAAATGACTGCTGTAGTGTAAGTATCTCATTTTTCCTTTCTCTGGTGTCCATTCCCCTACAACCTGGTTACAATGTTTTGTTTTCTTTGGGAAATTACCTTTCCCTATTCTCACTCCCCAGTCCACGTGGTTGGATGGAGACTTACCTTGTTCATGGCTCCAGACATGAGTATGTTATTCAGATTATTCAGACCAGGACATTCAGAGAAATACATTCTCCTAACTCCACTGATTGGTTCTGAAAAGGACATGTGACTTATTTCAGGCAGGCCAATGGGAGATAGGTCCAAGTCTTTTGCTGAAATCACTAGGACGGAGGCTCTAGCCATAAAGAGGAAAGCAATGCTGAGGGGTGGAGGGAGGGAGAGCACTCAGGTGGCATTTGATTACTTGGATCCAGTTGTATCTGAATCCAGAACAGATTTTTTGGTCATATGAGCCAATAAATATCCTCTTTGGCTTAGGTCAGTTTTAATTGGATCTTTATTAATTATAACTGAAAGAGTGCTAAGTAGCATGATTACTAAATTCACAGACAGTAAGAGGCATGAAGAGTTGATAGAGAATCTGTTAGATGACAGACTCAAAATCCAGAAAGATCTTGGCTAAAAAGAAGAGTAACAACTAATAAAACAAAGTGTAATAGTGATAAATGTAAAGTCCCATACTTGCTTCAAATCATCAACTGGGCAAAATAAGGCTCGCATGGATAAATAGTTACCCATATGAAAAAAATTTTTTGGCTTTAGTGAACTGTCGGGTCAATCACAGTTATTAATGTGATGAATCTGCTAGGAATATGTTACAGTCTGTTCCATCAACCTATTTGCCTGTCCTTGTGCCCATGCCACACTGTACCATACTATCTTGATTACTATAGCTATATTGTAAGTGTGAAAAATCAGGTGTAATTCTGTCAACTTTGTTCTTCTAAATTGTTGGCTATTCTGTATCCTTTGCATTTTAATATAAATGAAATATTTTGAGTTTCCTCAAATCAAGATGAATTATATAAGAATTGCTAAGTTTTCAAGCTGGTGGGCCTAGTGAATTCTAAATTGTTTTTAATGCCATTTGACACTTTAGCTGGTTAAAAAAAAATACCTGTTATCTTTTAAGAGTCCTATGGGAAAATAAGTATTGAAATATGCCAGGTCTTTGTCTCTATAAACCTATAATGCATAGTGAATTTATGGAGTAACACATAAGATACAGCTAAGAGTATTTTGCTGTGGTGCAGGGAGAGGATGGAATCAGTGTCTGGTAGAGAAGACTTACTTTTTTGTGTACCCTTAAAATCTTTTAATTTAAAAAATGTAATAAAAAATTTCAAAATAAATATGTAATATACGTTATTATTCATGTATGTTTGAGATCTATCTCTAAATCAGAATTCCTTTGTATGCATGAAATCTGTTTATATTTGTGACTGTGGGTGCTGTTTGTAGTTAATGTTACGGTACTTTGCCCTCTTTATTCTGCTTTATTCCGTCGGTCAGCCAATCACCTGGACTTTAAGGACTTTAATCAATTGATCTCTTATATTGTGCATCTTTGATGTACCTCCTAAGGTACATTTTTATGACTGCTCTTTATTCCAAATAAATAATTATGCTTTAGGGCTTAAAGCTCTTTTTAAGTGCTTCCTGTTGTTGCTCAGCTTATCTTACAGTTTCTTGTGTACCCTAACTTTATTTAATTTATCCTGGCCTCAGTTGCCTCATCTGTGAAAGTTGTTGGGTAAAGTGTGGTCCAAAGTCCCTTCTAGTCCTGTGAGTTCCTAAGTCTGTCTTCCATTTCATTTCATTCCACTCCATTTATGACCCAGATAGATGTGGATGACACAAATCTTCAAGACAAAATGTGACTGACTTTCACAGAGTGTTCAAGCTTCAGAAAAGTTATGTCACTCTTTGCTACTCCTTAGGCCTATGATTCACAGTTCTAGTTTTAGGATGTCCATAGTTACCAACAGGTGTGGTATATTGAATCATTGGCCCCTCCTTGCATCCACAGTGTTGTCATGACTTTGTTGTGGGCAGACTGTACTTCCTCAACACTTGACTTACTTTGGCTCATGATGTATGGGCAGAAGTTGTGCCGTTTTTCAGCCTAGGACTTGAGAGGCTTTACATACTTCCAGCAGTTATCTTGTGCTTCTGTTTCTGCTGGTTCAAGGAGAATGAGACTTACGGGGAGCAGACTTACAGATCCAAGTGAGAATCAGGGCTATCCTGGGCACTGAAGCCTGAAGCAGAGCCTCTCAGTTGAGCTTAGTTTGGATCAGCTGACTCCCAGCTGACCTGTAGATCTTCAAGAATAAATAATTATTATGTCTTGGCGTGGTCTGTGACAGCATTTTTGTGACAACAAACTGATACAACAGGCAGCATTGACTTACTTCTCTCAAAATGTATTTTTAAAATAGGAAACATACCCACATAATTCAAAAGTAAAAATATAAAAAAGTGTACAGTGAAATGTTTGCTCCAAGCCCTGTTCTCCACTCACCTAGGTCCCATCAATGTCCTGCCACCACAAATTGCCCATTTTTTTGGTTTCTTTTATATCCTTCTAGAGTTTCTTTATGTAAATACAAAGAGACATGAATTTTATAATCTTGGCCCCCATCCTCACCCATTTACACTGTTTTATGCTTTGCTTTTTTCATTTAATATATCTTGGGTATATTTACATACCAGTATATAGAAAGCTTCCTTATTCCTTTTTACAGCTGCATTGGACAGACATACCTTGGACATATTGTAGGTTTGGTTCCAGACCACTACAATAAAGCGAATATTGCAATAAAGCGAATGACATGAATTTTTTGGTTCCCCAGTGCATATAAAATTTGTTTACACTATACTGTAGTCTATTAAGTGTGCAATGGCATTATGTCTAAAGAAACAAGGTACATACCTTGATTTAAAAATATTGTATTGCTAAAAAGTGCTAACCATCATCAGAGCCTTTAGTCCGTTATAATCTTTTTGCTGGTGGAGGGTCTTGCGGGGATGTTGATGGCTGCTGACTGATCGGGGTGCTGGTTGCTGAAGGTTGGGGTGGCTGTGGCAGTTTCTTAAGACAACAGTGAAGTTTGCCCCATTGATTGTCGCTCTGTTTCATGAGCAATTTCTCTGTAGCACGCAATGCTGTTTGATAGCGTTTTACCCACAGTAGAACTTTTTCAAAATTGGAGTCAATCCTCCAACAGATTGTGTGAGTTTCTTTGCCTTTAAGTGACTTGTATTTGCTTTTAAGATCTTTTGTAACTTTGGTTAAGGAATAAGTATTGTCTCACAGTGACCTATGATCTTATTTGACCAAGTGTTTTAAAACTTTTTGACAGACTTCCCAAATACCAAATTTTAATTCAGTTTCTTTTGATTTTCAGCTAACTTTGGGGGTACTTTAGAGGTCCCCTGAGGTATCTTAAAGAGAAATACTTAGCTAGGATTATTTGGTATGTTAAATTAAATGTAATCATTCGTAATTTTGGTTATTGTAACCAAGTTTCTTTATAGATTACACTGTAATCAGATGTTTAACCATGCCTTTTAGGTCTTTTGTCATTTATAGATATTTTTGTACTCTGATGCTGTTACCAAAAGTGCTTCATCATCAAAGAGATTCATAGAAAGGCTATGGAAACAATTACAACAGTTCCACACCAAGATGATGGCTATGCGAGGATTCCAACCCATAATGACTTAAAACAAGGAGCTGCCCTGCCCCTGGTGCCCCTAGATCAGGCATCCAGAGATTTTTACTCCCTGACAGACAGGGTCGACGCCCCTACTCAGCCTTGAAACAGTTACAGAAGACAGACCATCACCCTTCTGCTTCTCATAAGAATATGGGAGTAAAAACTCTGAGCGGGGTATGAAACAGGAGGGAAGGAGGCAGGGAGCAACCTTTGAAAGAATGACATAGCCCAAGGACATGACATAAACCAATTAGAACCAAATGGGTCCAAGATGGTGGACAAGTCGACCTCCACTAGACCTTGAGCCTCAGTATACGCTCACATCAGTAAGCTAAATGACACTCCCACAGGCACCATGACAGTTCCAAGACTGACCATAAGGATCAAAAAGTGGGTGGTGGCCCAATTCTTGGAAATCCCTACCCCTTCCTAAAGTAACTGGAATAGTCCTCTCACTCATTAGCCTATGAAATTACCCATTCCTATAAAAATTGGCAACCCCATACCCTGGTGCCTTTCTCACCTTCTGAGATGGCCCACACACTGTCTGTGGAGTGTGTTTCTCCCAAGGCCACTCTTGCCTTCTGAGATGGCCCACAGTCTGTCTGTGGAGCATGTTTCTCTCTAAATAAATCCACTTCTTACCTAAAAAAAAAAAAAAAAAAATTTGGAGTTAATCCTCTCAAACCCTGCCACTGCTTTTTCAACTAAGTTTATGTAATATTCTAAATCTTTTGTTGTCATTTCAACAATTTTCACAGCATCTTCTTCTACCAGGAGTAGACTCCATCTCAAGATACCACTTTCTTTGCTCATCCATAAGAAGCATCTCCTCATTTGTTCAAGTTTTTTCATGACATTGCAGCAATTCAGTAACATCATCAGGCAGTACTTCTAATCCTAGTTCTCTATTTTCACCACATCTGTAGTTACTTCCTCTACTGAAGACTTGAACCCCTCAAAATCATTCATGGAGGTTGGAATCAACCTCTTCCAAACTCTTGTTAATGTTGATATTTTGACTTATCCCATGAATCACTATCTATGGTAACTGTAGCCTTATAAAATGTTCTTCAATAATAAGACTTGAAAGTCAAAACTACTTCTTGATCCATGGGCTGAAGAATGAATGTTGTATTAGCAGGCATGAAAACAACATGAATTTTGTTGTACATCTCCAACAGAGTTCTTGAGTGACCAGATGTCAATGAGCAGTAATATTTTGAAAGAAATCTTTTTTTCTCAGTAGTAGATCTCAACAGTGGGTATAAAATATTCAGTAAAGCATGTTGTGAACACATGTGCTTTCATCCAGACTTTGTTATTCCATTTATAGAGCACAGGTAGAGCATATTTAGCATAATTCCTAAGGGCCCTAGGATCTTTGGAATGGTCAGTGAACACTGGCTTCAACTTCAAGTCACCAGCTTCTTTGGCCCCTAACAAAAGAGTCCTTTGAAACTCTAAAGCCAGGCATTGACTTTTCCTCTCTAACTATGAAAGTCCTACAGGACATCTTTTTCCAATAGAAGAATGTTTTGTCTACATTGAAAATCTGTTGTTTAGTGTAGCCACCATCATTAATGTTCTTAGCTAGATCTTCTGGATAATCTCCTGCAGCTTCTACATCAGCACTTGCTGCTTCACCTTGCACTTTGATGTTATGGAGATGACTTCTTTTTTTAAACCTCATGAACCAACCTCTGCTAGCTTGAAACTTTGCTTCGGCAGCTTCCTCACCTCTCACAGCCTACATAGAATTGAAGACAGTTAGGGACTTAATCTGGATTAGGGTTTGGCTTAAGGGAATGTTGTGGCTGTTTTGATCTTCTATCCAGACTACTAAAGCTATCTCCACATCAGCAATAAGGCTGTTTTGCTCTCTTATTATTTGTGTGTTCACTGAAGTAGCACTTGTCATTTCCTTCAAGACCTTTTCCTTTGCATTCACAACTTGGCTCTTTGGCACAAGAGGCCTAGCTTTTAGCATATCTCAGCTTTCAGCATGCTTTCCTCACCGAGCTTAATCATTTCTAGCTTTTGATTTAAAGTGAACCTCTGGTGTGACTTTCTTTCACTTGAACACTTAGAGGCCGTTGTATGGTTATTAACTGGCCTAATTTCAATATCATTGTGTCTTGGGGAATAAGGAGGCCATAGGAGAGTGAGGCCTGCTGGTCAGTGGAGCAATCAGAACACACACATTTATCCATTAAGTTTGCTGTCTTATGTGGGTGTGGTTTGTGGCACCCCAAAACAATTATAGTAGTAACATCAAAGATCACTGATCACAGATCACCATAACTAATAAAATAATAATTAAAAAGTTTGGAATATTGAGGGAATTACCAAAATGTGACATTGAGACAGGAAGTGAGCAAATGCTGTTGGAAAAATGGTGCCAATAGACTTGCTCTACGCAGGGTTGCCACAAACCTACAATTTGTAAAAAATGTAATACCCCTGAAGCACAGTAAAAAAGAGGTGTGCCTTATACATAGGAGGGATAAACAAGGTTCTACTGTATAGCACAGGGAGCTACATTCAATATCCTGTGATAAACCATAATGGAAAAGAATATGTATATATGTACAACTGAGTCAATTTTCTGTACAGCAGAAATTAAATGCAATGTTGTAAATCAACTATATTTCAATAAAATTTTAAAAAAGGGGGTGTGTGCCTGTATACCATAATAAAGAGAACCCAGTCCCCTACTGATGGTCATTTGGTTTGTTTTCTATCTTTTACTGCAGTGCAAGTGTATCTGTATGATAAATTCTTGGAAAAAGAAGATGTATGTAAATGGAATTTTGGTAGTTACTGCCAATTGTCCTTCATAAGGGAACAAATAAATTTTAATTTGGAAGAGATATTGTAAATATCTAACAGCGTTTTTCTTTAATCTGGAGGAAGAGTGTAATATTTCACACAGGAAGCCATCCCATTGACCTTTCAGGAGGACATGATATGATCTTTTCAGAGAACTGACATCAAATACCAGAAAGTTCTCAGCACTTTACAGGTATCAGCTTTTTAAATCCTCACAACATCCTATGAAGGAGGTACTCTTACTACCCTCATCTTAAAGATGAGGAAATTTATGTGGAAGGAAGCTGAGTGACCTGCTTGAGTTCACTCAGCTAGAAAGCATTAAAGCTAGGATTCTAACTCATGTAGACTTACTCTAGGGTAAGACAGCTAAGCCATAACTTCTGTAAAATTGCTTTTAAAATAAAGTCATAATTAAGCTAATATTACTATAATAGCCTAAAATATTTTTTCTCACATGTCCTGTTTTGATAATATCTTTCAAAATGTAATCCAGGGGCTTCCCTGGTGCTCCAGTGGCTAAGACACCACACTCCCAGTGCAGGAGGCCAGGGTTTGATCCCTGATTGGGGAACTAGATCCTGCATACATGCTGCAACTAAGAGTTTGCGTGCCACAGCTAAGAAGTCCGCATGCCGCAACTAGAAGATCCGCATGCCACAACGAAGATCCTGAGTGCTGCAACTAAGACCTGGCGCAGCCAAAATAAATAAATAAATAGTTAATTAATTAAAAAAAAAAAGTAATCCGTGGGCTTCCCTGGTGGTGCAGTGGTTGAGAGTCTGCCTGCCGATGCAGGGGACACGGGTTCGTGCCCAGGTCCGGGAGGATCCCACATGCCGCGGAGCGGCTGGGCCCGTGAGCCATGGCCGTTGAGCCTGCGCGTCCGGAGCCTGTGCTCCGCAACGGGAGAGGCCACAACAGTGAGAGGCCCGCGTACCGCAAAAAAAAAATAAAAAATAAAAAAAATAAGTAATCCGTAAATTTTGTGTGTGTGTGTGCATGTGTGCATTTGGATGTTATTTGACTGTACCTATAGGACTGTGGGAAAATTACACTTATAAAACTGAAGGTACATTAGAAACCATTATAAACTGACCTCATTTTTAAAAGTCCATGATCCTAATTATTGGTTGAATTTTTAGAAACTGTGTTTTCTAAAACATGTTTTGGAAAATGAGTATAAGTTTCTACAATTTGCTAAGTGGCTAATTTGCCTTTGGCACAGTTAAAAAAAATCACCTCCTATATATTCATTTAACATTCATATCACTTCTGTGAATTGTAGGTGTTAATCTTCTGATTTCACAAATGAGAAAATTGAAACTCAGAGACAGGGGTTGATTTGCCCAGATAGCGAGGATGATAATGATGATGGGTGAGTTTTCTGAGTATTTACTATACGCCACGAACATTGCTAGACCTACTTTACATGGACCTGTTTAATCTTCACAACAATTCTGTGAGTAGTTACTCTTACTCTCCTCATTTTACAGATGATAAGATAAGGATTTAAAGAAATTTAGAAGCTTTCTCAAGGCCGTGTAGCTAGGAAGTGGTAATTAGGCAGTTAATCCAGGTTTGTTTTGATGGTCAGTTTAATGTGTCAATTTAGCTAGGCTATGGTCTTCACAGTAATACTCATTCAAACACCAGTCTAGGTGTTGCTATGAAGGTATTCTGTAGAGGTGATTAAAGTCCATAATCACATGACTTAAAGTAAGGGAGACCTAGAGAATCTGTGAGGGTCTGACTCAACCAGTTGAAAGGTCGTAAGAGCAGAGCTGAAGCTTTCCTGAACGAGACAGTCTGCCTGTGGACTGGAGCTTCAGCTGCCTGAGAGTCTAGACTGCCCTTCCTGATGGTTTGCCCTGTGGACTTCAGCCTTGCCTAGCCAGTCCTCAATTCTTTGCAATAAATCTCTTAATATAAATCTCCTACTGCATCTGTTTCTCTGGTTGAAACCTGACTGATCCATTTGTCTAAACCCAAAGCTCAAGCACTAATCAGAATGCTATACTCATTTTTTGTATATGTCAGGTTAGGAATTTGAACCTGAGTCCAGAGCTTGTGCTGCTGTGCATCTGAACCACACATTACACGTATACCCTACCTCATACTGTTAGCTTTTATATTTTGTACCCTCAAGCTTGATAAGCATTTTGAAGGCAGACACCAGATTTTACTTATCTCCTCTTTCCTATATGTGTATCATGCACATAAGACCCACAGCTCTGTTGTCAAAATGATTTCTGTCACACCTGCACACAGCCATTTGTCATTTGCCTTCTTGCTTTTGTCCTGCCTCGAATTTGGAGGCCATTGCTATTTTTCCTTTTCTAACTTTTCTTTTACTTTTCTCTTTTAATTCTTAACTTACAAGCTTTTAGGAACTTAGAACTTTAGTCAATATTGCTGCACCCTGTCTTATCAATTATTAGGGAGTGTCCTTGGTAACGCAAAACTTTAATGAGAGCAAGAGGTGATATTCTCTGCGAGTTGAGAGGTGATTTGTTTTAGCTGTTTTAACCTGTGCTGCAGTTCTTCCAGGGCTGGACCTCTGACAAATATTTTTTGTTTTAATAAATTTATTTATTTATTTATTTATGGCTGCATTGGGTCTTTGTCGCTGTGCGCTGGCTTTCTCTAGTTGCAACAAGGGGGGGCTACTCTTTGTTGCAATGTGTGGGCTTCTCATTGAGGTGGCTTCTCTTGTTGCAGAGCATGGGCTCTAGGCGCTCGGGCTCAGTAGTTGTGGCTCGTGGGCTCTAGGTGCGTGGGCTCAGTAGTTGTGGCGCACAGGCTTAGTTGCTCCGCAGCATGTGGGATCTTCCTGGACTAGGACATGAACCCGTGTCCCCTGCATTTGCAGGCGGATTCTTAACCACTGTGCCATCAAGGAAGTCCCTCTGACAAATATTGATATGCAAAATTCAAAACTTTTAAATTCCCTAATGAGTATAGTTGGAATGGGAAGAATATGTTCCTTACTGTAGATAAGCACTAATTCCAAGGTAAAAATGTTATAAAAGAGCAGATCCTAAGGGTTGATTAAGGGATAGGTCCCAAAAGACAACACTTTTTTGTTTTTCTTTTTCTCTATTTGTATTTTATTTCTTAAGCAAGATCCTTCTTTAACATTTTCTCATCTCCTGTCAATTAGGCTCAAAGTAAATCCTTTGCTAAGAGAGTAAGAGGTCCTCCTCAGACCTTTTTATAACTTAACTGACCCATTTTCAGTGGTAATAAATTCCTTAACTTTTATGTACTGTGGTCACATTTTTCTCATAGTTCTTAAAGATATTGCTGATATTAAAAATAATTTGTAGTTATGTAACACTTGGTGTTATTATTATAAGTCAATAAATGTTTTCTTTGGGGCACCAGATAAAAGATCTGTATGCTTGTTGCTATTGTAAATACTAAGAAAACATGATATAAAAATAGTAGGTCCCCTCTTAGCATTTACTTCAGTCATAATAGAATTAGACTAGAGCTTAAATTTTTGACTCTGGTTAGAGATTAAGGCACTAATTTTATTTGTTTACATGGATCACAGACTATGTAAGCTGAGCCACAAAATGTGGAATGTGTCTCACTTTCCTAAGTTTACAAAATTTTATGTTAAATTTTATTTAGGTTACATTTATTTTATATAGAAAGGAAAACCACATACATGTTTCAAGAAGCCCTGAAGTCAGTATAAAAACCAAATTAATTATTTAAGTTTACTCCAAGTTATTTAGTTGCTGGTACTGTGTAGCCTCCCTTAGTTTGCCCTGTGGAAAAAGTAGGTATCTATGCACTTAGTCCCCTTGCTAATCTTTCTTTTCTTCTGCAAGAAATTTGTAAAGAATATTTCCCTACGTTGGAGTCATGCAGAAGATATGTAAACGTCCAACACACTTCTGCAAATCAGTAAAGTATAAACTTGGGCATGTTCATTAGAGGCTACCAAGGGAAAAGTGCAGAAAAACTATTTTGAAATCTAAACCAGTAAGATCCAATGCAAACTATCAAAAGACAAAGAAGGAATCAAACCTCATTTGCTTACTTTCAAGCACAAATTACTTGATAAGGAAGCTTGTTTAGATTAAGTAAGCATAAACATGCTCCAGGGAGGTCAGTGATTATTGTTGTTGAGCATGCAAGGTTATAGAACGCTTCATTATACTAAAGCCAGTTTCTTTTCCTAAAGGAGTTCCATTTGTGTTATCCCTAGACAATGCAAAAGGAGCATTTCACCCCCAGAAAGTAAATAAAAATGATTATTCTGCGTTGCTTCCATTGGTATTAAAATGTAACTGCTAACCGCATGACTTGTACTGAGGGCAAGGCTGCCTTGAAACTTTGTAATTTCTCCAATGTGATAGCATTTAAGCAAGACCTGGTAAAGGAAACTTTTGCAAAGAGAGAATGGAACTCTCTAAAAGATGTGACCCGCTTCTGCCTTCTCCTACTCACTCTCCTTGGTAGGTACACAAAACTTAAGAGACCTCTCATTTTTTTTAGGATGCCTGAGTTTGAATCCTGCTCCCCAACTTTCTAGTTATGTGTTTGTGCCTAACAGTCATTTGGGCTATTCACTAATATTCTGGTCTCCTCCTTTGGGCACAAGGTAGGTTTGTATTTTTCTTCTTTGAAATAGGTCATGGGGCTTCCCTGGTGGTGCAGTGGTTAAGAATCTGCCTGCCAGTGCAGGGGACATGGGTTCGAGCCCTGGTCGGGGAAGATCCCACATGCCGCTGAGCAATTAAGCCCATGCACCACAACTACTGAGCCCGTGTGCCACAACTACTGAAGCCCGCATGCCTAGAGCCTGTGCTCTGCAACAAGAGAAGCCACTGCAATGAGAAGCCCATGCACCACAATGCCCCCACTCGTCGCAACTAGAGAAAGCCCACGTGCAGCAATGAAGACCCAACCCAGCCAAAAATAAAATAAAATAAAATAAAATAAAACAAAAAGAAATAGGTCATGGCCACATGACTTGTAGGGAGGAGTCAGGGCATAAGTCACCATCTTTCTCTTCTCCCTGCATGGCAACTAGCTTTGTTTTAGACAGCAGATGCTCCATCATTCTACAAAGAGCAGAGCCCTTGCCGCGTCATATGGATAGGTAGCATGAATGAAAAATAAAACTGGGGCTTCCCTGGTGGTGCAGTGGTTGAGAGTCCGCCTGCTGATGCAGGGGACATGGGTTCGTGCCCCGGTCCGGGAAGATCCCACATGCTGCGGAGCGGCTAGGCCCGTGAGCCATGGCCGCTGAGCCTACATGTCCGGAGCCTGTGCTCCACAACGGGAGAGGCCACAGCAGTGAGAGGCCCGCGTACTGCAAAAAAAAAAAAACACATAAAAACCCACAAAAAAAACTGTTGTCTTAAACCACTGAGATTTTAGAGCTGTTTGTTATTGTAATCTCATCTACCTATCCTTACTAACAAAGTGACTTTGAATAGCTACTTAACCTCTGTTAGTTTTCTTGCCTGTAAGATAGGAATGATAGTAGCGCCTACCCTGGGGTTTGGCATGAGGACTAAATGAAATTATCTAAGTAAAGCAGTTAGCATGGTGTCTGGCACGTGATAAATCCCCAGTCAGTGTTGGCTGCTATTGTTACTATCATTAGCATTATCCAGAATCTTCGGGGCTAAGATATTATATAATTATTCCCAAAGTTTACCTCCTTTAAATGCAGCCTCTTTTTAAGAATTACTTTTCTTACATACGTTTCTAAAAAATATCACAGTCTTTTCTATCTTAAATAGAGTTCTTAAGGACTTAGGTTCATCATTATGAATACCAATTATTGTACTGTAGTGTGATATATATATAGACTTCCCAAGGACTTAGGGTCATCATTATAAATGTCAATTATTATGCTGTAATGTGATATAGTTCAGGACACTTTGAGGTGTGTAGTGCATCTGCTGTGATGTTTTGGGTTTTTGTGTCTTTTCATGGCAATTTTTCTTTTCTGTCCCCTATTTGCTATTCTCAGTGTACTTTTGACAAAATTTTCTTTCTAATCCCATTAACCTCTTAATGTATGGCTTTCAATCTGCTGCAAATTTTGTAAGGAATTAATCAGTGTTGTTAGGATTATATATAACATAAAAGAAATTAGTGCCAAGTAAGTGACCACTTGGTAGGTATATGTTACTGTAATTCCTTGTAGTGGCTTACTGATACTTTTTTTAAAAGAAAAAATCCCATCTAATCCTCTGTTACTATTGGGAAAGTTTCCACTTTACTGTAGTTGAGAAGCTAAACAGAGTCTAAATTGGGTAGTATTCATATTATATCAATTTTACCATCCATCAGAAGTATGAGATCAGCATCACTAGTACACCTCCAGTGTAAACAAATGAGCTTGAGTGTTTGTGGAGGTTCAGGGACCTGCCATTATTCCCTGCCTCTCAAGCTCATCCAAGCTGAAAAATGGAACTGGAAGATAGTGCTACCATTCCTGCTACTTTCAGAAGCCAAGGTGGCAAAGACCAGTAAAGGGGGGAAAAGAGGTTGGGGAAGGAGAGCAGATTTTCCCAATGCACTCTTATTGGATAAGTGGAAATGGAAATTTGTCATTACTCCTTCCCAGGGATACCAGCTTATTTGGGAGTATTGCACAGTTACCCAGAATCCTAGGTTCTCTACTATCACTGTTAGTGTGTTGTGTATATTGGGCATTAAAGAAATAACATAGTTTCTGACCCTTATTATCTATCAAGTATGTGTGATTATTATTAATTATCAGGGCATGTGATTTCTGAAAAACAATAAAAGGCAATACTTTTATACATATAGGGCATTTGTTTTCTCATTGGCACCTCTTTCTCCTTTCTGTAGAACAGCCCTTGGACTTTGCTTGTGGGGGGCAAATCAAATGTGACTGTGGAAGTTCTACTTTGCTTCAACCAGTCTAGAGTGCTTAGATGTTAGGAATTTGAATCATGAGTGACAGAATGACTGAAACACTTGGAATAGAATTGTTGTAGCAGCAAAATCCTGAAGAGGAAAAGTCTGTTTAGACCTCCAGAACTGCCTGATTCCTGATCTTTCCATGGTTTCTGGGGGTATATCACACCTTCCAGAAGTTCATTTTCTACTTTAGTCCATTTCTGTTGCTTATAACCAAAAAAGTTTTGTGTTTTATGTTTCACATTGATGACTAAAGCTAAACAGACATTTTGTATGTTATTTAGTTTTAAGATATATTGAACAAGAAGATATATTTTCTCAGAATAGAACTTTAATGATTTGGGGTACAATTTCTAAATTGGGAGGATATCTACCATTTATTGAGCATATACTACTTGCCAAGTACCATGTTAAATGCTTTATGTATGCAATGGGTATGTGTGAATAGTTACTTGTTTTTTTTTGCGGTACACGGGCCTCTCACTGTTGTGGCCTCTCCCGTTGTGGAGCACAGGCTCTGGGCACGCAGGCTCAGCGGCCATGGCTCACAGGCCTAGCCGCTCCGCGGCATGTGGGATCTTCCCGGACCGGGGCATGAACCCGTGTCCCCAGCATCAGCAGGCGGACTCTCAACCACTGTGCCACCAGGGAAGCCCTAGTTACGTGTTTTTAAATATATATGTATAAAGATTTATTTGTCATTACAATGATTCGGCGAGTAAGATATTACTATCCTGATTTTTACATATGAAGAAGCTGAAACTTAGACTAGTTAATTTGGCAGTCTCACAACTGGAAAGTGGTGGAGCTAGGATTTATATCAGGTCTGGTTACCTTAACGACATGATATGTTGCCTGCTATATCAGAAATAATATGATTTTTTTGGACTCAATTATAAGCAATACCTGCTCAGAAATTAGGTATATATTCTCTCTCTTTTTAAAATGGCTCTGAAAGCAAAGAAGACTAAATGCCAATAAAAATAAGAGCAGATTTACAACACATGTCAAAAGTAAAATGGTTGTAAATAGATCAGTCCTCTAGTCTTGTATGTTACTACATTTGTTTCACATTTATTTTCAAAAGAGAGATATTTAATTCAGTTACCCTAGATGATTCTAAGATTAGTCAGAACTTTATACTTAAAAAGTATTTAAAGTTTAATTGAATTAGAATTTCATATCCTATTTTGTAGGATCTGGTATTTTTTTTCCTGTTTCTTTATAAATGACTGCAAATTTAGAATGTTCATAATGCGATATAGAGCAGGGAAGCAAGTGAGATTGTTCAACTAAGAATCATTAGTAACTTTAGTATCATGGAATGAATGCAGAGAATTTTATCAGTATAACTTTGTACTTTCTGAAGTTCCTAAACATTTTATGATGGAAGGTTAGCCGACATGACAGATTTTTTCATACAAAACAATAATTAAAAAAATTATAGCTTCCTCCCCCTATTTAGGGTTCTAGAAGCATGCCACAAGAAACCAGCTTTGTTCATAAAACATCTGATTTTTCAGTTGTTTAAAGCTAGTATTATTTACAAGATCCCTGTTGATCAGTATTTTCCACTTTCACAATTCAGTTAGTTTTTGAAGTTTGTGCAAAATTTTCTAGGAAATGGCTTTTCATATTAAAAGAATGACTGATTTTCAATTAACTTGAATGATCTAATTAAATATAATTAGATCAAATACATCTATACCCAAACACTATTAAAATGAAATATTTAGATGCCAAAATGTATGTCATACTGTCAAGAATTATGGGTTTATATAACAAAAGTAACTAATTTGTATTGTAAATATTTGCCAAAAAATTGAGGCAAAATTGTGAGACCTTGCCTGTAGTGCAAATACAATAACATATTTAAAACAAGGCAAACAAAGGTATAGGAAAGGCATCTAATGCAATAGTACCTCACATATACATAGTCAAACATGGGGGAAATCTTTGTTCTGGTTTCCTCCAGGAATCCTCCCGAGTATTAAGCATAGTTTTTAGAAATGTAGTTCTCCAACATGAATAATCTTGTCTGTTCATGACTCCTCTTAATTCACAATATACAACCCAATAAGGAAGGAGCAGGAATGGAATAAGGTTCTGTACCAGTCAGGGTTTAATTAATTAATTGGAATTATGAGACTGTGGGGACTGACAAGCCTGAATCTGTAGGGCAGACAAGCAGGGCAGCTGGAAACACAGTCAGGAGTTGATGTTTCATTCTTGAGGCAGAATTCTTTCTTCCACCGGAAACTTCAGTTTTTGCTCTTAAGGCTTTCCAACTGATTGATGAGACCCACTCACATTATTGAGGATAATCTCCTTTACTTAAAATCAACTGATTGTAGATATTAACCAAATCTACAAAAATACTTTCACAGCAACACCTAGATTAGTGTTTGATTAGATAACTTTGTACTATAGCATAGCCGAGTTGACACACAGACCAACCATCACCAAGTCTCTATGTGGCAATAGTGATGGTAGAAGGAAGTCTCTGGAAAATTTTCAGACATAGCCCAACCTGTTCAAGGGTAGCTGGGGGAAGGAGGTAGAACAGGTGTCATCTCTTGCCCTTTCTTCTCGCCAGGCATCTCCCACACTACTTCCCGTGTGATTGTGCAGCCGTGGTGGTAAGCAGAGGGAATGATGTGCTCTAGGTAAAGTAGGAAATGATGGTTTAATCATTTGTGTGAAACATGGGTTAAAGGGTCAGTATCTAGATGATTTTATGATGGCTCTTGACAAATAGCTCTTGTGGGGACAGGGTGAAGGGCATTATTTTTTGGTGAAAATGATGTTCTTGGTTTCACTTTGCTGATGAGAGTCTTAAGTTTTTACTTTGAAATACCACTTGTGGAAGTTGTTTGGGCCTCCCCTCTCACCTTGGCCCAGTAATAAATTAATACTATTAGACTATAGCTAGGCTCAAGACTAGTGGGGGGATTTGAGGTTTCCAAATCTCTCTTGTTTTCAGAACCTCTGAAATATGTTTTCTTCTTATGGCTGCTTTACGCTAAAAACCTATGAACTGGGACACAGAAAACAGGAACAGTAATGGAAAGTTTGGGTCCTGGATAAGCATAAAATTATTCACTATTTAAAAGTCTTGAAGGTATAATCCAAAATATGGGTCATGGAAAATTTTAAGGACATAGCAATGTTATGAGACAATCTTACAATCCTATTTTGTATAACAGGCCAGTTAAATAATAAAGGGTAGGAATAAAAAATAAGGCTTAAGCAACATGATAAGGAGAAGAAATTTTGTTTCCAACTTTACCTTTAGAAACATGGATAGTTGATAAAATCTCTTGGAAATTACTTTCCTGTCTCCCCCTAATAAAACTGACCAATGAGACAATGCATTATATAACCCACTAATGAAATAGTTACAAAATAAACACAGACTTTCCTTTATTTCAGAGTAATTTTAGCCAAGAAATGAAATAGCTAACGAAAGCCACAGAGTTATTATCATCCACTGGAGGCAAAGTATTTACTAAAACCATAATCCCTAAAGTTAACACTAACTGAAAATACTGCAGAAAGATTGTCTGGTATTTGCCTGAAGTGACTTTTTAGCAATCTATACCTCTAGAATATCATCAAAGTTTATTTTGTTATTTTAAAGGAAAGGATTTCAATTTACTACTCATATTATATCAGGACAAGCACTTAACAAGTTCAGTCATTTCTTTATTTACCCATGGTTAAAAAGTAACTGAAAAACAACTAATCCAAAGGAGGGGAAAAAAGGAAAGAAAAGCATACTTACATGATGCTTTTGTAAAGGCAAAAAGTTAAAACATTCCTGCACTTGAAAATGATTGAAACATTTTAATAATCTTTCAATTCCCAGTTGAGGCCAGGTGGGAAGCAATATGGCAGTGCTATTTGGAACTCCTGGGTATTGGACAAGGCTTCAGTAGGACTCCTTCCTTGACTCCTCTCAACCACTAAGAAAAGTGCTTTGTTTGCTCTAAAGAGAAGCTAGAATCTTAGGAGAAACATCTGCTGTTTTACAGCAGATAAAACTACTGATGTATATCTCTTATAGCTAGAAGCAAGGTAATAGACAGTTATTAGGACCTCTATTTCCATTGTACTACCAGATAAAAACAGATGAGCTAAGCTCCCTCATCTAACATGTTACCTTGATTTCAAAAAAAAAATTAATGCTATTTTGTGTGAAGTAAAGACCTCAAAGCAATTTTGGCCTTGTTTTCGTATGAGTAGAAAAAAATGTAGATCTTTTTCCCTCCCCTGTTTCTAAGGCCACAGAATTAGGATGTGTAATACATGCTTTCTCAGAACTTGATGGTACACTTTTTTTTGCCAGAATAATTCCAAATGGAGGTCAGGCCTTCTGGCATGAGATTATTATTTTTTTTGCCGTACGTGGGCCTCTCACTGTTGTGGCCTCTCCCGTTGCGGAGCACAGGCTCCAGATGCGCAGGCTCAGCAGCCATGGCTCATGGGCCCAGCCGCTCCGCAGCATGTGGGATCTTCCCGGACCGGGGCACGAACCCGTGTCCCCTGCATCGGCAGGTGGATTCTCAACCACTGCGCCACCAGGGAAGCCCTGGCATGAGATATTTTTGCTAATTTATTTTTTAACACATTAACAAATTTTGCTCCTGAGTCTCACTTAGTAAAGCTTCTGATTGAGCCAATGAACCAGAGCTTGATCATTTGAGTTTGAGTGTAGTCTGATGCTTTCAGACTACACTCTGATGCTTTTTAATAAAATCCTTCTCTACCTTTCAGTCAATTTGGGTAGAAAGTTCAGCTGTTTGAGACAACCTAGCCAGTCCCCCCAGGCCACATGGACACTCAATAACTCATGAGAATGAGGTACCCCATTTGACTATGTCCATCTTGATTTGCCATTTCCATTATGCCATTGCTTAAAATAGACGAAGACTCAAATGGGGAAAAAAAAAATCTAGTGAAGAACTTTCACTGCTGATTCAATTCAAGAGCAGTTATTTTGTGGATTGTGATGTCAGTGTCCAATTATTATAGTCCAGTTTTGCTCTCTCTCTTTTTTTTTAAGTACAAGGAAAATTGTGTAAAGAGTCAGGGACCAAATATCCTACAAAAGTGTATAGGAAAGCAGAAGAGGCAGGGATCTAAATTAAAGTTTGGTCTGTGTCCACTAAATACTGGGAGTAGTGAGAAAATAGAGAGAGACACTTTACCATCATTCATTGGTTTCTCTAGTTTTTCAAGTTCTCAGCAGAACCAGGATGAAAGTCATTCTATAATAAACAAATGATTTCATGGTAATGAAGTTAAAATTTGCAAAAAAGGAGTCAGGAAACTTTCCAGAAATATTTGTTTGTGTTCCCCTGGCTCCTTGGTGTCCAGGTAAAACTGAGTGCTGAGGATAAATCCTGAACTACCTAAAGAAATGTGATCATATTAGAAAATGTATTTCCTAGCTCCCATGTCAGTCAGTGTTCAAAATATTTGATTTGGGGAAAATATACCTATTGCTAAAATTGGCCATGCTCTGTGGCCAAACTTCAGGTTTTGCTAAGCAAGTGAAAATATTCCTAAGAGTGTTGTAATGCACTTTGCCCACCACACAGCCAGTCTTTTTAATACAGTATTTTTCACAGCTTTGGGGAGAGTTCACTGGAGCACAGGTGCTCAGGGGTAAACACATGATGTGAAATCATGTCAGGAGGCCAATTGGAGTTTACACTTTTTTCCAACATAAAAAAACAAGGAGATTTGAATTAGTTAGGTGTGGGAAAGCTTACCCAAGAAGATATTATTAAGCTGAGATCTAAAAGACAAATAGATTTTTTTTTAGCCACATGATTGACTAACGTCTAAAGGCAAGAAAGAAAACAGAATGTAAGATGCAGCTAAATGGCTCCCAATTAATTAAATCTTCAGTGTCTTCTACGTGTACAACATGGGCTAAGCTCTGGGGATGTAATGGTGTGCCAAAACACACTCAGACACAGTCCTAGTGTCAGTTCCTCTCTATGGAGCAAGACAAATGCTAACCACATTACAGAAATAAATATAAAATCCTCTCTCTGTTACATAGAACAAGATGCTAGGGAAACATATCCAAAGGGGATTTGAACTAATTGGGGCTGCCAAGGAAAGCTTTTTTGTGGAAGTTACAATTGAGCTGTGATCTAAATAAGTCAAATATCTGAGGAGAGGAGAGCACAGTGTTTCATGTGAAGGAACATCATGTACAAAAGTTTGATAGCCCATGCTCACTAGAAGGACTTCTGCCCTTCTCACAAAGAATGTTGTACAACTTGTGAGAGTCTGAAGAACTTTTTCAGTTCAAATTCTAAACAAATCATGGAGTGGCTGAAAGAGTAAATTAATTAGTCAGGGCCTTAAACTGGGCTGGGAGTAGGGACTGTGATTTTGATGTGCACTGAGGCAGTGGACTAAGAAAGGAGGAGAGGAAATATAGAAAGATGAGCTCAGTACCATACTTAGATCTGGGAAAAAGAGGCTCTGGGCCCTGTGCTTCAGAGGACCCTCAAATCACAAATGTATACGACACATAAACAATAAATTATTAAGTTCCAGTAGACACTTCTGGCACTAAACATTCATGCTTGTGCCTAACACTCATTAGCAGTTGCATCCAAATGCTATGAAGTATTACGGATTATGCTACCCTCACCATAGCAAAAGGAGAAAGCTTCAACCATCCAGGGAGGATTTGAACAGCAGAACACTTAAATAAGAGAAAAGATAAATTAATTAACTTGTCAAATCCTTCTCCTAGCATGAATACAATGGGTGCTTGCATTATGAAGTTTCATTTCCCACTAGTGCTGAGTATCCATTTTCTTGCTTTTCTCCACATAAAACAATTCATGGTTCTGGACTTACTCCAGATATTCTTAGTATTTGAAATTATTGCATATGATGGCTGAGGAATATTTTGCAATACTAAACAATCATATAGCTCTTAAATTTGTAAGCATCTAGGTCTAGATGTAATATACTTAAAGTGTGATACCAGTTCTTAACATTGACAACTAGATGGATGTTGAATGCTAGAAATGCAAATAGTTTTATTTTTATAAAAATGTTTAATAAGATTAATTAAATTTTCAAATATTAAAATAAAAAGTCCAGCATTATTTAATTTCACTTTATAATTTGATATTCACTATAGTTTATATTTTACCTTCTAATTTTAATAATTTTGTATATTTTAGAAGAAAAATAGCTGTTAACACATGAAAAGTTTTCATTTTTCTGCATTTTAAATTTACTTTACATTTTTGATTAAAATATATCCAAATTTTATACCCTTTATACGGTAACATTTTACTTTTAAATCTTTTAGATCATTGAGATTGAGGACAGGTGAAGAATAGGGAATTGTGATATAAATAAAGGATTCAAGAATAGAGATTAGAAAAGAAAAAAAGCTGGAAAGAAAAAAGAAGTAGAAAATTTTCAAAGAAGAGTTCTACTTAATTAAAATAAAAATATAGAAACAATGGAAGTGAGCAGACTTCTGTTGAGCATGACCCTTATAGAATTTGTAAACAAGAGATTACAAGTTCTTATTTAATTAGGATTTAACTACTGATCAAAACAATGCAAATTAACAAGAACATTATTCTCATCAAATCTACAATGTAAGTGGGTCAGATAAAAAAATTCTTTCAACTTTATATTCTTCATTAATTGAAGATTTAGTTACTAATTAAAACAATGAGAATGAAAAAGAATCAATTTTATATCACTTTCATAACCCAGAAACAGCAAAAGTAACTCTAGCCTACCCTTTAGAAGCTAGAGAAACAAATGGTCTTGAAATCAGCAAATACAGGAAGAAATGCTCCAGAGCATTTGACTGAATGATGTTCTTGGAAATGGTGACGCCATGTCATTCTGACAGTTTGAGAATGTTGCTAGTAAAACACATTCTGTTTCAAATTAATGATTACGATTTTCTATTACACGAACATGGCAGAATTTTTATATTTCATTTTATTCCAAACTTCTTTCAAATAGAAGGAAGTTGTAGAAACTGGCTTTTATAGTCTCTATTTAGAAACTATTTTGTTATCACTGTTAACATATTTCACAACCAATCTTTATGATAGACTTCAGCCAATGAATGTATCTGTGATAATAAACTTAAATTCTCAATTAAAATACCATGAAATGACCTTTGCACACAGAAAAGTACAGATATAATTACTAGAACTGAAAAAGTAATCAAACAACCAGCAAACAACCAATAATATTCCACAAATAAAAGTAAAAGTAAATCATCTTTAAAGAATAATTATGTGTCTAATATTCAGGCAAGTTTAATGATGCCTTTCATGGTAGAACAGCAAAATATTTATAGAACATAATGGCAAGTATCTAGGATTTGTAGAAATGATTTCAAAATTTGATGAAATAATGACCAAAAACTTAAGATGGGTAAAAAATAATGAAGCAAATAATAATTCTCTAGTAAGGGGAATTAAAAATGAAATTATTAATTTAAGAGATAATAAAGTGAGATAAAAAGTCATCTCCCAAATTTTAAAAAGGAAAAATTACTCAGTTCAACTTGGTTGTACCAGGATCCAAAGTATTACTACATAAATAACCTTTATTTACATATATGTTGAGTGACCAGGAGAAGAAAGCAAGGAAGTTTAAACTAATGAATATTTCATTGGTTTCAAACCTGTTGTAAAAAGTACAGCTTTTTACTTGTAGGAAGAATTGAAAAAACAACTTCAATTTTAGGCTCTAATTTAAAAGATTGTTGAGAGCAAAACTATGATACTGGTAGTAACATGGTTGATAAGAACAAAAGTGATTTTGGTGAAAAATCCAGAAGAATTCTTTATGTCATTTACAGTACATGGTTTGAATTTGTTACTAAGAGACATGGTCTCAATACTGTTGATATTGTTAACATTCTTTGGAACAGTTTAAACATTATATACAATATTTTCAGGGTCTGTCCAAAGGTGGAACATCTTGAGAAAAACAGAATTTGACCTAATAGGTACTCATGGATAAACACTGGGAGTGCTGATCAAATGCTCCTAAAGCAGTTAGTTTTAAACAAGATTCAAAATGTACTAGGACAGTCAAGTGAAATAACTGAAAACTTCTCAAATAGTGAATTGTGATTTTTGGCAGAAAATGAAATTAATTTTGAGTAGGTCTATCCACATATTTATTTGCTATTTTAATAATATTAGCAAAAGTTTAAAGAAAAAAAATCTAAATTTGGCTACTTTTAAAAGAATTGAAAAACTTAAAATTTAAAGAAGTGGTTTTTATAAATAGAAAGAAACTACATGTGCAATATGCAGCAAATGTGACAATCGAAAAAAAATTATAAAATTAAAATGAAGAAATAAAAATGTTCACATGACTCCGAAGAAGATTCACATACCAAAAAAAAAAAAAAAAAAAAAAAAATCCCCAAACTAACTTCTATAAAGGCTATTTTCTGACCATTAGAGACCAAAGAAAGATTTGAACAAATTGAAGAACAATGCTATTTTTAATTTTTTATAATATTCCAGAATTGAAAACTATGAAAGCAGAAGAATTAAGAATTATTATATGAATCTACATATTGTCTTAAGAGATCCTGAAAAATCACAATGTGATAGCAACCTATATGATGAAATTAAAATTTGTAATTTTGTAATTTTTTTTGAGATGATAATTTATCATATGCAAACCCATTACAGTGTTTGAGCATGATATGTGAAATGAATGGTCACTTCTGAACTGAACGTTGCTTTAAAAATTTTACTGACAATTCCATTTGCCACTATCTCAGCAGAGCTAAGTTTTTTCCAAAGGGAATTAATAAAAACTATGTAATAATTTCAACCCACTAAAGTCATTTATTTGGCATTTCCTCTCATAACTCAAATTATGTGAGAATCTTTTTTTTTTTTTTTTTTTGGTTTTGCCACGGCTTGTGGGATCTTAGTTCCCCAACCAGGGATTGAACCGGGGCCCTTGGCAATGAACGCACAAAGTTCTAACTACTGGACTGCCAGGTAATTCCCTGAAAATCTTGATTTAACAACATAATTAATCATTTTGGTGAGCCAAAGGCAAGAAAAATGTATTTTATAGAATAAATATATAATATTTTATTAATTATAGATATCTTTATTACTCATCCAAATATCACTTAGACAGGTGCAATAATTACATTTAGTAGTGCTTGTTATTTTGCTGATTTTCAGTCATATAAAACCCATAGCTTTGCACATACTTAAAAATTTGTTGTTGTTATAAGATAGTCAAGATGGGAAGATAAGACATATTTTAGCTAACAAGTTTGTTATCGTGATCCGTAACTTTTAAATATGGCCCTCCATTTGTGTTCTTGCTCCATTCCTACAGATGTTAGAGATAGACCTGGGTAAACTGCTTCTCTCATATGCCTGAGATTTACTGGATAGAGGGCAATGGACCTGCCTGTTAGACAGTAACCTGGAGGCCCATGATGGGTCAGGCTCATTTAGGTTAATGATTTGTAGGATGGGATTGTGGACAGTTTGGATTTAGGTCATAGGTATATACAACAAACAAGAGTATTTGCAATCCCTTGAAAGATTTAGAGCAGGATGGAAAGAGCTTAAGAATACCAGATGCCTGGGGATGAGGGTAAGGGGGAAGAGGTTACTTTTAAGTGGTTCTCTTCACCACCTCTTTTCCCCTTCATCCTCCACCCCTGTTCTGTGACTTGCCATACGAAAGACAAGCGCCCAAGAGCTAGATAATATTACCCAGGTTTAGCCCTACTGTTTACAGAAACCACTTTTATACTTATTTAGCCTGTCCAAGTTCTCTCATTTAGCAATTGTGAGTTAGAGTATTAACCTATTATACCATATTGCTTTGATAGGTAGTAGATAAAAATAATTACAAAATATACTTGGCAAAAATAAAGCACAAATAAATGTATCATGGTAATATTTGGTATCCCCATAATACAGTGAAAATTTATCATGTCATTATGACCTGTTTGCTATATTTCACTTAGGTATTAATTCCTTTCTTGGAAACATTTTTATATGGATGATCAAGAAGTTATCACAGATTTAAATGAACTTTCTTTAGACCTAATTATAGCTTTCTTTTCCCAGACCATGACCAAAAAAAAAAAAAAAAAATTAAAAACAGAAAAAGAAAAAAAAAACAAACACCTTGGACAGAGGAAAATTCAGTTCCATTTATTTTCTCTCTCCAGGTCTTCTGATGGTAATTAACAGATGGTCCTTGTTTTCTAGTTGATAAACCAGTGAGCAAACATGTACTACGCCTTTAGCCTGCAGACATAGTTTGTCATCAGAAGCTGTATGCCAGAGTCTGGCACAGCACTGAGCTGGATTTACAAAACCACTTCTCCCACCCACTTGGTAGGTTATTTTATTTTTCAGTCATACTGGTTCAAACATCAAATTCATGCAGATATTTACCTTCACTATTTAGTTGAAGTGACCTTGCCCTGTGGTTTTTGTTCTATTTTCAGTACCAGTCCTTGATAAAGCAAAATAAAAGGTTAACAGTGTTTGGAAAGTATAACAAAAATCTTTTTTAAATATTTCATTTATTTATTTATTTAGAGACAAAAATCTTGCTTTTTTTTTCTTCCCTCAAGTGGCTATGGAATATATCAATATAACAGAGGCAAATATCTACTGTGTTTTGTTTTTCAATCTATGTACTAGAAACCTGTACTAGTTATATATTGACGTATAACAGGTTACTACAACAGTTGGTGGCTTAAAACAATAAACATGTTATTACCTTACAGTTTCTGTGAGTCAGAATCTGGGAGCAGATTAGCTGGGGGGCTCTGACTCACGGTATCTCATGAAGCTGCAATTAAGAGATCAGCTGGCATAAAAAGAAATGAAATTGAGTTATTTGTAGTGAGGTAGATGGACCTAGAGTCTGTCATACACAGTGAAGTAAGTCAGAAAGAGAAAAACAAATACCGTATGCTAACACATATATATGGAATCTAAGGGAAAAAAAAAAAGGTCATGAAGAACCTAGGGGAAGACAAGAATAAAGACACAGACCTACTAGAGCATGGACTTGAGGATATGAGGAGGGGGAAGGGTAAGCTGTGACAAAGCGAGAGAGTGGCATGGACATATATACACTACCAAACGTAAAATAGATAGCTAGTGGGAAGCGGCCGCATAGCACAGGGAAATCAGCTCGGTGATTTGTGACCACCTAGAGGGGTGGGATAGGGAGGGTGGGAGGGAGGGAGATGCAAGAGGGAAGAGATATGGGAACATATGTATATGTATAACTGATTCACTTTGTTATAAAGCAGAAACTAACACACCATTGTAAAGCAATTATACTCCAATAAAGATGTTAAAAAAAAAAAAAAGAGAGAGATCAGCTGGGACTGCAGTCATCTGAAGGCCTGACTGGTACTGAAGGAACTGATTCCAAGATGGCTCATTCCCATGACTGTTGGCAGTTCCTCACCATGTGGGCCTCTCCATGAGACTGCTCAAGTATCCTCACCTCATGGGAGCTAGATTCTCCCAGAGTGAGTGACCTAACCTATGAAGTCACATATCATTGTGTCTGCTGTATTTTATTGGTCATACAGACCAATCCTGATAGAATGTGGGAGGAGGATTACCAGAGCATGAATACCAAAAGGCAGGGTCCCTAGGGGCCACTGGGAGCCAGCTTGGAGACTGGCGACCACAAAGAGAATTGTGTTATGAGTACCAGCAACTAGGGTTGAAGCCAAAATATATCCAGGAGAGGTTGTGTCATTTGAGTTTTTCTTGAACATTCCTTAATCTTTGAGATATATATTGGTTACCATTTGAGGCAATGCTAAAAAAGTTTTGGATGTGGGAGCCAGAAATGTCAGTTCAAATTCTAGTTCTTGACTCTACCTTTGGAAGAGGTTTGATCTAAAACCAACTGTCTTAGTTTGTTTTTCTTTAAAATGAAGGAAGTAATACACATCTGTCTATGCTTAGTAGATTGTATGCAAGATAAAAACCTTAGTTTTAAGCATAGCACCAGGCATACAAGAGCTAAACAAATACCAAATTCCTTTCTCCTTCCCCTCAAGATACTCTAAAGCAAAATTTCCTAAGCACTGTACTATGAAATACCACTTTCTTTCTTGCCGTCCTTCTAAAACCCCTGGATCTGTTGCTTCTGGCTGACAGTGGCCTTCAGTGTGCCAAACAAGTATTAACTTTTTATGTTATCACCGTGAAAAACTGTGAGAAACTGTGAGAAGCTCTTCTCTAAAAGATTTCTTTAAAATAGCTGTTAGAAAAGACATCTAATAAGGTACTCAGGATCTAATTATAATGACTAGTCCCTAAGAGAACTGTTTCAACACAGGCATGTGTACGTATTTAGCATCTTAAAATAAAAGATTCAGAACCTTGATAAGAATATCCAAGGGATAGGGCTGGGAATCCGAAGTTTTAACAAGACTCCTAAAATTCTTGAGTCTGGGAAACACTACATCTGGTGAATTCACTTCTGGAAAGTGTGTTGTGGGGAGTTGGCATAGAGGGGTTGGGCACTTAGAGAAAAGGGAGGGAAGTGTTGAGATTTTATCACTTAGGAATGCTGACATTGTCACTGATTTAGCATTTCCAGGTCTGTGTGTGTGTGTGTGTGTGTGTGTGTTTGTGTGTGTGTGTGTGTGTGTGTAAGGTGGGAAGTGGGGCAGCTAACAATCTGTGGATGTTGTATTTGTAATTCATTCATTGTAACTCACATAGGAGGATGAGCTTCCTATGTTTAAGAAATCTTACTATGTAGTGGCCTCCCCACTCCTGCTCAGCTACTCTGATGTGACGAATTGAGCAAAACAAGTCTCTTCTCCCACTCTGCCTTTGGTGGTATTACTCTAGCTATAACTCAAATGCCTACCATGGCTGGACACGAAAGCAGTGAATGAAATTGACTAATTTAGGGTGATAGAGAAAAAGATCTCCAAGTCTAAAGTCAGTGAAAAAAGGATGATAAAAACATCATGTATGATATTCTACCTTTGTGTAAAAAAGGGGAAATTAAGATTATCTATGCATATTTTCTTACCATTGCCCTAAAGAAACTCTAGAAGAATACACAAGAAACTAATAAAAGAGAGATTACCTTGAGAGAAGTTGGGGGCAGGTGGGTAGATAAGACACAAAGGTGGGAGTGAGACTTTTAACTATATACCAGGGGTCCCCAACCCAGGGCCATGGACTGGTACCAGTCTGTGGCCTGTTAGGAACCGTGCCACACAGCAGGAGGTGAGTGGTGGGCGAGTGAGCGAAGCTTCATCTGTATTTACAGCCGCTCCCCATCGCTTGCATTACCGCCTGAGCTCCACCTCCTGTCAGATCAGCAGCGGCATTAGATTCTCATAGGAGTGAACCCTACTGTGAACTGCGCGTGTGAGGAATCTAGGTTGCGTGCTCCTTATGAGAATCTAATGCCTGATGATCTGAGGTGGAGCTGAGGCGGTGATGCTAGCACTGGGGAGTGGCTGCAAATACAAATTATCATTAGCAGAGAGGTTTGACTGCACAGAGGCCATAATAAATCAGTTGCTTGCAGACTCATAACAAAACCCTATCAGTGAGTGGCAAGTGCACTCACTGATAAGCTGCATCTTACGGAGTAGCCTGGACATAAGCAACACACTTCAGGTGTCACTGTCTCCCATCACCCCCAGATGAGACCATCTAGTTGCAGGAAAACAAGCTCAGGGCTCCCACTGATTCTGCATTATGGTGGGTTGTATAATTATTTCATTATATATTACAGTGTAATAATAATAGAAGTAAAATGCACAATAAATGTAATGTGCTTGAATCATCCTGAACCACCCTCCCCACCCCCACCCCAGGTTCGTGGAAAAAGTGTCTTCCACGAAACTGGTGCCTGATGCCAAAAAGGTTGGGGACTGCTGCTATATACCATTTTTAACCAAATGAATTTATTACCTTTTTAACAAAACAAAATATAACAATATGCAGACAAACCAGACAAGAATGTGGACTGAATTTGGCCCATGAACTGCCATTTGAGACATCTGTTAAACAAATCCCTAAACTTCAATTATTGAAGTCTGAACCTTTGATTTATTCATTCAGTTCACATCTATTAAATGCCTCCTAAGGCCCAGGCTTCATGTTCAGGGCTCTGTCTCTGGTTTCAGGGAAGCTTCTTTCTCTAGACTCCAGTGGCCCTTCTTGGTGAATATTTATTTATTTGTTTGTTTGTTTGTTTATGGCTGCATTGGGTCTTTGTTGCTGTGTGCAGGCTTTCTCTAGTTGCATCGAGCAGGGGCTCCTGTTCATTGCTGTGCGCAGGCTTCTCATTGCAGTGACTTCTCTTGTTGCAGAGCACGGGCTCTAGGCATACGGGCTTCAGTAGTTGTGGCACGTGGGCTCAGTAGTTGTGGCTCACAGACTCAGTAGTTGTGGCTCACGGGCTCTGGAGCACAGGCTCAGTAGTTGTGGCACACGGGTCCAGTTGCTCCATTGGCAGTGGTATCTTCCGAGACCAGGGATCGAACCCGTGTCCCCTGCACTGGCAGGCAGATTCTTAACCACTGCACCACCAGGGAAGTCCCCCTTCTTGGTGAATATTTAAAAAGAAATATATTTTTATTGTTTTGGCAACTTAAACTAATTAATATGTGTTTCCAAGTTGACTCTCCTGTGCATAGGTAAGACTTGTTTGCAGATTAGCAATATGTATTTGTAGACACACAGTTAATATTTAAGACCAGAAATATTTTGATCTTAACTATTTTGAAATAAACTCTTCTTAGCCTTGTTTATTCTATTAATTTGTTAGGCAAATACTTTGTTCATTATCTCAAGATAAACTTAAACCCAAGCCAAGTCAAATTATTTCAAATTTAGATATAATGAATACATAGTAATGAAGCTTAAATATATTTGCAAATAAAATGAGAGCAAACTGTTCTCAATGAGAGACAGAAAATATGAATAAAGAGAGGAGGGGAACCAGGAATAAAATAGAAATCCAATCTATCTTCCCTTGAAGAAAAAAAAAAAAAAAGATGCTACAGCATCCTTGCATCTGGTAATCTAATCTCGACACTTGTCTCTTCCGGAAGTGTAATTTTGGCTTCTTTCCTCACTGTGTACCCATCTCTTCCACCGCCCCCCGACCTTAACTCCTGGAAATGTATAGTTCATGTAGAAAAGCAACATGTTCTGCCCTCTGGTAGAATGCCACTGTAAAGGTGCCAGTAGAAGTTAGATTGTCTCAAATGTAGAAATACATTTCCCACAATGACACTGGGAAACCTCTCAGGTTTCTGGATTCTTAAAAATTCTGCCACCTCCCCATGTTCGTGCCCCGGTCTGGGAAGATCCCACATGCCACGGAGCGGCTGGGCCCGTGAGCCATGGCCGCTGGGCCTGTGCGTCTGGAGCCTGTGCTCCGCAACGGGAGAGGCCACAACAGTGAGAGGCCCACATACCGCAAAAAAAAAAAAAAAAAAAAATCTGCCACCTGAAAATTCTATTCCAAAATCTACTTTGCTGTGACTAATTGTTAGGCAGGCAACAGAGTTATTCAAGACTAATATTACTGGTTTTGAACTGAGATTAATATTTTGAGAAAGCCTAACTATCTCTGTGGAACAATGTTTCTGATCAAAATGTTACCTCAAGAGCCCCAGAAGGTAAATAACTTTATTTGAGAAGAAAAAGATCCATTAACATTTTTGTCACATATGTCTGGTTAAATGATTTCTTCTGGGTGATAAAACAAGAAAATCATCACCATATGCTGCTTAATAAAACTTGTTCTAGTTTGAGAGTTAATACCACAGCTGATAGATTTTTGCATCTGTTTAAGTTATCTTTTACTACATAAGTTACCTTTTACTACAGTCACCAAATTTAGTGACTTAAAATAGCAATTCATTGATATCGCAGATGGTTCTGTAGGTTGACTGGGCTCTGCTGAGCTTGGAATACTTGCTTGGAGCCTCTCATGTGGTTGCAGTCGGATGGGGGCTGAGCTAGAGTAATCTGAGGCCTTGAGTGGTTTGGACATCTAAGATGGCTTCTTGACTCACATATTTGGCTCCTGGGCTAGTATGGCTGTAAGAGCTAGAAGGTGGTCTCTCTCTCTTTCTATTAACACATGACCTCTTCACATGGCTAGCTTGGGATTCCTCATAGTAGTACAATCTCAGGGTAGTTAGAATTTTTACATGGTGGCTGTTTCTCCTAGAGTAAAGGTTCAAGGGACTCTTGCAGAAGCTACAAGGCTTTTGATAACCCAGCTTTGGAAGCATCACTTTTGTTTCATTCAGTTAGTAGAAAGCTAGTCATACACAGGTGCCAACCTATGTAACTCCTGACAGCAAAAGCAGGAACAATTTGAGCAATAAAATAAATACATAATATTGGATTATCAACCAAAGTACAATATAAGATAGGGATCCATTGGGTCCATACTGATATAAATGAATGATTAAATAAATAAATAAGTAAATGTGGGAGAAGAGACAAATCTACCTTGAAGCGGAACTCCAAATAATTTATGTATGTAGATATTCCACCCTCAAGAAGGGGAAGCATGAATCCCTACTCCTTGTGTGGGCTGTTCCTATTGACTTCCAAACAGCACAGAATAGAACAGGGGAAAGAAAGAGTATTTCAGCCATATGATCAAGGTCAGTATCAACAGTGATAAATCATGTTGACAATATGTATCCTTGATATGTTGTGATAAAAATGACACTTTACTCCTGTGATCTTCCTTCCAAAAACCCATAACCCCAGTCTAATTATGAGAAAAACATCAGACAAATTCCAATAGAAGGACATCCTACAAAATACTTGATCTGTATTCCTCAAAACTGTTAAGGTCATCAAAAACAAATTCTGAAAAACTGTCACAACCAAGAGGAAACAAAGGAGACAATGACAAGTAAATGTAATGTGGTATATTGGATGCAGTCCTGGAACAGAAAATGACATTAGGCAGAAACTAAGGAAGTCTGAATAAATTAGTATGGACTTTAGTTAATAATACTGTATTAATAAGTTTTCATTAATTGTAACAAATATACCATGAAAATATAAGATGTTAATAATAGGAGAAATTCGGTGAGGGGCGATGTGAGAACTGTGTGTACTATGATCTTAGTTTTTCTATAGATCTAAAACTTTTCTTAAAAATAAGGGTCTATTAAAAAAAAAATCTAGTCAAAGGGCCCAGATTTGAAGGGAGGGGACTACAAAAGGTGTGAAAAACAGGAGGTGTGGTTCATTGGAGGACCATCTGCAATAGCATTCATTTCACTGATTTTCTTCTGAGGACCCACCTCTCTGCCCCTATTCCCAGTTCATATGGCTGAAGCCTCACCCTTTGGTCCTAGAGGTAGAGCCAGGACTCTGGCCTAAGGCAATCAGTGAGTTTCCCTGTCCCCACCAAAATCTCCTTACTTGTAACCAAAAGTAAGGGAATTGCATCTCCTTTGACTATTGTCAATAGTCTCTTTTAAAGTCAATAGTCTCTTTTTGGCTTAAGTCAGTTTGATTTGGGACTTTTTTGGTCCATTACAATAGAAAAAGTTCCTAGGTGATATAATGAAACAATAATTGTCCTCCAGTTTATTTCTATGTTAAATATGATCAGAATATTATTTGAGTCCTACTTTTCTTTGAGGCTGCTCTGTTTATTCTCAAATAATTCATTATTTATCTAAAGATAAATCTGGCAAAGAGTAAATTGGTAAATATGTTTAAAACATTCAGAACAATTGCATAGCACACAGGAAGTGCCCAATAAATGTTAGATATTATAATTATTGTTTTAGCTTACTTTAAATGGCTAAAACTTTGTTATGGGACCTCTCATCTGGTGTTAAATATGCATGTAGTTATCACAGTAAAAAATTAGATGAATCATATAGCAAAGTGGCTAAAAGCATGTGTTTTATAATCTCATGGGGCTGGGTTCAAATTCCAGCCCTGCTCCTTACTTATGGGAGCTCCTTACTTACTTATGTTCAAAGTCAACTATGTTCTAAAATTATAAATGAAAAAGTTGCACATGCTGAACAATAAGTTGAAAGAGATACTGTTTGCTAGGTGATCAGTGTCATAAAATTAGACTCATAGTCAATAAAGGGCATCAAACTGAAATTATATAAAACAAAGTAAAGAGGCTGAGATATAGTGTTATATGAATCTACTTTAAGTACAAAATAGCTTTTAAACAACAAGCCAATGCTAATATTTTAATTGTTGTAATGGGACCATTTTGGTTGCAAGTAAGAAAATCCAATTAAAATAATTTTCTCATCTAACAAGTCTGGAAGTAGCCTGGCTCCTGGCTTATTGCTGTAATGATTGACTCAGTTTTTTTCATCTTTCATCCAGCTCCCTCCCTGGTCACAAGATGGCTGCAGCAGTTCCAGCTATCACAATCTCACACCAATGTCCAGGTAAGAAAAGAGAACATCTTCCTTGTGTTTCTGTAGAAAAACTAAGTAAGAAACCTTTGCAGAAGAAGCATGTTTCCCACTGTTCCATCCTGCACAGACTTCTCTTCAAGTCTCATTGGCCAGAAGAGGGTCACAAGGGAAATAAAAGTACTGGATTTGTTTGGATGACCTGAGAGTCACCTCTGAGGGCTGGGGCTGGAGCACTTGTCTGTGTAGATGAGCACAGTTAGTTGTCAGGATGGAAGAAGAGGGGAATGGTTGCTGGGCAGGCAGACAAAAGCCTGCTACACTGACAAGCACCATTCCAAATAATCAGAAAAAGAATTCAATTGATGGAAGCATAATACTAAATATTATGCAGTAGTTAGAGGGAATAAGCGTACAGCAACATATATAGACCTTAAAAGCATAGTATTCAGTGAAAAAAGTGGGAAAGAGAACAAAATCTATTGTATAATATTTACATTGCTTACAAATACATGAACACTGGAACTTTGACCTCGTGCTATAAGGAGTGTAAGCTGGTACAACCATTTGGGAAAACTTTTGGGCAGGATCTACTAAAGCTAAACAAAAGCATGCCTTATATCCCAGTAAACTCATCTTCTAGGTATATACACATGAATGCCTATGTGCGCCAGACATGTCTGAGAATATTCATAGCAACACCATTCATAACAGTCCCAAACTGGAAACCAACCACCCAAGTGTCCATCAGCTAGAGAATGGGTAAATAAATGATGGTATAGTTCCACATTGGAAGACTGTAATGGAATACAGTATTCACTGGAATACTATACAGTCATGAGAATGAATAAATGACTGCTCCATGCTACAACTAATGAAAGAAGTCTGTTACAATAGAGTACTAACTATATGATTCTATTTACATGAATTTAAAAACTGGGCAAAATTAATCTATAATGATAGGAGTCAAGATAGTGGTTTCCTTTTGGGGGAGGTTAGAGTTATTGGGATGGGCTTCTGGTGAGCTGGTAATGTTTTATTTCTTAACAGGTGTGGTAGTTTCATGGGTTTATTTGTGAAAGAAGCTAACCAGGTGCTCCGGCTGAGACACAAGGGTAGCTTGCATGAGGAAAGTGATGCTGGAGATAACCAGCATCACCGGGTGCGGACAGTTTCGAAAGATAGTTTAGGAAGCAAAATAGGACATTCTGATAGGTTGAGGAGGCAAGGAGAGAAATGTCAAGGATGTGTCTGAGGGTTCTAGCTTATATAGCTAGATGGGTTGCATAAAATAATGGCAATAATGATTAACATTACTAACTGCTTTGACCTGAGTTTTGGGGTGGTGAAGGGCTATGAGTGGAAATTACCGAAGTGTAGTCTTTAGTCAAAGTAGAGTCCTTCTTCCAACTCACCATAAGTGACCAACAATGATTGCCTCAAATCTCCACTTTTTTTTTTTTTTTGGACAGAGTAAACATGTCCTAAGTATGTTAGAATTTCACTGGTTTTGATGATCCATGTGAACAGCAGAGTCTTTTATAAGCTGCACTACTTTGTCCATGCAGTGATGCCAAGAGTCCTTTTCTCTTTAGACACAGCATCTTCTGAAAAGAACAGTCAGACATGGTTCCCGAAAAGCAAAGTAAGTATCCAGTGGAGGGGGTATAGCAAGGAGTGGAAAAGAACACACCCCAGATGCTCAGCTGGGAGCCACGTCAGATCAAAACCCAGAGCATGGAGATGCAGTCTGTGAGGCTGGAGCACAGGGTGGGACGTGTGGCCTGGCGGGAGATGAGGCGGAGGTGCAGGCCGAGGTGGCATCCCAGAGGACCCTCTGCACTTTGCTGAGGTTTGACTTTACCCGAAGGGCAGTGGGGAGACTTTGAAAAGGTTAGGAAAATGTCAGGAATAAGATTAGATTTGCATTTTAGAAAGATGACTTTATAATAATGTAAGCTATCCTTATTTTATGAACTTTTTCTGAATATGTATTATTTTCACAATAAAAATGATTTTTAAAAAAGGAAAGCCGATTTTGTCTGACAGATTGGGTTAGACTCGGCATGTGAGACAAAATATAGGGAAGCCAGTTAGAAAGCTATTGCAACAGGAGGTTGCTAAAATGGAGGAGAGGATGCGAACTTTGCAGCCAGGAAGACTTAAATTTGGATAGACCCCGGATCTACCACTTCTTGACTGAGTGAACTTGGGTGTCTGGTTTTCTTTTCTGGGTGTCAGTTTTTTTCATCTGTAAAAATATGGGTAACAGTACCTTCGTACCTATTTTCCGTTCTGAGAATTATGTATGTGAAGTTCTCAGCATACAGTACTCTCAGTAAATGTAGTTCTTATTAATGTTAATGATGAAAAGAGTCTGAATTAAGGCAGAGGCAATGGGAATGAAGAAGGGGAGAGTAGATGGTAATGATGTTAAGGAGGTTGAATATATAAGCTTCAGGGACTGACTGAATGAACGTGGAGGAGCTGCCATCAGACTTCTCAGGGATCCCACTTGGGTGGAATTAGGCAGATGGTGCTCGCATTCACTTAGAAAGAGAAATCAGGAGGGTTGGGTTGTTGGTTTGGGGGGTGGGTAGGTTGGGAATGAGGGGAGTTATGTCAGTGTGAGACTTGTTGCACTTGAGATGCCCCGAAGACAGCTGGCTGTATGGGTCTATAGCTCTGTGAGGAATGGTCTGTAGTTCTTAGGGAGGTGGAACTTTCTAAGGAACATATGCTCAGAGTAATGAGTAGAAGGCCACCGTTAGGGCCATAGGGAGCATGAGCATTTTAAGAGGACAGCAACAGAACAGGAGGCAAGAAAAGGGGAATGAGGGGCTTCCCTGGTGGCGCAGTGGTTGAGAATCTGCCTGCTAATGCAGGGGACACGGGTTCGAGCCCTGGTCTGGGAGGATCCCACATGCCGCGGAGCAACTGGGCCCGTGAGCCACGACTACTGAGCCTGCGCGTCTGGAGCCTGTGCTCCGCAACAAGAGGCCGCGATAGTGAGAGGCCCGCGCACCGCGATGAAGAGTGGCCCCCGCTTGCCACAACTAGAGAAAGCCCTCGCACAGAAACAAAGACGCAACACAGCAAAAATAAATTAATTAATTAATAAAAACTCCTACCCCCCCCCCAAAAAAAAGAAGCACACGTACTGTAGAGCACAGAGAACTATATTCAATATCCGATGATAAACCATAATGGAAAAAATATTTAAAAAAAAAAAAAAAAAAAAAAAAAAAAGAAAAGGGGAATGAGAAAAGGAAACAATAGTCATATATGATAAGAGGAGAAGCAAGAATTATAAGCCAAGAGAGAAGAAAATTTCAGGAGGAAGGGAGTGGTTAATACTGTCAACTGCCACAAAGAGGTCAGCTAAGGTTTTCACGGAAAGAAAAAAAAAAGCATTTGATTTAGCACCTGGGGTGTGTGTGTGTGTGAGGGTGGTGTTACAGTCTTGCCAGATCCCCTTGAGTGGAGCGGTAGGGTTGGAATCCAGATTGCAGTCTGTGGAAGAGTGGACAGGAGGTACGAAGTGGACCTGGGCTGG
Source organism: Mesoplodon densirostris (assembly GCF_025265405.1). Lineage (NCBI taxonomy): Eukaryota > Metazoa > Chordata > Mammalia > Artiodactyla > Ziphiidae > Mesoplodon > Mesoplodon densirostris. The sequence goes on from NC_082663.1 coordinate 79,171,123, forward strand.
AATTGTCCTCTGTTCTTTTTGCGAGGGGAAAGGGAAAAATAGGGATGGTGGAGATTTGTTTGTTGGTTTTAAGAATGAACTCTTGGGTGTGCGAGGAAGTAGCGAAACTAGAGAGGGAAAGAATAAGGGTGATTCTGCACTATGTGGGAGGGGTAGGATTTGCCAGCACAGGTGAAGGAATTAGCCAGAAACCAAAAAAAGGAGGTCACTTCCTTTGGAATGAGAGGAAAGCTGGCACACATGGATACGGATAAAAATAGGTAAAAGCGTGGGCTGGAGAGGTGTGAGATGTTGAGGAAGTTCACAGTGATGATCTCAGTAGTCTTTGTGAAGAGAGTGGCACTGGCCACAGGGCAAAAAGGTTAGGAAGGCTTGGTTTTACTAAGCTGTTTGGGAGGCCAGGAACCGTTAGTTGCTCACCAGTGGGCTCCAGAAGGGACCGTTGAGTAGCATTCCAGTTTCTGCTGGGGTTGAAGGTAGCTTGCTGGCTGGGTGTCCTCCACCAGTGTTCCCCGTTGCAGCCACACAGGACTGAGGAAGGGGCTATCAGGAATGACAGGGCTGAGGGGCTATGGAAGGGCAGGGCTGAGTGTGTGCAGGAGCTGACGGGGAGGCAAGGTGGACGGTTGTTCCTTGATCTGGAGAATGTAGGCCATGGTGGCGAGCAGGACTGGTGAGTGTGTGTTTAGGAATTTGAGGCCATGGTTTTAGCAAAACACATACCCTAACACTTAACACCTGTAATCTGAACAGAGAGGTGCAGGGTGAGGCCTGTGGTTATCTACATGGCTATTTTTAGTTTGATGGTCTCTGGTTGGTGGTCTCTCTTGTTTTCGCTTTCCTAGGTGGAGGCAGCAACTTAAAAAAAAGCTAATTAGGGACTTCCCTGGTGGTCCAGTGGTTGGGACTCTGTGCTTGCACTGCAGGGGACGCAGGTTCAGTCCCTGGTTGGGGAACTAGGACCCCGCATGCTGCGTGGCATGGCCAAACAATAAAAAATTAAATAAAAACCTAATTAAAAAGAAATGATTTCTGTAATTTGAGGTTTTTGGGCAATGGGAACACCAGAAAAGATCATAAAATACTGATGAGACCAAAGCAGTATTTATACAGGCATTACAAACAACTTGGGCACTATTCTAAATTAAGTTAAAAAAAATGATTACAAGACAATGCATAGGTTATTCTTTCTTCTTTTCCTAAATTGCTTTAAATCTTTTATGTCATATCTTAGTGAGAAGAAATAAAATGGGGTATATGTAGCTACTGATACTGGATTTTTTATTCAGGCTAGTGTTTGTGTGTGTGTGTGTGTGTGTGTGCATGTGTTTACCAGTCAAGGACCCCCTCTGTGCATTTTTTGGCATTTGATGTCAAGTATTAGTGCTAAATAAGAATATCTGTTGGAGTTAATAACAATAGCTAAAATTCTCTTTGCAGTTGACTGCAAAGATGAGAATAAAGTATTGAAATCAAACTGTTTAGGAATTTGTCTTTCAAATAAAAATATCTTTAAAATTCTGGCAGGTAGGCAAAGTAAGCAGCCAGCCTGGGGTTGGAGGTAACAGAATAGTTCTGGAAGGGGCCAGTTATACCAATAAATGTTTGCTGCCAAGTGCTACCTTTTAAAAGGAGTGCTTGCCCCTTTTATGAGTTCCCTTTCTTGAACCAGTCTGGTTGGGGGAGGGAGTGGGGAGAGAAATTAAACCTGTTAGGGGAGCCCATGAGTGATTCTTGTAGGTGATGGGGTTAGTGTGATGGCAGCCAGGTTTCCTGCCAGAAGTCGACCTGGTGCTATAAAAATGTCAGGAAGAGTGTGCACAAAATGGAAACACAAAAATGCTGACTATAGGAGAATAGATAAATATATTGTGGTTAATTCTCACAATGTAATATTTACTTGCAATGAATGAAAGTACAAATATACATGACACTTGGATGAATCTGTCACAAAATGTTAGTGAAAAAAGAAAATCCCAGAAAACTATATATAGTACAATACCATTTTTGTAACATTGAAAAACAAGCTAAGGAATAATAAACACAAGGTTCAGGATAGTGGTTGGTTACCCCTGAAGTGGTGAGGGTGGAGGGCACACAGAGGACGTCATGGGGAGAGCATATAAATAGATATTAGTTATTGTTAATATCATTCTTTAGGTTCGATGGGGTATTCATGCGTGTTTATATATCATTTAAAATAAAGTAAATAAAATGAAGAGAGCCATGAATCGATTGATTGAGATAGTGCATTGGAAACCAAAGAAATGTATATTTCCAGCAGCATGACATTGTGGGCAGCATATATGAGCATAACATGGGCCCTGTTGGCAAGCCCAGCCCTTCTCACTTGGTGAAGAAGGCTGAAGAACCTCTTCCCACAGGGCTTTACCTTCTAGTATGAAGATGGACTACAAACAAAGAATTTGACAAAGTCATAAATTCCGTGAAAGAAAAACAAAACAAAAACATAATAATATCTCTTTGTGTAGTTATGTGCAGGTATGTCTCTAGGATAGATGTCCAGAAACAGATTAGTTAGATGGAAGGTATGTACATTTAAATTTTTGATAGATACTGTCAAATTGCTCTCCAAAAAAGGTTGTACTAATTTACATTTTCACAACCTTCTTTTTCCACATTCTTGCCAACACTGGTGATTATCAAATCTTTTGGCTTAGCTAACTGGCAAAATATGACATCTCATTTTTGCTTCAACCAACCAATTTTTAGATGAGCTTTTGGCATGAGGGTCATTAGTGAATTGAAGACTCTGCATATTTCTTTTCCATTATTGGCCAAAGAATGGCTGTAGTTGTATTTGCCTAAAAATTCTTTGGGAGGGGCTTCCCTGGTGGCACAGTGGTTAAGAATCCGCCTGCCAATGCAGGAGACACGGGTTTGAGCCCTGGTCTGGGAGGATCCCACATGCCACAGAGCAACTAAGCCCATGTGCCACAACTACCGAGCCTGTGCTCTAGAGCCCGCGAGCCACAACTACTGAGCCTGCATGCCACAACTACTGAAGCCCGCATACCTAGAGCCCGTGTTCAGCAACAAGAGAAGCCACTGCTATGAGAAGCCCGCGCACCACAACGAAGAGTAGCCCCCGCTCAGCGCAACTAGAGAAAGCCTGCGTGCAGCAACAAAGACCCAACTCAACCAAAAATAAAAAGAAATAAATTTGAAAAATTCTTTGGGAACAGTTGTGCCCTGTGTTTAGATCTATTAGTCTATAATCCATTTGGTCAGAAGTAGTGTTTACCTAAAACCCTTGGAGGGATGGAAGGGGAGGAAAGGGAGATTTATTCAGTGCTTTTATGTAGCAAGTAGTGGGCTAGGTGCTTTCACATGTTCTCTCATTTAGTTTCTTCTTCATGGCAGGCCCTTTGAGGAAGTTTGGAGGCTCATAGAATTGAAGACTTGTCTTAGGCATGGAGTTAGGCAGTGATTCAGCCAGCTCTCACTTTGTTTAACATAATCCCCCCACCACCCTGCTTAAGCCTAACAGAAGATAACACCATTTGAAGGATTTAGTCTTTTAATGGTTCTATTCCAGTTGTTTCCAACCTTGGCTGTACATTGAAATCTCCTGGGGAACCTGAAAAAAATACTCATACCTATGTCCTGCTCCTAAAGATTCTGATGTAAGTCATCTGAGGTGTTTAAAAAAAAACTCCCAGTGGATTCTACTGTTCAGCCAAGGTTGAGAACCACTGGTCTAATTGATCTCCAGATTTCTTTTTAGACTTGTGATCTAATTAATCTCCAGATTTCTTTTTAGACTTGTATTCATTACTTACAATGCAATTTTGTGACGCTCTTTTGCCACCTTATCTCCTAAAAGTTTTTCAACTTTTTTTTTTTTTTGGTTTATTTTGAGACTTTTGGAAAAATTCCATAATAGGCTTTGGAATAATTGCAGATATCCTGGTGTGAGATGGGTAGAAAACTGCATTACTAAATTGAGGTCAGGAATTGCTGAGCAAATTATTTCTCAGGTCTTTATTTTGCAGTTTTTAAAATCAGTAAACCAACTGCAACATGACATAAGCAGTCTTCGTCTTGAAGAAGAGTATCAGCAGAATATTAGTATCACTTATGACTTTTCACAAATACATTTTCATCTGTTATTGAAGATGAAAAAGTACAGAACAGGGAGCTCAATAAAGGAAATATGTCAGCTGCAATAAATGAAATCTTATTCAAATGTTATTCAGTTTTCCTGGGAATGTTTACCCACTGCCCTATAAAAGTAAAATACCTACTGATTGTCTACCACATGTATGATGAGCTTAGTCAGTAAAATCATTTCCCCCATCTGTGATATCAAGATGCCTTCCCCCCTGCAGTACAACTTTAGAAAAACTAGACACAATTATTTTGGCAGCTCAGATGGGGATCATCATGCCTGTTATCTATTCAGTTGTTGTGGTTTATTTATTTATTTATTTGTTTGTTTGTTTGTTTATTGCTGTACGAGGGCCTCTCACCGTTGTGGCCTCTCCCGTTGCGGAGCACAGGCTCCGGACGCGCAGGCTCAGTGGCCATGGCTCACAGGCCCAGCCGCTCCACGGCATGTGGGATCTTCCCGGACCGGGGCACGAACCTGTGTCCCCTTCATCTGCAGGCAGACTCTCAACCACTGCGCCACCAAGGAAGCCCTGTGGTTTATTTTTAATGTACGTTGAGCTTTGATATTACATTTCTTGGTGGTGTGGGCAACAGTTATAGGAGAGCTGTGTGGTGATTTTTAGCACAGACCTTGTTTTTTCCTTTCCAAAGCACTTATTATTGTTGTTGCTATTAATATTTTAACTTGTAGGTTTTTTCAAACCAGTTTAATGTAACTTCTGAATATGGAATCCTATTCGATTTTTGTGTGTCCTGTGAATATTTTGCTTCTCCTTCCAGTCTTCTTTTCTGTAAGTCTCATTCATCATGGTCTCACTCAACCTGATATCAGCTTTGCAAAGACCACGCACCAGGAAAGGGATCCAGCATGGTAGCATAGGAAAAGCCAGACTTGGTGGACTTTACTTGTAGTTCAACATCAATGCTTTCTTATAGAATTTTGAGTTATTCTATGTCACAATTTCCTAAATCTATAAAATGGAGATAACAGTTCCCGAGGAGTAAACAACAGACTTTGAAAGCACTTTGAAGTGTATAAAGTGTGGTATATTCAGTACTATTTATTTTTAACTAGTCCATTTTCCATCTAATATCTGCAAAGTTGGTAAAATAAACCAAAAACCATCTTGAAGCTGCTCTCTGGTGTGTGATGGGTGTGTGAGATTGGAATTAAAAGACCTCGTGTGAATCAGGGCAAATCATTTCATCTCAGCTTTGGTTTCTATCTTTAAGATGAGAATAATAGATGCCAACTCGGATGGTGGATGGATTAAATACTATCAACAATATGAAAGTACTTTGTAAAGGGCAAAGCACTTCACAAACATTAGCTAATTCCTCATTTAAATTTGGGTGCATGACCCATCCTTCAAGTCACGCATCTTTTTCCTCAGCTCCAAGGCCCAGAAACTCAGTGCTACCTCCAGAATTCCCACACCCTCTCCCATTTTGCTGCTCCTTCACTAGGTCCTCCCATCTGGACACCTCCACCTTCTGACCTTCTTTCACCTTCTTTACTCCCACCCCTCTCCCAGATTATACTGACATTTTCTTTCCCTGGGTTTTATTTTCTTCATTATGAAATTACACTTCTATTAATATAGATTAAGATTACACTTACTTTTAATGCTGCTTGTGACTAGCATTTAAGATGACTAATCTGTTGATTATCCCAAAATAAATGTTACTAAATTGTGTTGTTCTTTCAGAGAGTATACTGTATTTTAGCAGTGACCAGAGTACCAGAACCCACGGTAATGACAAATATAAATATTTCAGATCTGTGTTAGATTTGAGGTACATGTTTAAGGAGGGATGTGTCTTTTGTTACCGTCCAAGGTACACCTTCTAGTCAGCTCCTCACTCTGCTAACTAGAATGCAGCTCCCAGATGGAAAGAAAAGAAAATACATTTTTTACCTTTTTCGGCTGTGCCGCATGGCTTGTGGGATCTTAGTTCCCCTACCAGAGATCGAACCCAGGCCCTCAGCAGTGAAAGCGTGGACTCCTAACCACTGCACCACCAGGGAATTCCCTTTTTTCCCTTTTTTGGATTCAGATGAAAAGTTATTTAATAATACCTTGATTATATTTTAAATTTTTTTTTTTTTTTTTTGCGGTATGCGGGCCTCTCACTGTTGTGGCCTCTCCCGTTGCGAAGCGCAGGCTCAGCGGCCATGGCTCATGGACCCAGCTGCTCCGTGGCATGTGGGATCTTCCCGGACCGGGGCACGAACCCGTGTCCCCTGCATTGGCAGGTGGACTCTCAACCACTGCGCCACCAGGGAAGCCCTAAATAATTTTAATAACGTCATATAATATATATTTTAATTCTTTTGTTGAATTTTGATTCAAATATAAGATGATAAACTTTTAAAATATTATACAAATCTCCTGAAACATATGTGTAACATAACATACCTGTCCTTAAAAAAATCCCAGTCAGTTCTGTACCTATCTTAATAGTATTCTACAATGTTTTCTACCCCCCCAAAAAAAGTTTCCCAATGTCCTCTCTTTTTTTAAAAAAATAGCATCATTTTTAGGTGGACATTCTTTTTCACACAGAGTTCCTAAAGTCAGCTGACTTCCCCTAGTCATGTATACCTAATGTAGAGCAGTTGATTTTTGAAACTTTTCTGTGAACTCACAGGAAAAAATTAAAATGAGTGAAAAACCAAACCAAACAAACATCTCTGATTATTCTAGAGATATTTCTTTCTGGGAGTTCTTTATCTTTTGCACTCTTGCGGGTGTTTTACTAAGTCATAGATTTTAACAACAAACAGATCTTCTATGACTACTTTGTGTAGCCAAAAAAAAAAGAAGTTGCTTCTGGATAACTAATAACTTTTAAGTCATTCTTAATAAAAAACAATACTCCTTCCCTTGGGCTATGAGACTGCTTGGGCTGAAAGAGATTGAGGCATTACTTAGCCCCAACTCCTGTGTTTATTCCCAAATGGGGAACTGGGCCCCAAGGAGGTGACAATTTACTTGAGTTCACACAATGACTAGCTTTGTTGGGGAGTTCTTAAGAAAGAGTGGGGATAGGCATATCTAGATAAGAGATATAAAACATCTGAGTTACATTGGTTTGTTAATGAGCTATTAGCCATTTCATCTTTCAGATGTTATTTATCCATGATTCTGTTCTCTTGGCAAGGGGAATAATAGAAGCAGGATTCCTGCCCTCTTGCTGAGCTTGGAAGAGTTATGTGTGTATGTGTGTGTGTGTGTGTGTGTGTGTATGTGTTTGTGTGTGTGTGTGTGTATAAGGAGGAGTAAAGGAAAATTAGCCTCTTTTTTTGAAATTTACTTCTTCTCTGGCCTGGTATGGTCATAGTTCTTAACCCCTGACCTTAGAAAAATACGATTTTAAAGTGTATGTTTTGGTGCAGGGTAGGGGGGCTCCCAGCATCCCTGAGGGAAGCCTTGACTTGGATACTTTCAGGATAGGGCCAATCACTGCTGGTTCTGGTGTTGAACGGTTCTAATTGCTTGAAAAATTTTCATTATATTGAGTTGAAATATGTTCCCTGTAATTTATACCCACAAATCCTAGTCCTTCTTTCTGGAAAAACCCAGACCCAATATATTCAATCGACTGCCTTCCTCCTCATGGAGGAGGCCTCTTCTTTCTGGAGTAACCACTCCCATACCCTTCAGCTTTTCTCCATAGGGCATTATTTTCAGACCTCTGCTTGCTATTCTTAGGACTCAGTCTGGTTTTGAACTGTGTCTTTTAAAATGTGAGGTTGAGAACTGAGTATCTCTCCAGATGTGGTTGTCCATTATGGAACATATGGCAGAACGATAACATCTGCTAGCAACTACATTTCTATTAATAGAGACTAAATACATTTGCTTTCTTGGTAGTTGCCCTTATACTCTTGACACATATTAAGCTTGGGAGCAACTAACTCCCCTGTCTTCTGTGTGAAATGTTATCCTATCAGGTCTCCTCTTGTCTATGTTTGTGTAATTAAATATTTTGATCTGACATTTATCTATGTTAGATGTTATGTTATGGTTTCATTGTATCAAGAGCATCTAAATTCTTGACCTTGTCCTTGATTTATTATAAATCATTTGTGTACTTTCCTTGTAGTAAAAGAATAGTCTTAAGCATTTTGAAGGGTGGGGAGCATTATTTTTTTAGAAGTATCTAGCAAAAAATGCATTGTTACTTGACCTTATCCTAGGTCTCATTAAAAAAATAAAGGTGTGTATGTGTAGTGTAGGGTTTATACTACATAGTGGATGCTATGGTGTACTACCTAGATCTCCCCTTCAGAACCAAGTCACTAATTCCTCTAGTAACTGGGAAAGTTGGAAGCTGAAGGCCCTGAGCTAAATCCCTCTCTGGGAATTGCCCTCAGGCCAAGGTATATCTCACACAAATCATACCACCTTCCCAGGGGCAGCCTCCATACAATGACTGGTCAGGCAGGGGACTAAAGGCTGTCTCTTTGCTTTGAGGAAGGGCCATCCCAGCTCCAGAGATTCAGTGTGACAGCTGAATCCTTTGTTGCGACTGCACTGAAGTTCAACTCTTCTCTCTGTCCACAGCTACGCCCCCAAAGGCGTGGATCCAAGGATCTTCCTCAATGAACTTTCTGCACTCAAATTTCCTTCAGAATCTGTTTCCCAGGGAAACAGACCTAAGAGATTTGGTAACAGAAGTGCTCTGAGGAAGCTGCTCTAAAGTGAGATTTTGGACCTTGGTTAGTGCAGATGGCTGGCAATGGTGTGTAGAAAGAGAAGTAGCCTGAAGTAAGAATATTTATAAACTCATAGACTGTGGAAAATAGTTTATCTGGTTAGCTAGGGGACTGGAAGGAGAAAGATTAGAAGATAGGGGATAAGGAGGTCTGGAGAGGAGCATATAATGGACACATGGGAGTGGGCATAGTGTGAAGATATTTATATCACATGTTAATCTCCACCAGAGAGCATACATAGTGGAAGGGGCACTAAACAACCAAGTAGACCAAATTGTTACCAACCTGGGTCCTTGGACTCTTTAATCAACAGAAATTGCCAGGAGGCCAGATGAGAAATTCAGGCAAGGCTTTATTGGGACTCATGCTCCAGCATGAGGGAGTGAGAACAAGAAACAGGTTCCCTTGCTTGCACCTCCTTGGTGGTGCTGTGTGCAGGGATCATGCGCAGAACCCTGCTTTTGCTCTTGGCACCTCAGAAGTGGCAGTTGGGTTTTGGCCTTTTTGTACCTTATTGCTCATAATTTGCCCCAACTTCACATGCATGCAGTTATTTTTAGTCTCTTATAGTTTCTTTGTATTCTGTTGCTCAAGGAGACGTTTGTCCAGGTGCAAGTGCTCCAGTAAAGGGTCCCAGGTCCCAGGCCTCAGCCAGTCTCAAAATGACTTAGCTGATGTTAGCCAGTCTCTGTCTTTGGTCATCTCAATGCTGACATAACAGGAACGTAAGTGGAGTAGCCATGATGGCTGTGATGGAGGCTACACATGGGCCCAACAGCATGAGCTCTCTTTTACAATGTTCATTTAGTTACTGCAGCTGCTGAATGGCCAAATTCCAGCAATAGATACTGTCTTAGTTCAGGATGTTATAACAAAGTGCCATGGACTTGGTCACTTATAAACAACAGAAATTTATTTCTCACAGTTCTGGATGTTGGAGGTCTGAGATCAGGATGTCAGCATAGTCAAGTTCTGGTGAGGGCCCTCTCCCAGGTTGCAGACTGCCAGCTTCTCATTGTATCCTTACATGGTGGGGAGCAGAGGAGGGAAGCAAGTGTTCTTGTGAATCTTATATGGGCACTAATCCCATTCATGAGGGCTCCACTCTCACGACCTCATCTAATCCTAGTTACCTCTCAAAGGTACCTAATATCATCAAACCTAATATCACGTGGGTGGGGGTAGGGTTTCAACATATGAATACTGGGGGGACAAAAGCATTCAGTTTATAGCAGAGCCCAATGCTGAGTCCCCTGTATGGCACCATCCCTCAAGAATACCTACCAGTAGTTGGTGACAGCTTAATTACATTGAACTCTTTTCACCCTGGAATCAGCATATGTTCTGGGTGTGGGTTTGCCTTACCTTCCTGCAGGACGTCAATTGACACCACTATCCTGGAGCTAGAGAGTGTTTGGTTCACCAGCAGAGGATTTGCATGACACTGTATTAAACCAAGGTACCCTATCTACAGCAAAGGATGTGTGGAAGTGGATACATGATCATAGGATTCTCTAACCTTATTAAATACCACACCATCAAGAAGCTGCTTGCCTAGTAGAGTGATAGAATGACCCTGTGAAAGCACTATTGAGGTGCCAGCTTAGAGATGATAACCTTTAAAGATGGGGTGTAAGTGCAGTATGTCCCCTCAGTCAACCATCATTATATAGTTCCATGTGTCTAAGAGGCAGAATACATGGACCCAGGGACCAACGGTTGGAAGTAGGAACAGCCTCATTTACCACCTGTCTCAGTGGCCTACTCAGTGGGGAATTTGGGCTTCTTGTCCCCACAACTCTGGGATTTATGGGTTTAGAGGTCCTGTTTCCCAGAAGAGGAGCACTTCCATCAAAGAACAGTATTACATACTGTTAAGCTTTAAGCTATGCTGAAACTCCATCACTTCAGATTCCTCAGGCCAAGAGACCAGCAATCACGAAAAGGAGTCGACCCCGTGGCAGGAGTAATTGACCCTGCTGCTACATTAGTAAGGTCTGGAAAAATCTGTTTGGCCCTTAGGTGATCCACTGGGGGAATTTTTAGTACTTGTTGCCCAATTTTAAAAGTCAATGGAAAAATATATCAGTCATGGCCTGAGAAAGGCATGATGACTAGGAACTCAGTCCCTTCAGGGATGAGGTCTGAGTCACCCCATAAATTAAACAACCTATACCAGAAGAGCTGCTAGTTGAGGGTAAGAAGAATCTAGAATGGGTAATAGAGGAGGGATACAATGACAGCCTCAAGACCAGCTGCAGTGAGTTTGTCCCACTAACCTCTTTCAGCATCCTCAGAAAAAAGAGACCAATCAGCATCTTGGAGGATTTTCCCTAGAGCATATCATATGAAGCCAGTGGATACAAGTGGCACAAGTACTGGGCTGTAGTGGATGTGGGGCACTGCTGAGATTCTTCTCTTCAAGACTGAGGCACTCAGTTGCTGGACTGTTGATGGCTGATAGTTCTCAGCTGAATCCCTGTCTGGACATTACTTTCAGCTGAAGGGAGCCACCTCACTATTATGCCTCTCCCTGGGAAATGGCCTGTGTCGAATGACTGGTCACTGTGGGGTTATAAAACTCAGTCCCTTGACTCAAGTGGTACAACTCAGAAGGACCATCCCAGCTCCAGAGAACCCTGTGGGATTAGCTGAGTCCTTTGTTACAACTGCAATATAGTTCAACTATGCCCATTCCTATTTACTTTACTCCTCTGTAATTGTTGATCCTGAGTGCATTTCTCAAGAACTCTCCTGCATAGCAACAGCCATCTCAGAGTCCATTTCCCAGGAAACACAAGTCATACCATGTCTTATTCGGGTAGATCAACAAAGATCAGAGACTCTATATGAAGTACACACAACTGTACTACAATATACAATCCTGATGTGTGGTCTTATTTAGTTGGGGGCTGCAGTAGGCACTTTACATGCCTTACTTTATTTGATCCTTTTAGCAACCCTGGGAGGTGGCTACATGTCATTCTCAAGTTACAGATGAGAAACTGAAGCACAGAGAAGTGAGGTATGTTGCTAATTTCATACAAGTAGTTAGCACTGAGGTTGGAATTGGAGGTTCATCATTCTGCCTTCTACTATACTATGCTGTTCTAAAGGCTTTTTTTTTTTTTTTGCAGTACGCTGGCCTCTCACTGTTGTGGTCTCTCCCGTTGCGGAGCACAGGCTCCGGACGCGCAGGCTCAGCAGCCATGGCTCACAGGCCTAGCCGCTCCGTGGCATGTGGGACCTTCCCGGACTGGGGCACGAACCCGTGTCCCCTGCATCGGCAGGCGGACTCTCAACCACTGTGCCACCCTAAAGGAAAAAGCCCTAAAGGCTTTTGGAACACAAGATGGTAGGTGTTTGCTGGAGGCTCCCAATACATCTGAACTGAGTATGTGAGACTGTGTGTAAGGGGCTCCCAAGCAGTACATGATCCATTCATAAGTTTACATGTAATTACCTACTGGTCATTGTGGTTTATCCTCTGATGGAGAGAGGGGAGTAATTTTACTTGTTAACTTCTTTGGGATGGAAAGAATTTAGCTGTTAAAGAATTTTAAGTGACATAGATTTGTGTGTCCTATTGACCATGAGAATGAGAAAGAAAATGGTAGCAAAGGGACAATAGTTTTTTCTGCTTTGACTCTAGTATTTCTTAATGCTATTGACCAGGTGGTAATTGGAAGCCAGGCTTGGTGTCCTTGCCTCTTGTTGCCATGGACAATAGTGAATGTTGAATAGAGGTTATGTCAGGGAGTGGAGAAAGTTACAGACCCTCATAATCCCAGGGAGAGTCTTAAGCTTGTATCTAAGTTTCTTTACTCAAAGCTAATTTTTGTTATATCATGTTGTAAATAAAGTTGGCATTAGAGTACTGCAGACAGCTGTTGAGAGATGAGCAAAAGTATGTAATTGCGGCTCTCATAAAGATTTCAGTCTTGTATTTTCAGTAAATAGATGATAATTAAATTGAAAAACTTTAACCTTCACTAATTACAGAATGTGCTTCAGACCCTGACCATGGCGGTAGTTATTGTGGTGAAGTCTCCCGGTTCTGTCTATAGTTTATTGCACTTGTGAAACTTCTCTTCATTTTGCCTGATTTTTACCAGTTATATTTCTCATCTGTGGTTTGTATTATGTGGCCTGCAGGGGAAAAAAGCCACCTGCTTAACTATTTAAATAGTCGTAGGTCTATAGTTTCCTGAAATAACCCAGTCTAACTTTCTCAGGAAGGTGTGATATTCCCTTTTCTAGGAATTGCTTTTTGCTTCTGATTCTTGCCCTCAGTGACATCTATGCCAGTATCTTATGTCCATGCTAAGTGAGATAAAGTTAAAGCATAAAAGGTAGCAAAAGACGTCACCAAAAAATAGCCAGGCAAGGTGTCCACTTTGCTCAACTCCCTTTATCCTCTTTGCACTGACCTCACATGTTGGTAATGGCTATATATTGGGGTATATTTCTGACTTAAATTTTTTAAAGTCTAGTAATTGTCTTCTGGTACTTGTTATTCCTGTTGTCAATATTTCTTAGATATGATATTCTTCTAAAAATATTTTTTAAAAAAATCCCTAGTGAGTGATTTCAAAAGGCTGGGGTTTGATGTGAGGGGTAGTACACTTTTTCTTGGTGTAAACCAGGAATACAGGTAATTTTTTTTTTCTTTTCCATCGCTATTTCTTGGAACTTTGAAAGCACATCAGTGAATCAAATCAGCTTCCCCAAACATCAGTGGATTGAGCATAGCTGAGAGTTATTGTTTCTAATTTTAATTTTTATTTAAAAAAACTTCAGTGCTATGAAGGAAAAAATTATTGAGAGGAGGAGCACAAGAGAGTCTTTTGAGCTGGAAATGCCATATATCATGACCCTGAGTGGTGGTTACATTTATTGAGTGGTATGCGTTAAGACTTGGGCTTACATTGTATATACGTTACACCACAATAAAGCAAACTAATATTTTCTGGTTTTGAAGCATCTTTTATTTGAAAGCATTTAGAACATGAGATAAAATAAGGGAAAGACATTTTTAAAGTGTAAAGTGTAAATTTTAGTTCCATCTATGAAACTAAAAGATATCATGATCTAGAAATATAACTAGCATATTTGGTATACAAAGTGGATTGCCCTCTACCCTCTAGCCCTGGATTTTTAAATTTTCTATTGACGTATAGTTGATTTACAGTGTTGTGTTAGGTTCAGATGTATAGCAAAGTACATATATAGTGTGTATGTATATATATATATATATATATATATATATATATATATAATGAATGTGTGTGTGTGTATGTGTGTGTGTATACACACACACTTCAGTCCCTTGGCCTGGTGCCAGAGAGGGAGTTCTCTTTGTGCCAGATGATTCTTACCTCTGTCCCTGCTGTGGGACTTAAAGGTTTAATTCTAGGGCAATTAACCTGCAGATCTTTCTCCAAGTCTGTGACCTTACTACAATGTAAGGAAACAGCACCTATTGTCCCTGGGATGGTCATGGACAAAATTTCCAACCATTGGAGGGGAATTCATTAGAGTCACGGGTTGTATTAAGGATATCTATTATAGAGATAGAACACATCATAAGGGTGTAATGAGGATGAGAACAGGTTGGAACACTTACGTTCCTGTCAACACTTGGCTAAGCGTTTGTGGCAGAAAACTGCTAGTGCTGGCAGATTAATGAAGAGAGAAGAAGGAAAACTGCTCTGTGAGTTCCAGACTAGGTTCATCATTAAAACAGGTTTGAATGTCACTTGGACACTGTGGAGTTGTAGTATACCATTTCAGTGTGAATCCCAAGAACAGGGAGAGCCTGAACAATAGGACCCGAGAGCCGGCAAATTCTTGCCTTTCCTCCTCTCATCTACCTCTTCTTCGGCAGCTAGCTCAAGTTTCATATTTCTCACCACTTCAGCCCATATTGGTCTCCCCATTTTTGTTTTGCTTACAATCTGTTTCTTTCACATGGCACTCTATAATTTTTGACCTTATTTCTTCAGTGGTTCATATGAATGGCATATTTCTTCAACTTTCTTGGAGGGAAAACATCACCTTCATTTTGTATCCACTTTAGGCAATAGCACATTCCTTATAGGTATTAGTTAATCAAAATATATCTGTGGAATGAACAAATAGTGTAATCAAGGCTTCTATAATATTACGTACTCAATCTTTTGTTTAAAGTTAATGCTGTGTAAAAATGAGTGCATAACGATATTATTTTGAATCTCAAGTAATCTCATTCTTAAGGTTACATTCTTTATTTACTTTTAATTTTCCTTTTGCAATTCAATCTGACAAGATAGGCCATTTGTATATGTATAGGAAATCCTTTGCTCAGTTTAGGCTTCCAGTAAATATAGGTTTTAAATAATGCAACATGGATATGGCTCATTATAGTCTCTAAATAATTACCAGGACCTTCAGTAAGGGAAATACTTTTCTGATGGATCATTAGATACCCATTTGTGGTAGACTTTTAAGTCATTAATAATCATAGAGATTGTCTTAATTGCTTTTGGAGTGAAGAATTCTTTTGTGATACGAAGAACTACGTTCCAATTCATCTGTCTTGCTACCCTGGATTTTCTTAAATTCGCTTGCTTTAAAATGGGCATACTTGGGCTTGAAAAAGCTCCAGAGACCTTCCATCCATCTACAAATACAAAAATAGCAATAATGACTGTCACCCCCCTTTTCTCCTGTCAGTTATGGGGACTATTTAAGCTTCTTTCTTTTTCATGCTCTAGAAGTAATGTGAGGTTTAGATTCGACTCCCTTTAATCTGAAATTCTGACTGAGCTCCAAACCACTTAGCAGCCTGCCATTTTTCAATGGGAGGGGAAAACAGCAATATAATTTACTGTCCACATTTTATAGTTTCCCCTTTAAAAAACCTGCTTACACAGTTCCTGTATTTGCAGAGACTAGAGAGTGAGATGGCTTTTAAACGCAGCCCTGGCTGGGCAAGGCTGGGAAACTCAAAGGAGCTGACAGGCCGTCTAGCTGGTGCAAGGTTCTGAGAGATAAGGGGCTCTGGGAATAACGTTGTCAGGGAAAGTGTGAAGGAAGATGTAGGCATCACAACAGGTTTGATGAGCCAAAAGGGGAAGCACTGTACGAAAGGACAGAGGGTCATGGCTGGCCTCCGCCACTGAACTTAGGTGTAGCCTAGATAAGAATAGTGTCATTGTTTTAGTCAGGCAGCAGCATTTACTGGGCACTGACTCACTGCTGGAGACTTTCTTTACTGTTACCCTATCTGAACCCTGGTCTCTTAGAGATTCAGCCAAAAGAATCTCTGGCCTCACATACTGCTTTTATTACTGAACAGGCAGTGTCTGCCCTGGGCCTTGCCTAGGAAAACTGGAGAAGAGATGGGATTCACCCTCAGGATGGTGTCCCACCCACCAGGACTTTCCCCACTCTCCTTGTCCCTGTGCTCAATTGCCTCACATTCTTCAGCAGTTTTCATTTTCTCCTATTCACTTCATCTGTTCACTTCCAGCTCACCCATTCATGGAGCAGTTACTGAACACATACCATGGAAGGACACACACTGGAGAAATACTGTATTCACCAGGGTTCTCAGACAAACAGAATTAATAGGATATCCTATATATGATATAGCATTTATATATATAGATATAGGTAGATTATTTATGTATGTATGTACATATGTATGTATGTATGTATCTATCTATCTATACAGTTAACCCTTGAACAACATGGGGGGGGGTAGGAGCACAGACCCCTGTACAGTCAAAAATCCATGTATAACTTTACAGTTGGCTCTTTATATCCAAGGTCCCACATCTAACCAACTACAGATAGTGTAGTACTGTAGTATGGATTTATTGAGAAAACTCCACATATAAATGGACCCTCACAGTTCAAACCTGTTCAAGGTCTCTCCCTCTCTCTCTCTCTCTCACACACACACACTCACAGATTGATCAGTCTATCTTTCCATCTGTCTATCTATCTGGCCATAATCTATTTAGATTTATTTTAAGGAATTGGATTATGGAGAATGGCAGGTCCAAAATATGCAGGGTAGGCCGACAGGTTGGAGACCCAGAGAAGAGTTGATGTTGCAGCTCAAGTCTGAGGCAGTCTGGAGGCTGCCTTCTGTCTTCATTGGGGGAGGTCAGTCTTTTTTCTATCAACATTTTCAACTTATTGGATGAGACCCATCTAAATGATGGAAAGTAATTTGCCTTTCTCAAAATTTACTGATTTAAATACTAATCTCATCTAAAAAATACTTTCACAGCAACATATAGATTAGTGTTTGACCAAAAATCTGTGTACCGTAGCCTAGCCAAGTTGACACAAAATTAACTGTTATGGGTACTATGTATATTATAAGGGAAAGTACTATAGGTCCTTGTCCTCAATAAATATTTGTTTAATTAGAGAGATGCTCATATAAATAAGTAAATAACTATAAATCAAGTCATGAGCCTTGTGATGAGTTCTTTATCAGCTATCAGCAAAGAGCTTTGGGAATCCAGAGGAAAGAATGATCAATTCTGACTGGGGATAGTAAGAAAGGCTTTGTAAAAGGGGTGCAATTTGTGGTGGATATTGAAAGCTAGGTAGGCTTTTGCTAAATGAAAAAAGGTAGAAGTTGGGGGAGGGGAAACAGTCTAGGTCCAGTAAAAACAGAATTTGTTCATGAGTTCATGTATTTTCTAAAATTTTCAACCCTCTGAATGGGATTAGTGCTCTTTTAAAAGAGATCCATAGAGCTCTTTCAGCCTTTGGACCATGTGAGGATATAACGAGAAGCCTGCAACTCAGAAGAGGGCCCTCGCCCAACCATGCTGGCACCTTGATCTCAGAGTTCTAGCCACCAGAACTATGAGAAATAAATTTCTGTTGTTTATAAGCTGCCCAGTCTTTGGTATGTTTTTAAATAGCTGCCTGATAGACTAAGACAATGATTTAAACAAACGACTCCAAAGGAGTGGGGTTGGTGCTATAATGGAGGTATCTTTAAGGTACAGATGATGGAGTGATGAGTTCCATAGGAGATGTGAGCAAAGGTATATATATTGCAAGGTGTGCTGAAGCACGGGGGCCTGGAGTCGAGGCAGCTGATGAAGCCAGAACAAAGACAGAGGCAATGGGAATAGGAAGGAGGGACTTAACATTAGATTAACACTCTGTAAGTCTAGGAGATAAAGCTTAGTAACTGATTTTGGGAAAATGGAGCAACTTAGGTATCAGGACTCTTAGTTGCATGCAAAGGAATACCCTCAGCTAACTGAAGTAGAAAAAGGATTATGGAAAGATATTTCCTAGGTCACAGATTTCCAAGAGATCCAAAGAGTCAGAATTGGGGGCCATGCAGCCAGGAACCATGCTCACACCACACCATGGGGTTCCTATAGTGAAGAGTCCACTGTTGGCACCACTGGGCACTGTGTATCACACCACAGGTAAACTCTGATGCTGGGCATGGGATACCAGAACCTCCACCACTGCTTGCTCCCAACTGCATACCTCTACCTTCAACCTCATGAATGTGCTACTGTACAGCTCTGGTTTCCTCACTGCGTCAAAACCTTGTATCCCGGCTGCAAGGGAGGCAGGGAAAGGGACATTCTGCTTTTTCTACTTTTGGGGGTTTGAGGAATTTCTCAGATTTGGAATGAATGATCACAAGATGCTGGTGGCAACAAACATGGCTACTCCAGGTGGAGAAGGAGAGGAAGGACTCAAAACTGACTCCAGGGTTTCTCATTTAGCAAATGGGTGATTAGAGATACTGTGACTAAGGTCAGGAAACTGGAAGGAGGAATAGATTTCTGGGGCTAAAAAATTTAGTTTGTTCTCAAATACATGGAATTTAAGATATCCGTAGCACATCAGTGTGATGACAGTTATACAATAGGCAGTTAGTAATTTGGATCCCAGGTTCAAGGTCGTAGGTAGAGCTAGAGATGTATATTTGGGAACCAATATACAGATGTGGGAATGGATAAGGTTGATCGGGAGGTACATAACCCTGGTGAACGTTGCCTCTGAAGGGCAGATAGAAGAGAAGGAAGACCCACTCAAGGATTTTGAGAGGTAGAGTGAGAATCTAAAGACAGAAAATTCGAGGGGCATAGAACTCAAAGATGCAAAGGAAGGAGATGGTGATCAAGAGAGTGAAATGCTGCAGAGAAATGAGTAGAGTGAGGGCTAAGGGTCACTGGGTCTCACAGATAGGAATTCATTGGTGTTGTGTAGTTCTTTTGCCTCAGGCCAAGATCATGACCCATTTAAGGGTGGACAGTCACATACCCTATACCTCTCCTTAGCCCCTATCCAATATACAGCTTTCGTCCCTTTGTCCCCACCCAGTCCTCAACTGTGCTTCTCTTAACCCTCCCAGTGTCCCTTTTCAAGACCAGCTTACCATACATTTCCTAATAACAAACCCTCCCTCAAACTAGTATCCCATTTTAATCTCAGTCCCCAGCTGTGCCTTTCCCAGCCTCACTGTTCTATCAGCTCCCACTTTCTTCTCCTTTGCTGTCTCCATCCCCTCTCTGTTCTCCTTGGTGTTTCTTCAATTGCAGGGTCACTCATCTAGCACCCCATATCAGTCTCTAGGCCTGAACTGGTTCCCCAACTCCTTATTCCTGGATGTACTTCCCACCCACCAATCGAACTCCCATTTACCCCAGATTTACCAGTACTTCATGTACCAGAACGCTCACCTACACCCACCATTTTCCTGGCACTGGGGCTGGTCTCAGTCTTTGGAGTCTTTGCTGGCCAGCCTTTGCCCTACTTTTCTCTGCCTATCTCTCTCATTTCTAGTCCCTTCTCTCACTTTGGATGCTCTTTTTTCTCTCTGGACTACATACTTTCGTACTTTGTACCTGCCCTTTTTACTGATCTGCTGATTTTAGAAAAAAGTATGTCTGAAGAAATTCCTTACCTTTCAGAGGCAAATGCTAAAGTATTTATTGATGCAATGGTATGATGACTGGGATGTGATTCAAAATATTTGGGACGCAGGTTGGTATAAATGGAGAAATGACTGGTTATGGACTGATAATTGTTGAAGCTCATGAGTACATAGGGGCTCCTTATGTTATTCTCTATTTCTGTATATATTTAAGTTTTCCATAAAAAAGTATTAATGAAAAAAGTTTAAATGTATATAAGTAAATAAAATGAATTGATATAAAGAACACTATTAAGTAATACTAGTATAGATATGGCAAAAATATGATATGGCAAAAATTATGAAGGTGATATTTGAATGCCTAAAGTGGAGAAAACACCAAGATAATAGAGAAGGAGCTTAGAATGAGTGGGGATATAGAGCGTTAGAGGAAAGAAGTCTCAGCAATTCCATCGTTTGGGCTTGACCCTCTTGGTGAAGGAGTCCATATGCTCTCCAGGGAACAAGAGTGTGGGGAGTAGGTAGGACTTGAGTGAAGAATTTTGAGACAGACTTTGTGGGGAAGGGAAAGGAAGCCAGCTAGAGATAAGCTGCAGCTGAGTTTGGAGAATGTGCATTTGTAAAAGGGCTGCTCACCAGTATCTGAGCAATGTAAACAGTCTTCTAAGTGACTCTAGGGACCCTCACAGGTGCTTCAGGTTTTCTGCAAAACAAGAGAAGTCTTTTCTGTAAATCAGTGAAGATGTAAACTGCCTGTAAAACCTATTTGTCTAGAAAATCTGTTTTACATACTGGGTTTCAGGGAAGATATTTATTGAAAAAAGTTCCAGTGCTAAAGTGCTGGACTTAATAAGCATTATGCCTGGCATATCTGTTTACTTTCTGGTGTGTTACACACTTGTTGCTACTTTTATTGTAGATGTTAGTAGGATACACTGTAGGATGATGGATATTGAGTCCATCTGAAAGGGAAGGGAATTTTTTTCTTACAATTTTTAATTCATTTTCTGGGGGGAAGTTTATCCTGCTTTATTTAATTTTATTTTTATTTTTTATTAATTTTTACTGGAGTATAGTTGCTTTACAGTGTTGTGTTAGCTTCTTGCTGTACAGCAAAGTAAATCAGTTATATGTATACGTATGCCCACTCTTTTAAGGGAAGAGAGTTTTGAAAGTGGCTGTTGCTCTTTGGAGTGGCTCCTGGGGGTTTATTTGCCCTCTCTTTGGTTTTCAACCTATACACACATACACACACACACATTCAGTTTTGCATAGAATTTCAAGGGTTCAAAGACCAGAAATCCCAGTTAAAATCCCATATCCGATCCACTTGGCAGGAGACCGTAATGGGGAACATGTCCATTTGTGTTTAGCAAACAGAAGGCTCATTTTTGGCTCTTAGAAATGATGAGCAGTATTGTCACTGAGATTGTTTATTCTCCAGGCCTCTAATGTCAAAACTTGACCTTCTTACCTTAGAGGATTTAAGTCTGACTCAAAGTCTGTTATCGCTTTGATGTTGGCTAATATACAGAACACTTGTAATAGTATAACATGTCCACATAGCACAAGTTGTATTTTATTTTGTATTTTAAAAGTAACCTATGTGTGCACGGACATACACAGTGACTCAGTAACTGTCTTGCCATATTTAAGAGAGAGAAGGGAGGGATCTAACATTTACTGAGGATTTAGGACACATTAGTAGCTCTGTGAATAACTTATTTAGTCAACACATTATTGCCATTAGACAAATATTACTTTTCCTATTCGAACGATGCAAAACCTGAGGTTCAGAAAGTCTAATAAATTTGCCTAAAATGACCAGTTAATGAGTGGCTGAGCCAGCATTGAAACCCAAGTATCTTCTAAGTCTTTGCTTAATAGAGAACACTGGATATTTGTTGCTTTTTGGCTACTTGTGTTCATTTCTCTCTTTTCTGGAGAATGTCTCCCTGTTCCTCCCCCCCTCCCCCCACCCTATTCTGTGATGTGGCCTTAAAACTATTAATCAAGTTACCCTGCCTCAGGACCCAAGCTAGGATAATCACATTCTCTTTGCTTTGTTTGAATCTTGCATGGAGAGACTCAAAGATTGAAAAGTTTGTTGGAACTAATTCCTTCTAGTATTAACACCATGAATGAATTAACTGTTGACTCCTGCTACCTGCCCACTGTGATCTACCCTGTTGGTTCTCTAGATTTCTTTTTGATTCTGTGAGCTATTCAACATCCTTTAAGAAACTCATTTCTTTTGTAGGTTATATAGTTCTCTGAGCTGAATTGTGCTCCCTAAGTTCGTATGTTGATGCCCTGACCTCCAATGTGATCGTGTTTGGAGATGGGGCCTTTGGGAGATAATTAGGTTTAGAGGAAGTCATAACGGTGAGACTCTCATGATGAGATTAGTGTCTTCATAAGAAGAGACACCTGAGAGCATGCTTCCTTTCTCTCTCTGCCATGTGAGGACACAGTGAGAAGGTGGCTGTCTGCAGGCCAGGAAGAGAGCCCCCATCTGGGAACTGAATTGGCCAGCACTTTGATCTTGGATTTCTCAGACTCCAGACTGTGAGAAATAAATTCCTGTTGTTTAAGCCACCCAGTCAATGGCATTTTGTTGTGGCAGCCCAAGCAGACTAATATGGATATTTTCTATTGCTTGCTATCAAAGAATTGACTACTATACAAAATGGCTAGTGAGAAGACATATTTTAGCTTTTAGTACCTTGGTTCTGAGATGGAGGAGAAAGAAGGACAGAGGTCACACCAGCAAATTTAGTGACTTACTATCATTTCTAGGAGGAAAAGTTTCGTGAATAAGGAGGGAGCTGAAACTGTATCATAGCGTGGGATTTGGGAATTATTTATGGATTATGCTTATTCTTACTCTCATTGTATCTTGTTTGCACACTCCTTAATTCTGACTTGCTCATGATTTAGCCCTATACAGTGATAAACCAATGCACATTTAGCAAATAAATTGGCCCAGGATAACTTTTCCTTCAGGCTGCAGAACTGGTGAAATGAAAGCTAATCCCTAAAAAGTGATCTGCCAGGAAGAAAAACTGCAGTGAAATGGGCACCTAAATTTCTCCTTCCTACTTGTTTGCTTTGGTCTTAAAGAATGTAAGAAATTCTTCCAGCAGGAATTTCTTCACTGGCTCCCAGTCAACTCTTCCTAACATAAGTTCATCTTTTATTTTTAGAGCTTTGTTTGGATCTATATGTCTTTTAGCTCTGAGTAGTGCCTTCCATGAGATAATTCAATTCTGAGAAATCACACCAGGTGAAGATGAAATATAAGATTTTCCCCACCTCTACTGTACTTTTTGTCTGCTTTTAAAGATGTATTCTTTCCCTCCAGGATTTCTTGGCACCATCTATATTTTTTCCTCTTAGTTACAGAACATTTTGGGTTTGATGGTATCCTAGCAATTGTGCAGTCCACCCTTCTTATCTTACAGAAGAGGAAATAGAGGTCTGAAGAAGTATCTGGCTTGTCAATAATTATACAGTTAGTGACTGAATAGGGACTTGAACACAATTTTTCAGATTTCCAGTTTTGCGTGCATTCTACTTCCATGAGAGGCCAACTAATTGACCAAGTCAAGAGAATAAAAGCAATTCCCATTCAACGCAAACTGAAGAAAAAATATGGAAAAGAAGAAGAAATAGAGTTTTCAAAGTATTGAGTTTCACCAGGCAAAAGGGGAAGATTTTGAGCCATGTGGAGGAAAGAGGCAGAGAGGTATTGCTTTTTGGATGGATTGCTTTTAAGCCCACTGCCAGATTGCTTTAGTCTCTGGGCAAGTGCCTGCATGTTTATTTCATGGGTTAAATGATCCCTTCAAGGTGAATGAAACACCGTCTCATTTCCACGTGAACAAAAATTTTAAAAAGAACTTTTTCCCTTTTGGGAGTTTGTCACATTAAATCTGCTTGTTTTGAGCATCTATGTTGAAAACAGGCTAAGGGGGACTGGAACTTCATCTTATTTCTCTAATTGGCTTCTTGCCTTAACTGTCTTGCAAGAAGTGATGATGTCTGGGCGCCCTTTTCCTTCCCCGGCTCAGCACTGAATGTCCAC
Organism: Mesoplodon densirostris; assembly: GCF_025265405.1. Lineage (NCBI taxonomy): Eukaryota > Metazoa > Chordata > Mammalia > Artiodactyla > Ziphiidae > Mesoplodon > Mesoplodon densirostris. Next base: position 79,194,982 of record NC_082663.1, read on the forward strand.
TGTCCGCTAGGTAGCTTGTCTCTTTTTGGGCAACCATGCCCTAGGTCAGGATGGTTTGTTTTCAGTATAGGCCCAGCCGTTCAAGGATTACTTTTTCAGAGTTGGAAACCACCAATCTGAACCCTGAGGCAAAAGGCTGAGAATAAAAATGTAAAGAAAAATGTCAAAGAACTTTTTGTCAGATTGTCGCCTTTCTATTTGGAACTGATTCTTTCTTCAGTGTTATTCAGTATCCCTGCTCTAGACATATTGCTCTAAAGAACATATGATGAAAAGTCATAAATATTAAGTGAAAACACACATCCTTCCCCTTTCTTCTAGGCAACAAAAGCAAATATTAAAAAGGAGTAGAATGACTGAAATTTATAATCTTCCTTCTGAATAAAGAGGTATTTCATGATAACACGAGGGGCTTGGGTTCTGGGCCTGGACTCTCAAGTCCCTCATTGTGTAAATAAAAGACAATGATCAAAGCAAACATTTTGGTGAGGAAAACAACTTCGGAGCCATCCTTACCATAATGGGTTGCTGAAGTTGAGTAATTAGTAGCTACAGAATTTAGAGCAGAGTTTTAGGAAGTCAGTCTCTGTAGTTGAAAGCATATGCCATGTCATGAGAATTTGCTGTACCATAAGAATATTCAATGAATTCTTTAAAACAAAGAAAAAGGAAAGAGATAAATATCAAGTTCAATAGTTGAAGCTTGTTGTATTTTGGAAAGTTGGCTATTTTTCCCTTTGTATTTAGATTAGCACTTACAAACCTTTGAATCATAAATCCCTGTGATTTTTAATAAAGGTCAACAACATTATAAACACACATTTAAAACCAATTCATAATCACATTTCCCCATTCAATGATACATATTTTGCATAATAGTCTCTATAGTTCTTTTCATAGGCCTATGCGTTTTATGATATTTATTACCACACTATTTTATATTATGCTTTTTTAATGTAACATTCTGTTTCTCAACATTAAAATTTCCGATTTTTTATCATATTAACAATTGCTATTTTATTTTATTTTTTTGGTGGGGGTGGTTTGGGGTTTTTTTTTTTTGCTATACGCGGGCTTCTCACTGTTGTGGCCTCTCCCATTGCGGAGCACAGGCTCCGGACGCGCAGGCTCAGCGGCCATGGCTCACGGGCCCAGCCACTCCGCAACATGTGGGATCTTCCTGGACCGGGGCACGAACCCGCGTCCCCCGCATTGGCAGGTGGACTCTCAACCACTGCGCCACCAGGGAAACCCCTGCATGTGGTTTTTTAAGAGTCCATTTGGAAGGGTATTTTTATGTCTTGTAAATCATGCAGTCTGGAGTTTGAGTCTCTGTCATGAACCATAGGGATGGAACATCATAATGCAGGGACCTTAGCAGCACTAGGAATTACGTCGTTGGTGACTTCTCTCCTCCCCCTCCCCTTCTCTCCCTTCCCTTCCCTTCCCTTCCCACATCCCTTGCCCTAAGCTCCCACATACCTACTGGCATCAGGCTAGTTACACATCTGGTTATTTATTTTTCTTTTGTGAGTCAGAAATGAATCAATATCCTGGCAAGGAGTCAAGAACGCTGGTCTTTTCAAAGAGCTGTTTTGTAGGTAAATACAAACACGATAATTTGAGTGTTTAAAAACTTAAGCTTGAATAGTTATTTTAGGATTTAAAAATTCCATTATTGATAATTTAAAAAATGCAATTAGTTTGTAGAATCTGAATAAATCTTATTTGCACATGGTAAAAATGCAAGCATTACAAAAGGTGTGTGGTGAAAAACAAATTTCCTTCCCATCCTACAATCCCAGTTCCTTTGTCTCTCTTTTTCTCAGAGGCAACCACTACTAATTTCTTGGTAGTGCCCTATGGAAACACTCCCTATATAATCAAACTTAAATATTATTTAGATAGTCCCCCTTAAAAAAACACAAATAAAAAGTACTATATATACCTTGTTTTTATACTTATTTTTTACTTTTAACTTAACTATGTCTTGTTTCTTGGAAACTGGTCCATATCAGCACATACAGCTTTATCCCATTCTTTTTACTGGCCATATGATGAAGATATGCTGTAATTTATTAAATTAACCCCCTACTAATAGGTATTTAGGTTATTTCTAGTCTTTTAAAAAAACAAACCCTACTGCAATGAAAAGGCTTGTATATGTGTACTTGTGCATTTGTACAAGTATATTTATAATGTATTTGCATGCTGAATAATAGCATGAAGAGAAATGTGGTATTGTAGTGGTTAAAAGCATGGATATTAGAGTTTTACTATCCACTACCTGCCTACCACTTACTAGCCTAGGGACAAGTTCCTTAACTTTCTGTACCTCAGTTTCCTCATCTGTAAAATTGGTATAAAAACTGGTATAAATAATAGTACATACTTTTGAGATATAAATATTAAGGGTGCTAATGTAAGTACAGCACTCTGACATAAGCATATAATATGTTCTCTATAAATTATCTAATTGTGATAATTTTCTAGAAGCCAGGACGTTATCTTTTAGAAGCATCAATACTATTATTGGAGAATAACTTTTTTTCCCCAACCCTGATAAAGAAGAACTCACTGCCAAGCTTGTTTTAAGTATTGACATAACTGATGCTTAATTTTGGCTCAAAGGAGATGGTTGGGAGGGTAAATTGAGGGTAAGAGTTCCTGCTGTAGGTGGGAGGTTGAATTTAGTCTCATTTGTTTTTGAACATTGGATTAAAAGTCATCATTTTGGGCCTCAATGTTCTTGTCAGTTATATGCAAGGATTAGATTAGATGATTCCTAAAGTAACTTCCAGCTCAAACAATTTTGTCTGTGCTTATTTCATTCTCAAAAAGAGATATGATTTATATGGCATAGGCAATTGTGAGAGATAAAATTAAATCCTGACTCATGTAACAGTGTCACTTTGCACATGTTGTTCCCTCTATGCGGAGTGACCTTCCCCCTTGTCTGACTATGTAGCTGAGCCTTGACTCATCCACATAGACTTAGCTCTGGCTGCGCTTTCACGGTGAAGCCTTCCCTGGGTACCCCAGCTCAGTTAGGATCTCTCTCCCTTTGAACTATTTTGGCCCCTGTGTTATGTGGTGGGATAAGAGTTTTAAATTATTACCCAATAGCTTTTATTTGTCACCTCAGACTCAGCTTTGATATTTCATCTTTGATGCATCAAAGAGGATGAGATGACACAGTCTTTTCTTGGATTTTAACATTCAAAAGTCTGGCCCCTTCAGGGAGTGAGAAGGTACATGTACATAGATAAACCAGTCACCAGGAAAAGACATGCTGAGCAAGTAAAGCTCCCATGCTCCAGAAGAAGAGAGAAAGCTCTCTGGACTGGAGGAAGCAAGGGGTTTATAGACACTGTGGGCCTCTGACAAAGGAGCAAGTCTCTCTGCCTGGTCCCCTTGGTCCTTTCCCTGAGCTCAGCACAGGAGTAAGAGGCGTGGCAGAAATCCCCCAGAGATGTGCAGAATCTGAGCCCAGAGGGAACCCATGTTTCCTTTCCTGGATAGAGCTCAGCAAGGTGGGAAGAACCCAGAGTGGACATGGCGGCACAGAGTACCCAGGTACACAGGACTGAGGGAGCTCGCAGAGGTTCCATAGAGTGTGGCATGGCATGGGAGCAGAGGGTGACATCCTGTGCTCTGAGAGGAGCATGGAGGTGGTGAAGGACTGAGGATGGCCCTGCTGCATTTCCTGGGACCCAGTGTGGTATGGGAAACACCAAATTGTCCCATGTACTGTAAAGGGGCAAGGGAGTTAAAGAGGGTTGGGCCCCAAGGTACTTTAGATGGAGAACATGGACAGAATCAGCAGTGTCCTACATGGACCAACTCCTGAAGACCAGTTGGAGGACAGCTCAGTAAATACCTGGACCTGATGTTCACACCCTCCCAACCCATTCCTGAGAAATGGCAGAATCCCAATTTGACTGAGATTCAGTTTCTGTAACCTGGAGAAACAGGAACTCCATGGTAGAAATATTTTGTTAGAATTTTAAAATATTTAATAAATATTCCTAGGACTTCAAATTCTTCCCTATTGCAGCATAAATGTTCTATTCCTTATCTGCTTCTCTGGATCACAAGCTCTTTGAGGGAAGACACTAAGTCTTTATTTTCTATTTTCTATTTTCCTCTTCTTTGCAAGTGCTAACACAGAGAAGGCCTGTAGTAAGCTTTTTGAATGAGTAAATGGACATTTATTGGATGGCTGTTCTGTGCCACAACCTATCCTGGGTGCCTTCAGAGCCCTGTGACCTAGACGTTATTATCTCTGTTTTGCAGTTGAGAACACTAAGTGAGACACAGGAAGTGATGTAACCATCCCTGGGCAGTCAGAGGCAGATCTATCATTCACACTCTAGGCCCTCTGACACCAGACTGCCTTCCTAGGTAAAAATGATTCTTTCCTCTTACTGTCTGAAAAAAACTATGGAATTAGGATGAAAATTAGTTTTTCACTTATTGTAGTAAAATTTTACATATTTCTTGATTACTTTTAAAATCAAGAGCAGAGTGTTCTGTTCATCTGACTTTCTTATTGATTACAAATTAGAAAAAAGTAACTATCACAGTATGACCATGATACTACAAGCATAATAAATGTACAGATATAGCTTAATATTCTTGCTAACACTGCTTTATTTATAAAAGAAATATATGTTTTTTGTAGATGATATGTAAAATCTGAAAAGTATAAGAAGTTAGAATTTACTTATAATTTCACTTCCTACAGATACCCACTGTTAACCTTCAGTTATATTTCACCCTGATTTAAGAAAATTAGAAAATTTATACTGACACCTTGTTTATATGTCATTATATCAAGAGTGTTCTGCATAGCACAGGGTGTTTAATGTTCGTTGAACCTACTCTATTTAGACTGCAGTGATCAGTGGGACAAGTTATTGGAGTTAGGGCTTCACAGGAAAATTGAGATACTCAATATGCAAATTCTTGTCTTAGATACTCTTCTAAAAAACTTTTAAAATGTCACGAAAAGTGACTATATATATAATCTAATAAGACTATCAGGACTACAATAAGGTTTAATTGCAATTTGAAATACCAAGAAGATGGTAAAAATCACCTACAGCATGGTTTATAAATGGTTTAACAATCTGCTGGAGAAAGGAGGGGCCTCATGTCCTGGAGGGATTTGACCACCTGACCTCAGTGTACCATCCATGCCTGTGGGAAGATCTGTCACTTCATCTGTTTTCCTGAACCAAAGAGAGAGGTTAGAAAGTCAGTCATGGGGCACAAGAGTGATTGTGTAGCAACTCCCTACCACCCCAGAGGTGGTGAAATGCGTGGCTACAACAAGGAGGAAAGTTTAGTACTAGATTTACATTCCAAACTTTCTAGAAAATTAACATGTCTGTTTCAGGCCAATTAAAGGAGAAAGGTACCTTCCACCCAAGGTATTAGAATTTTCTCAATGTGAATGGAAACTGCTGTAGAATTGTTTTGGCTTGTTTCCATGGAGTTTAAGAAAGAAGGAGGCCTGGAGGGCAGTCTAAATTGACTTGATGTTTTTAGGTTTTTGACATGTGGAGACTAATCTTATTTCCATGTCAATGTACCCTGTCAGCTGCTGCAGATTAAAATATGATTAGCCTTTCCCTTTAATTGGCCATGTAATAAACTCATCATCCCCAAACCATGGCTTGGTGGTTCAGAGCACAGACTCAGAGCCAGACTGCCTGCATTCAAATCCTAATTTTGATCTTTATGGGCTTTGAGACTTGGGGCAATCTACTAAAGATCTTTATGCCTCATTTTCCTATTTGTTCTTATCTCATGGGTGTTGTTGGTAAGGATTAAATGAGCTAAAACGTATGAATAATGCCTGGTACAGAGTCAGAACTATAAATGTGTTAAATAAGAAGTCATATAATTAGACTCCCCATTTGTGATTGCTGGTGAACCAGCGGTAAAACAACTGGGAGTGCGCTAATGACATATGGCTGACTTGGAAATCTCATAATAATGAAACAGTGCCTATGTTTTTGTGGCAAAGTGGGTAGGTGTTTAAGCAGGACACTGGCAGGTTAGAGCTGAGTACTGCAGGGGTCTTCAAGCCCCCTGGGTTGCTTCACTGAACATGGTATACTGGGGCTGCCCTGGGGAGTGGATAGGAAAACTGGGTTACTTTAGGAACAGGATGCATATTTGAAAGGAGGATTTGGATTTCTCAGATTACTTACCTGGACTGTGGGTGAGGTAAACTGAATCTGGGGATAGATTGGAGAGATCCAGGGTTATTCCTTCTTGCTAGATTTTTGGATAAATCAGATAGAATTTTAATCTTCAATTCACTGTTTCTGTCAGTTACCATTTGTTGGCTGGCATCACATAAGTCACTGCTGGCCGCTTGAATCAGAGACGTAATTTACTGGAAGCAGGGAAGCTCAAACAAGCAAGAGGAAAGTCAAGGCAAGAGGCTTAGAAGGGCCAGGAATTATGGCCACTGGGAGTCTGGAAAGCAGGGACTGCTGCTCTTGTCCCTTGTTCATATTCCAGAGAGGGGAATCTGATAAGCTTTGCTTGTGCCAGGTACCCAACCCTTGGCTAGAGGGCAGTGCATGTAAATTGGCAATCATACTTGCCTGTATTTGATGGAACAGTTCCTCCAAAGCAAAATCAGGATGCTGTTACTGGAAGAAGGAAGAAAGGAAGCAGAGTGGACAAAAACAGCCGATGTCTACCACACTACTCTGTATTGCTTCAAGAAACCGATGAGGAAGACAAAAGGCATAAGGAAATAAGGAGACACTGAACACTTTGATTTTTAATCTTTCCCCCTATTCCAGCTGCCTTCTTCTCTGACCTTGAAGCTAGACTCCAAAGCCTGGACTTACACCAGCAGAAATCCTCAGATTCTGATGGAATTATCTCCTGATGCTACCATAGTCCAATTTAAAGGAAACAGCTTAAAGCACCATATAGATTTTTATCAAAATGGTGATAGTTGTTTTTCCATTAGATACTTACTGGGTGTCTACTATCTATCAAAAAAAAAAGGCAAATAGCCCTGTCTCCTGCCTTTCAGAAATTTATAGTCAGGGAAGCAAGGCAGACAAATAAATTACATGATTACAATGTAGTGTGGAGAATAGAATAATAGAGAAACAAAAAACATGCAGCTAAATCTGCCTAGGGGCTTCAGTGGAGGTGGTATATGAACTAAGTCTTGAACACGGAATGAGCATTTATAATTTTAAATTGAGGCATTTAATATAAAAACAAAATTGTGATCCCAAATTATAAACATTATTCACATGGCTGTCAGTGGCACCAATTTCATCTACTGGCAGGATAAATATTGTTCTTTTGGTCTTCTAAGGTTAAGAAGTGAGCTCATCAAAAGAAAGTCAAAGACTGAGGAACAAATACGCTGTTGCATTCCTAAATTATAACAAGTTTTAAACAAAGCCACGTTCCTCATAACTGTAGTTTCATGAACTTAACTAGATGTAAGATGTGCCAGATCCCTCCAGGGCTTCTGGAACCCTTCAGAGCTGTTACTTATTGACTGGGCAGCTTGAAGGTCAGAGCCTGTCCTGGATCAGGCAGGGGTCTTGGGTCAGCTACTGGCTTTTTATTACAGAAGCTACTTATGCATTTAACATTCATATCTTGGCTAGAACTCATCTATAGTATGCTTTTGGGTTAGTAATGTGTCTGGATTTCAACCTTATGTAGAAACTGAAATGAGAGTCAGGAATATAGTAATAAAAAAGAACTCAAAATTCCCATGGATAAGAAGAATCTCATCACAAAATAGGATGGTAAAGCCTCACGAACTAGCAGATTATTCTTTTTTTTTCTTTTATATTCTTTTCCATTACAGTTTATCACAGGACATCGAATACAGTTCTCTTTGCTATACAGTAGCACCTTGTTGTTTATCCATTCTCTATATGATAGGTCACATCTGCTGACCCCAACCTCTCCCTCCCTCCCCCAACCCCCTCCCCCTTGGCAACCACAAGTCTGTTCTCTATGTCCATGAGTCTGTTTCTGTTTCATAGGTTCATTTGTATTAGATTCCACATATAAGTGATATCATATGGTGTTTGTCTTTCTCTTTCTGACTTCACTTAGTATGATAATTTCTAGTTCCATCCATGTTGCTGCAAATGGCATTATTTCATTCCTTTTTTGTGGCTGAGTAGTATTACACTGTACATATGTACCACATCTTCTTTATCCATTCATCTGTTGATGGACATTTAGGTTGTTTCCATGTCTTAGCTATTGTGAATAGTGCCAGCAGATTATTCTTATTTAGTAAAACTCTTGTCAGAATTTCTTATAATGGGAGTATGTTTTCCTGTGCCAAATGAATATTCCCAAAGTGTTAGAAAATATGTTTTCTCTTAGATTGATATGCATGCTTTACCTTGTTGCATGGCATGTGCCTCTGTAAACTACCTCAGATCACTTTTTAGACCAAGGTGGGAAAACAGAGGAAATGAATGAATGAAGGAATAAATAAGCTCCAAAAAATAAAGTCTATTAAAAATTGCATTAATTATCTAATTTGAATTAATGAAAACTGTCCAGAGTCCTATAAAATGGTTCCTTTAGCCCCATTAGTTTGCCACAGATAAACTGGGAGTCAGAAGACCTGAGTTTTGTCTTGGCTCTGCACCTACCTACCTGTATGAGTCTAGGTAAAATAGTAGGAGGACCCTGATGGATGAATTGACCTCTGAGGAAATTTCTACAAGAGATGGTTAGCCCTACCCTTTTGCAATCTCTTCAAGTCACTCATCAATTTACCCCAAGAGTTATCACTACTTAAATCAACCAAATTAGTATAATTTTGTGAGGTTTAGTGCAGACATATTTGATTGAGGTCTACTTTTCATTTTAGTAAACATTCCTACTATCTGTTTTGATTAAAACCTCTCTGAAACAGAATTTAATTTAAAGGACATGCAGGCAAAAATAGCACCTCTAAAGGCTGTTTGTTGGTGGGCAGGGATAGATTCTAGGTGACCTGTGGATTTCCTGTTTGTAGGAACGTAGAACGACTTGCTAAGTAGTTACATGCTTAGCTTTCATATGACTACTACAATCAATAGTTTTCTCTAAGTGTTGGTGGGCAGAAATCCTTAAGCATAACATTTTGATAGATTCAATTTAGGTATTGAATTGCTTTATTATCAGAGGTTCACTTACATTTTCCCAGAGTCATCTCAAGGTATATAACATAGGAGAGCTAAGAGTGTATGTGCATTTAAAAAAACAAAACAAAACATATTCCACCTAAAACTTGGAAGACCAGTCTTCTTAGGTAAAATTTGAACTTCAACTTAATTATTTCCTTTTTTCAGGATTCTACATTTTCTTCATCTTTCTGTTTTTCTTAGATTCTTGTTCATTCTTGCTCATGGAAACTTTCTCTATACCAGAGGTATATAATAGAGAAAAGGCTCAGCAGAATGGAGGACAAGAGATAATCATAGAAACCCATGTTGAGCTAAATGATCCCTGGAATGCAATTTGAAGATGGATGTTCCAAATTATTTTTTTTCTGTCTAGTTGACAGAATAATAAGGGAATCAATCAATCAGTCAAACTCAATCAATGAGAACGGAGTGAAACTCATCTGAGTGGTGATGGATGATACTTGAAAGTGAATTAGTGACTGATTTGGAGAGATTTCAGAGGAGTAGAGCTAACAATGGCAAATCAGGTTAACTTGTATGTATTGCTGACAGGATGTGGGCTGGGCAACAGCAAATTCTATCCAGCAGCCTCCAACTGCCTGTGAAGCTGACCTAGAGATTACTTCATATCCGATGGACTGAAACAGGTCCATCTGAAATAGTTTTTTTCAGCCTTGAAATTTCTATAATAATATGTATCAAGCCTAGAAACCTACATTTAAGTATCTGAATACATCTGCACTGGGCAAACAACTCCCAACAATGCCTCCATGACAGTATGCTGTTAGTTGCTAATTGGGAAAAAGCACAAGTAATAATTAGAAGGCATTCTATTGCTTGCTGAGGGGCTCCTTCCCTAGATGGTTAAAATATTCAGCTCTATTGGGCAACCACCTGGTTTAAAAATCTTTGGCAGGTGGTGTTAGTAGTGCATATTTACTTGTTCATGTAACATCTGTGCAAAAGCTCAAAAAATCAAGACAAGCTACAAATGGTCACTTATATGACCACTCTTGAGACCTCATCACCTCCTCTAGAGATAAAGTTCCTCCCCTGTCAGTTTACCCTCAACACTCATCTAAGCCACTGCCCTTCCCCTCTGTGTTCTCCAGGCCATGGTGCCAGCAGGATCTGTTCCCCAGGTGTTGACAATCAACACTTCAGCAAGGTGATTGCCAAGTAGCAGAGAAACATTTTGTAATGCATCCTGAAAGGACATCAAACCCAGACTTTTAGAAGATTCAAATAAGTAAAATTAAGATAAAGGCAAAGTGTGTGGCTCACATACTCTCAGCCTTTGAAGCCCAGGATTCCTGCCCGGATCCTATAGTTTTGATTGGATTGCACCACTGGATGGAGATATTAGTGTTACAAATCCATTAGGGGTTTATTCACTCTAGAAAATTTTTATATTGGAAAATAAACTATAGGGTTTTTACTATATTTTCTACTATATCCATTTCCCCCACATTTCAGTAGTTAGGAAGCTGTTTAATACTCGCCAGTCTCTCTTTAGTCTTATGTTTCTGGTGTATTGTCCCTCCCCCGTGCTCTTTTCCCCCAAGAAACAGGGGCAAAGAGTAGATTTTGAATGCTTCTGCTTGTGGCAGACATCCTCTTTCTGGCTCACAGCTCACCCTGGCCTTTTTAGGCAGCAGGTTGGTGGGGTTACTGGGACACCCAGAGGTGATGTGTGTGGCTCTGACAGTACCCTGGTGGATTGAGCCGATTTGTCACAGCCAATTGCTTATTTTCAGGGATTTTCCTACTTTGCCAGCATCATCTAGGTGAGGACCAGATGCTTTTAGTTAGCATCTTTTGCAGTTTAACGGGCTCCAAAAATCTTCTTTTATTCCGGGAATCTAATGCCCAGGCCTGAACAAATAGGTTTCCCCTATTCACTTGGAAGGCAGTATGTGATTTTCAAAGGAGCAAATGAACATATGGGTGCTTTTCTTTTCAACACAGAATGGAACACTGTTTTGGAGACAGTGGGGGAGCAGACATGAGTATGTATTTTAAAGACTGTAAATTGGTGAATACTTTTTTGGAGGCAATTTGATTCTATCTACCAAGATTTAAAATGCAGATACTCTTGACTGAGGAATTTTGCCTCTTACCATGTATCCCCAAAGTATAGCAGCATATGTGTTCAAGGGCGAATATATATTTATACAGCATTGTTTACAGTAGCAAGAGATTGGAAGCAATCTAAATGTCCATTTAATAGGGGACTAGTTAAATTATCGCACATACATACAATAGATTCTTTTAACAATTGTTAAAAGAATGAGGCAGGTCTATATGTACTAATATGGAAAATTTCCAAGATATACTAGGTATCTAAGAAGGGATGGACAATGCTGCCATTAATGTAAAAAAAGAAAGGGGGGGCCGTATGTACACATGTGTATGTTTGTGTATGTGTAACCTATCTCGATTTATTATCAGCAGTTGACTCTGATGAAGGAACTGGGGAGCTGAGAGAGAACTGAGAGGGAAACAGTATTACTTTTCACTGTATGCCTTTTTTTAATAAGGTTTTTAATCAAAAATCACAAATTCTTTTGTGGATGATTGAGTCTTATACTCCAACTGTGAAGCAGGGGAAGAATAAAAGAGGAATATATCATATAACCTGAAAAAATTCTCAAAAAGAAAATATAAAAAGGGAAATGCAATCTTTTTTTTTTTTTGCTGCTCTGAGACTCTTCCTTGTTATTTTTTTTTACACACACACACTGTATTTTATTTTTACAAGAGATAAATAGACTGACACCAAGCACTGTAAATGGATGACCACAACAAAAACAACAATGATTGCAATTACCAAACACGAAACACACTCACACTATGTCATAATATTGACATTCAGTCCAGGAATCCTCCACTGTAACAGCTCCTTTACTTTGCAGTGAAAATTGATTTGTATAATTTTTGCCTCTGAGTCCTTGTGGGATTTTTTTTTTATTCAAACAGAAAGTCACAAAAATTATAATCATCCTCATCAGTTCACTCAGTTGTATGCCTTTTTATAAAGCTTAAAATGTTTTCCTTGTGCATGTAATTCCTATTCAAATAAGTAGGTAATTAAACAAACCAACAATAAAGATGTTAATTTTTCATCTTTTCTTTAGGATTTCTTCTCACTGCTCACTTTCCACAGAAAGGATCCTCTTTCTGGTCATTGGTGTCAGTTAGACCTTTAGGCCTGGCCCCAGTGACTAGTTGTGTGATACTCAGCAAATGATTTAGTGTTGTCCAGAGCCTCACCACTGTTTTTCTCCTCTGAAAATGATTAAAAATACCTCAAGACTTGTGAGGCTTAAATAAGACAAGTTTCCTCGCATAATGCCTAGGATGTGATCCTTAATGGGGCCTTGAGAAAAGGAGGTAATGCTCGTGGGATAGGTATTTCTAGCACCTTACTGCAGCCAAAAATCTTTCCTTTGCCCTTGTTTGAAGGCAAGTCTTCTCCTCATAGGACACTGAAGGTTTTATGGCTTACTAGGTTAAAACTAACAAAAAAAGATGAGAAGATGCCATAAAGTAAAGAAGCAAAACCTCTTCTCCATTGGTGTTATGATTCAAAACAGGTCTCCCATGAGGGCCTCAGGCTGGCGTTAGAGCAGGTGGGGCTGTGGTCCCACTGAGCTTGAAGCATCCTCCCAGGGCCCCCAAAGCTTTACAGTTCTTTGTGGCTGTGGCCCTTCGGCTCCTCTTGGGTCCTCTTAGTTTGGCAGCTGCTCAGTCAGCCCAGGAGGACCAAACAGCCACTGAACTGTTCAGTCTTTTTCCCCCATCTCCTGGGGTCTTAACTTTCAGGAAGAGGGGTTTTTTTCTCCCTTGTTCTATTTATTTTTAGTTTTCAAACATGTTTAAAATATTGTTTCTGTTTTGGTGGGAAGAAGAGGGTACTTTTTGAATAAACTCCTCTCTGGGGGAATTGCTGTGGCAATAGTGTGTGTGTGTGTGTGTGTGTGTGTGTGCGTGCATGTGTGTGTGTGTGTGTTTCTTTTCGGAGATCAGCAGAGAATCTGAAGAAGCTGAAGTGTTTTGTGTTGGTCCCACTGTGGCCATGGTCTAGTTGCAGTATACCACATCCTGGGTAGTTTTACACACACCAACTTCAGATTCTGCTGAAGCCAGAGGCCATGGCCTTGAATCCACAGAAGAGGACCTAGTTCTTTTGAGCTCTGGTGAGATGCCCGATACCCATCCATTTATTCTAGCTTTTGGAATTTACTCTGCTTGCAGGTTCACAGGTGCATCTTCATGAGTATGGATATGTCTGTGAGTAGCAGAGACCACAGTACTTTGCACCTGTCTCCATTTCCACTCCACACATTGCATCAGGGTGTAGTGTAGGGCTGGGGTGGAGGATGCTGGCTCTGGAGGAAGACTGACCTAGGTTTGAAAGCCAGACTTGCTACTTTCTAGCTGGGTAGCCTTGGTGCCTTAGTTTGTTTTGGCTGTTCTAACAGAATACCATAAACTGGGTAGCTTATAAACAACAGAAATTTATTTCTTACAATTCTGAAGGCTGAGAAGTCCAAGATCAAGGTATCGGCAGATTCACTGTCCGGTGAGGGTCTACTTCCTCACAGATTGTTTCTTCTTGCGTATAACCTCATATGGCAGAGGAAGAAGTGAGGGATTTCTCTGTGATCTTTTTATAAGGGCATTAATCTGATTCTAACCACAGGCGCTGCCTCCTAATACCGTCATAATGGGGGTTAGATTTTCAACATATCAGTTTGCGGGGGGACAGAAACATTCAGATCATAACACTTGGGTAAGTTATGGACTCTCCCAAAGTCTTAGTTACTTCATCTGTGATACAGGGATAATAATGGTACCTGTCTCATGGGGCTGGTGTGCTCAGCACAGTGCCTGGCACACAGCGAGCCCTCAGTCAGGTACAGTGCTAGCTCAGACCCTGGCTGTCTTTCCACTCGATGATGAGTTCTTGCAGGGCAGACACTGTGTCTTTCCCTTTATTACATTCTAAGTGCCCAGCACATTACCTAAGCACTTGATGAATAAATAAAGGAAAAATGAATGAATGGATGAGATCCCCAAAGCAGAATCACAATATGACTGATTTTGTGACACATTTACCATTCTTATTTAACTGGCCTCCTTGGAAGAACTCCTTTTAACTTCATTTCCTTCTTGACTACTCCTCTCTCCTTGGAAAACTCTCCTGCTTCTATGTATTGTTCTATAAATTATTTTCCACAGGTGCCTTATTATAGTTTGTTTTGTCTTTTTTGGTCTTAAAGAAACCCTCTCATTCTCAAGACCGAAAGAAAAGAAAAGGGAAGAAAAAAAGATAGCAGATTTATAGCAGATTTCGTTAGTATTTCTTTTTCCTTAAAATATACATTTGGCTAGAAAATAGGAGAAATATTTGCTTTTCAGGATTTTATGTATAAAATTCCCTTAGGTCTACTCTGTGCCGTTCAATATGTATCCTTAGACTCTTTCCTCTCCAAACCTGAGTCGGGCATCTTTTAAGTTTTCACGTAGCTTCCTGATGTAGCTTCATGATACCCAAATTCAAGATCGCCATTACTGAGTTGGTTCAAACTACGCATTATGACTTTCAAAAAGTGAAAACCGACCAGTTAACTGTTTTGTATTTGACCAAAAATTTTTTTATGACATACTACCTGTAAATGGAAATAATTTGATATGAGCTTCCCCCCCAAATATTGTGATTATAAAGAGAAGGCACTGGAGTTTTTCTATTTCCTGGAGAGAAACCTCTTTACTTCTGCCTTTCAGACATGGCCAAACTGGGCTCTGATACCCTGTGGACAGCTTTATAATCATAGAAGGAAAGAGCTGGCAGAGAACATAGAGGTCACCCAGTCCAACCCCTTCATTTTACAGAGACACTGTGTGGCTTAACCAGGATCACAGAGCTAGTGACCGGGTGGTGCCTAGAAGCCGGATCTCTTAAATCATTGTTCAGTGATTTTTCTAATTCATGCAATGCCTTTTCTCCTACACTCAGGATTTAGAGGCTTTAGTGATTCACATTCTGATATTGTTATTCTTAAGTTAAATAATTTGAGGATTGATGGCAGAAGATTGATTTCATTGAGGAAATTCCACAGGCAGTGATGAGGGAGTGCCAAATTATTAAAATGAGAGAAAGCAAAAATGAGGGATCAAATAAAATGTGTTTGGGATCATATTTGATAGGAAGACCAGCATTTTGTGACATAATTTATTACCTAGTTATGGAGATGAGTCTAGTGCACATGAAATGAGTGGTGAACAATATACAGATGTTTTGTGAAGTGACAGATTATATGGTACAGAGAAAATGTTTATTGAGTAGTGCAGGAGTGAAAGAAGGCTTCATGGAGGGTGTGAAACTAAATCCAGGCCCTGAAGAATGAGAAGGGTTAGGATATGCAGTTGGAGAAGCAGAGCATTTTATACAAGAGCGAACAGCATATGTGTAGTAGTGGAAGGCACTATGAAGCAGTGTGGGTGTGAGTCTTGAGTGTTCATGGGAGATTTGTGAGGAAGCCTGTCTGACTGGAAAATAAGGACAGGTTGGTAGGGTGGAGTCAGATTATAAAGGACTGAAAGTCAGGAGGGGTCAGACTTGTAGACCTCAGGAAGCTCACCTTGAATTTTGTGCTAAAGTGTGACTATGGAGACCTGTTTGAGATGGTCACTTGGGCAGTGTGGTTTGGAGACTCTGAATGGCTAGTTACCAGGCACTTGAGTATACAAGCAGGAGATGGTAAAGATGTCAGAGGCAAGTGGAGATGGAAAAGAAGAAGAAAATATGTAGACTTTCAAAGGAATAATTACTGGGGTAACTGGTTAGATTTGGTAGGTCGAGAGAAGAAATTGTTCAAAGTTGTATCCAAGGGTTTTAACCTGCGTCACCAAGCTCAGAAAAGTTTATCTGTGTCCCTGAACTTCTTTTTCTTCCAAGACTAGAGTTTGAGCTGATTGCTCTAATAGAACCTATTCCTGTTGGCCAATCTTTCTCTTCCCACATTTCTTTTCTTCTTGTTTCGGTTACAGAACTGTTGTATTAAAGACGTGTCTCATTTCCCTTAAGGAAAAATAATCTTTGTGAAAAGGTTCTTGGTTCCTTGCACCTGCCTTCTGATTATTGTTGACTTTGCCACTTAGTTATCTCATGGTTAAATATAGAGAGAGATCCTTGGAACCCATTAATCTCTGCAGGTGAGAATGTATTTAATCTATGGGAGAAAACAACATTACTTACCTGGAATGTTTGTTCTCTGACTAATAATTTAGTCACATTGATCCACCCTCTATGCCCAACAAGTTCCCATTTGTATTGGAGGGCAGGCATTAGAAATGGTTTAATTCACATATATAACTAAGGAGTCAGTTGAGGGACCTTGGTTATACTCACTAGGAGACTGATGAAGTTAAAAAAATATATAGTGCACAGAGGCTTGCAGATCTTGTATAACAGAGTGACATTTTTTTTCTGGTCCAAGAGACATCTCTTTCTATTCACTGCCATATCTCCTTCATCCTGAGAGAGACTGAAAAGAAGATACACTAGAAGAGGGCTGTGCTGCAGGTTTTCCTAATGCCAGCAAACGTTTATGTAGTATAAATATTTATTATTATTATTATTATTATTTAATCCTCACAGTAATCTTGTGATTACTTGTAAATATAATTATCATTTTCATTTTACAGATAATGATACTGAGAATGGCTGAGAGAGGTAAAATGAGATGGATGTTAAACCGGCTCTGACTTGAAATCCTGAATTTTTCTCACTCTACTGTGAAGAGCATGGGCAAGAAGTCAGGCTCACAGAAGCTGCCAACTTGTTTAGATGTTTATTTTTCAATTATGTGACACTGGTTCTTTATGGATTGTTTGGACTCGTCTATTACAAGTAATTCAGAGAGTTGTATATTTCCTTCCACTGGCCATTAATTCCTTTGAACTAATTATGTTAGGAGTCATCCTTACAGCTCTCTAAATTACCCAGCAAACCCAAGTTCTTGTTTTGCTTTTTATAAGGTCCTGCTTGACTTAGGAAAAAATGGGTGTTCCACTTCTTTCACCGTATTTATCTGTGTGGAATGGTAACTTCTACCTGCTCTTGGGAGTTTGGCTCAAAGCCAAGGTGCTTGGGCACAGGAAGGGTGAATTGGCTAGTTTAGGCTTTATCTTGTGTCAGCCATTTTCACAGGGGCAACATTTTGAGAAAAATGTCACAACATGGCTGAAGGAAATGCTGGTTTGCAAACATACTTGCTGTGGTTTCTATGATTTTACTCATCTTTTACCCCATTAGGCTTTCTTGATAAGCTTGTCTTTTGGACATGTGTTACTCTAAAATAGAGTTACATAAAAGATGGCATGTTCTCTGCTTCAACATGTGGCAAATCCTCAACATCACTCCTTTTAAATTCCAAGAAAATATTCTAGGCACCAAGGAAAAATTAGCTCGGATTTCTTCCTCATGTGATATAATCATTGCATTCCTTGACTGGAGGAGACCTTGAGAAGGCCAGCTTATACTTTCTACCTTGCCCCTATCTTCCTGACATGGATCCATTAAAAACATCCTCGAAAAAAAATCACATTGTATTAAACCCCTAAAGAGAGTCCAACTTCTTTTTATTATTAATTCTACTGTTTAGCATTTAGACTGTGTTTAAATAACAGAAAAATGCAGATGATGACAAAGCTGACCAACTTTGTAGCCATTTTCCTGTTTGTTTTGGCCCCTACACAGTGAGTTGAATTGATTATGTAAACATCAGCTATTCATATGGAAGAAGACTTAGAGTATGTGGCACTCAGGTCACAAAGAAAGACCTAACCTTAGTATCAATAAATTCATCTTTTACCTTACCTCAATTTCTGGGGTGTTATTCAAGTAGATCTCCTCTGAAGCTGCCCTAAATGGAGATGGGAGTACCTTCCTGCCAACTACTGTGTAAGAAACGTCCATATATACTGAAAGATAAGATAAAGGAACTTTGGATTCTTAGAGTAAATCATCAGAGACCTCTTTGCTGCTCAAGTCATCCTAGGGACCTAAAGTTGCTCATTAAATGAAATTGCTTATAAACAATTTAGCACAAAGCCCAACAGTTTTAAGGATTTGGCAAAAATTAGCTATTCTTCTTATTTAAAGAAACCAGAGCTTAAAATGAGCCCTCCACACAGAGGAGGACAAAGGAAGGTGATAGAACAAGTCGAAGGTGTTGGGAGCAGAACCAAGCCATTGTCCTAATGAATCCCTCTGAACAACTGTCATAACTTTAGGGAAGAGGCATTCTCACTCACTACCCAAACACGCCTCTGCAATACTGTGGTGTTGCTTCCATTTCATTGAACCACGTAGTCAACTGTTCCCTATTTATCCAGTTGACCTTGTCATTCTCAAATCCTCTTGTTTGAAGACCCTGGCTTTAAGACCCTATTCCATTACCATCTGCAGCAGAAGTATCTGAAGCTAGATGGCCCCTATCACCTGAGTGAAGGGCTGTTCCTGCTTGGGTCCAGCAGATCCTTAAAGTACCTGATCAGATAACATTAGGTGAGAACCCCACACCAGTGCTCTGAGCAGGCCAGTACCATAGACCCCCATCAGAGTTGGCAAAAGGATGCCTCTCCTGGGGAATATATTCCCATCAGTGGACTCCTGTTGGCAGTGTTTTGCATGTGTTCATGCAGATGAGTCACACAGATCACCAAAATTATCCAGCGCACTTAAGAAAACCACAATTTCCTGTGCCCTACCACCTGATATTCTGATCCTTTAAGTTTGAGATAGGACCCAGGGAAAAATTTTAGAAGCTTCTTAAATGATTCTAGGAGCCTTTGATCTAAGTAACTGAGCTTTTCCAAAGGAATGATTTATCCTGAATGAATGGGGAAGCTCTCTGAGCTTTAACAGTTACTCACCTATCTACAAATGTAATATTTTACAGGGCTTTGGAGGGCTCTGATTTAATTCCATTATTAACCCTTATTGAATTAGTT
The DNA here is from genome assembly GCF_025265405.1 of Mesoplodon densirostris. NCBI lineage: Eukaryota > Metazoa > Chordata > Mammalia > Artiodactyla > Ziphiidae > Mesoplodon > Mesoplodon densirostris. The sequence continues at coordinate 79,214,199 of NC_082663.1, forward strand.
GTACCTCCTACAAAGTTCATGATAACACCAAGGTCTTTATTGGGATTTCAAGGTAGGACAGGCTCTTCTTAGGTCACCTTCAGTTTCTGAGACATGGGCTGGTGGACTGAGAGGCAGCAGTGCCTGGTCAGCCCATCTTCCCAGGCCCCCTACTGCAGGATCAGCCTCTTCTTTGCCCAGTCTTGCCCAGGTCTGGAAGTAGATTGATGGCCTTAGTCTATATTCTTCTGGGCCTGGCATGAGTTCTACCACATGCGGGTAGTATCTGGTGTGCCAGATGTGAGTGCTGTGCGACCTCTCTGTTGGAGCCTGTCCCTCCCCTAACATGCTGGCTTCTGCCTCAGTTTACCAGCCTAACTTTCCAGTTCTTTGCTGGGTCTGCAGCCTGCCTTGAGTGTGGGCCCACTGGCCCAGCCCTCTACCTTACTGCCTGGCTCTTGCCTCTTCTCTCCTGTGGCCAGCTCTCTGGATTCCCTACTGACTAATCCTACAGCGCGTGGAGTGACGTGTCCTGTGGGGCTAACAGTACATCTCTAGACTTAAGCTGTCTGCGTTGGAAGTTGGCTTGAGCACGTTCTAGCTGGGTGAGCTTGGGCAAGTGACCTAACCATTTAGTTTTTCCACCTTACTTTCTTCATCTTTCCTCCCTTGGTCTCCTTATCTGTAAAATGGAGAAATAATAGTATCTACCTCACAGAACTGTAAGAATTAAATAAGAGAACACATTCTTAAAAAGTGCTTAAGTGTAAGCTGCTCTCATTATGTTATTATTGGCTTACTCGGAGTCATGAAACCATTGCCTGCTTGATTACAAATTTTGTCTGCTATATGAAGTTGAGTTCACCACATCCTTTGGACATTGTCCATCGTGCTGCCCAGCACATGAGTTCCCAGCTGCTTATCCTCCACCATCCCCCAGTAATGTCAGCTGTGTTTCCTGGGACCCTGCAATTATCTTGCCCAACCAGCCTCATTTATAACAATTCATTCTCTTCAGTTCTCTTGCTTTTTTCCTGACTGAATTGACCAAGTTCCTTCAGATTCATAGGTTTTAATTTCTAATTACTCAATCATCTTTCTGCCTCCACTTTAAACCTTTTCCAAATTCTCTACTCATTTAATTGCTTCATCCAAATACAGTTTAAAAAGGTTACAAACTAGGCTGAGGGCAGTGGAAAGATTATCTTGGGGTTTCTACGTGCTTTCCCTGATTCTCTATTCAGGAGCATGCTAATATGATGAACCTCAGAATACATATACTTATGTGCTGTCACTCATAACCAAGCATTTTCTGTGTTTTGTTGCATTATTCTACAAAAATAAGCAAGATCTCCTCAAGAAACTGCCCATCTGTTGTGGGAGGGTTAGTGGTAGGCTGCCTTCTTCTGTTTTTAAATTAAAAAAAATTTTTGCAGTGGTGAGGATAAGGAAATAATGATGAGACAAGAAAGAGTATTGCTATTTATTCAGGAACTATTTAACTAGTGCCATTTTGTGCCAGGATTTGGTCTAGGTGCTTAGGAGTATATGAATGAATAAAATAAAGATCCATGTCATGGAAATCTCTATCAAAAGTGGACACAAAATCAATAGTTGTTTTTTTAATCAAAAGTATTTTTGCTAGGGCTTCCCTGGTGGCGCAGTGGTTGAGAGTCCGCCTGCAGATGCGGGGGACACGTGTTCGTGCCCTGGTCCGGGAAGATCCCACATGCTGCGGAGCGGCTAGGCCCGTGAGCCATGGCCACTGAGCCTGTGCGTCCAGAGCCTGTGTTCCGCAACGGGAGAGACCACAACAGTGAGAGGCCCATGTACTGCCAAAAAAAACCCCCAAACTACAATAAAAGTATTTTTGCTAAAATTTGGAGGGTAGAAATATTTTAAGATGTGTTAAAGTTTAAACAGATCAGCAAGGATTGGGAATTATGAAATTTTATAACATGCTTGGCAAAATCCAGATGCTAGTGATATTTGAATTAGTAAACAATAAATATAATAAATAGTAAATGTAATTACCTTGGTATTTTTTACCTTTTCAAAACTAAACTGAATAATGAAAAGTATATAATTTTAGGGCTTCCCTGGTGGCGCAGTGGTTGGGAGTCTGCCTGCCAATTCAGGGAACACAGGTTCATGCCCCGGTCCGGGAATATCCCACATGCCGCGGAGCGGCTGGGCCCCTAAGCCATGGCCGCTGACCCTGCGTGTCCGGAGCCTGTGCTCCGCAACGGGAGAGGCCACAACAGTGAGAGGCCCGCGTATCGTAAAAAAAAAAAAAAGTATATAATTTTATTCTGGTGATCTGGAATCTTGTAGAAAATGTTGATGAGGCTACAAGGCTCTAAGGTAAATTGTATGTAGTAAAATTTACAAATACCGTTTGACAGTGATCAGCCATCATCTATGAGGGGCTGGCAATCTGTTGGGTTAAAAAAAGTCAGATGTTCATTTATTATGATTTTCTGAGTAGTAGCTGAGGTGGCGTTCCTGTCTAAGAAGAGTTAACGGTGATGGCGGCAAGAGTAGTGGGAGTGCAGGTGTGAGTGGTTTAAAGATCATTTTCTTCTCACATCTATGTTGTTAGGTTGTCTGGTGGATGTAGGGGTTATTTCAGGACATTCAGGGGCAGCAAAACTGACAGAGGATACAGAAAAGAGAGAATAGTTCATTCCAGCCTTTAAAAATACAAATCACTTGGTGAAGAGTCATATCTTAATTCTTTTTAAACTTACATGCTAATATTATAGGAAAGAAAACCACATGAAACCATGCTTTGAAATGGTTCTGATATTTTAGTATATTTAAATTTATGTGTTAAAATATTAAATAGAAAAAACTAAAGCACAGCTATTAAAAGAAATAGAGTGGAAATTTAGAAATTCAGAGCAAATTCAACAAACGGTTATTGAAAATCCAGCCTGTATTCAGCATTTTGCTAAGACCCTGTGAATACAAAAATTGGCTAAGACACATCTCTAATTCTCAAAGAACTCACAGTATGGTAAAGAGTGAGGGTGACACACACAGACCACCAAATAAATACTATTCAGTGTTGCAGGTGTTCTATCAGGCTAGATTTCCTCAAATTGCAGTGTGGTGGAGAATGGGCTGGTTCTGGGTGTTATATTATCAGGTTTTCTCTCTCTTTTTATTTTTTTTCTTTAATCTTATGGCTTAATTGTATGTGTGGCTCTTTGTGCAAGTCATCTCAAATTCTTTTGAAAAGTAGGAAATATCCTTTAACAGTCAATCAATAAAGATAATCCTTTGATAAAGTAAAATTTGAATACACAAATCATGTTGGTTTTACTCTAGCTGAGGCACAATGAATCTGGCCAGAATTGGGAAGAGAGGGCAACTATGAAGAAGGAGGATTCTCCAGGTGGAAAGGCTGGTGAAATTATAGTTCTGGGAGATTATAGGAGAGGGAAAATGGGGTCTGCCTAGGTAATTAGTAACGAGATGTTTAAAAAGTTTGATCCCATTTCTGATCCCAGGGAGCAGGTTGATAAGGTAAGATTTCACTCAGTAGCTCCAAAGCACAATCAGATGAGTATAGCCTAAATGTTTCCAATTCTGAAAATCAAGACAGGGAGAAAATTTGGGCGTGAGAAATAACGCTGCATTAAACAGATAGTGACAGGAGTCAAAAAGTCATGTGATGGAAGACACCAACTTATTTGTATGAGTTTGCATTTCTTTAAATCTTATTTTATGTAGTTTTAAGAATATTTTATATTGTTTACAATAAGCAATGCTAATGAGTAGCTTCCTATTTATATTGTTAGTTTATACAACTTCTTTTATACAAAAAGAAAAACTGACTCAATTGTGTGCTAAATATTCTGAGAAACTTACCTGGGGAAAGCCAGCTGGAATACATGACATAATCCAGACTCTACTGTGTCCCCTAGTGGCAACAACACAAATTGCAGGCATAGTGATCCTGCCCAGGAAGAATTAACCAGCCTTGAAAATCCAAACCTACTGAGTGACAGTAAATGGCAAATTATGGCAGGGATTGATTAGCAACCACTTTAGATCAAGAATGGATCATACTATATTGTTATTACTTATTCCTATATTTCCCACTGTGTGATAAATTTTGTGAGAGCAGGAACCGTATTTGACTTATTTAAAGTTACATCTCTAGGGTCTATCAGTATACTGATGCATAGTTGGTATTTGAGAAAAGTTGTTAAATAAATGAGACACTGGGGTGAGGAGTAAGGAGAGAAGCAGAAAAAGGGGAAGTAGGAGGACCTCAAAATTGAACTGTATTTATTTCCCAAATTTGCCTAGAATCCTCTTTGGCTTTTCCCATGAGCCCAGATGTTTAACTCCATCTAGAAGGGCTTATTAAGTACTAAAAAGAGTCTTAATTTTAGTTTTCAAACTATTGATTTGTCTCTCTATTGACAGCATGTTTCATAACAACATTAGTCATTTGATTGGTAGTTTCTTTGTAGTCTTAGAACTAAGAATTCAGGGCAAAGATGTGAGATTTCGGACCAAAATATATTTTCCATCACCTAAAATACACCAAATAGAGTAAGACTATTGTCTCCAGAGAATTCTCAGCATGCAGGCCTGTCCATTTTATAGAGAGAAGGTAATGAAGTGCCTTTATGAAAGTGCCTATTTAACTCATCTGAATTAAGTGGGAACAACAAACAGAAGAGTTTTAACCACAGAGATAAAGTAACCATCTGAGTTGCAAAGCCAAGAATGAGTCCAAGTTAATGAACACATATTAGGAAAGGCTTAGGAGAGCCCATTAGAAGAGGCACTGCAAAAATACAAAATAGGGTCTTAAAAAGGATCTTCTCCATATGGATTAAGGATTAGTGCTTTGGCAATATGATAGCACATAGAAAAATAGCATTAGGAACTGAAAAAGCCATTTTCTAATGTAGCCATTCTCACCCAGAGCGCAAAAGACGCCTTTCAGCTGGAGTGGCTTTTGCCATTGCCTAGTTCCAGGGAGCTGCAGCACTGGCAGGCAGCTTCGCATGGCTCTTTCCCTGCAGGAGTGCCAACAAGGAGAGGCTTCCAGACCCTGTTTGCACAGGAGACCAGAAAGCTCAGGTTCCTTAAGGTCTAAATAGGGAGATTCATTCTAAGATTCCTCCTTAATCAATCCTTGATGACTCCAGAGATGGTAGCCCTGTTGGTTTCATTATGTTATTTAAAGGAACATATTAAAAATGTTAATAGGACCCCATGACTAACTATATGTGTTGTAACACAGGATAAGGTCAGTTTTACACACCTTTTGTCTATTTTATATACTACTAACCAGACTCCTTAGGTCCTCCTAGAATTTCAGTGAACAATTCCAGCCATCGAAGAAACATTTTTTATAAAAGTACTAGTTTTCAGTGACTGGCATATAAAAATAAAAACAGTTTGACCATCACCTCTCGGCAAAGGTACAACATTTTTAGACGGTAAATAAACAGAAGGTGGTTTTAAGGTGCAGTAAACCTGAGCAAGGAAAAGTAGTCTGGAGATGAATGTAAGAGCAGGAGAGAGGGTAGAAAGGGAGAAGAAATCTGGGTGGTAACTCTACAATCCTGTGACTCCACCGTGGTCTGTGTTCCAGTGACGTCTGCAACAACTGGCAAAATCTCAGGGCCCCTTGTCCCCTCAACTGACTGAACTGTTAAAAGGATTCCCAGGTGATTTGTATGCCCACTGAAGTTTGAGAGCTTGGCTCCAGCCGTCCTGAGAGGCTGGGTTCTGAGTAGTAAATCTACAGTTGCTAGGGCTTCTCAAACTTTGGTATTCATGAGAAACACCTGGGGAAATTGTCAAAAAGGCAAGTTCAGGGCCCAGATCAAACAGGTTGTGATTCCATAGGTTTGTGTAGTGCTTAGCAAAGCTGTATTTCTAACACATTTCCCAGGGGTTTTGGCACAGATGGTCATTGGAGCACTCTTTAAGAAACCTCTGCCACTGATATCAAGATCTGGCAAAGGAAGACTATGCTTACTAAATCTATTGAAGCAGTAGGCCCTTGAAAACTTGCTGTCTGGAAATAGTAATGGAATTCCTTGTCTGAGACATGATAACTGGTTGTAGGACCCCAAGAGCTCAGCTTCCTAGCTTTATCTATGTTCTTTATCTGTGTCACACTGAGCTCTTTGCTCTTTGCTTCTAAAACTCTGTGTGCTTCAACACCTTAGTCTTTGCTGTGCTCTTTGCACAGGTTTCAGAGTCTGAAAGGCTGTGTTTGGATTTTAGCTTAAGGCATGTGCTAATTTGTTGACCTTGGGCAAGTGATCACAGTCTCTGACACTCAGGTTCCTCATGTGTAAAATGGGTACTGTAGTACCTGTATTATGGAGTTATTCAACAATTACAAGAGAAATGGCCTGTGTAAAATTTACAGCACAGTGCGTAGCATTTAGCAGACCTCAGTGCTTGATCACAACTACTGTTTGTGTTACTTTTTTTTTTTTTTTTTTGAGTCTGGAGAGCTCCCTTTTTTCTTCCAAAATTTGCTTGTTGTAGCATTCCTTCAAGAGCTCCCTTTACTTCCACCATGAATTACTCACGAATCCACATCCTCATAGTACTTAAACATTTCTCTCTGTGTTCCTTTTTGTCTTGTGTTATTAGTTTGTTCTCTGTCTTTTCACTGAACTGTGAGCTCAACAAGACAAGCAGACAACAATGAGAACAAACTCTCTTACCCCTCTGTAGTTTTAGCTCCTTGCACATAGTAATATTTAAGGCAAGGTGTTTGTTTATGTGCTACACACTGTTCTAAGCACTTTTAATGGATTATTTCGTTTAATCCTCAGATCAAGCCTGTGATGTAGATGCTGCTACTGTCTCCATTTTGTGAATGAGAAACTGAAACACAGGGGGCTTAAGTAACTTGTCCAAGGTCACACTGCTAAGTGGTAGACCTGTAATTTGAACCTGGGCAGTCTGGTTCCAGAATTCAAAATTTAGCAGATCCTAAACGAATGCTTGTTGAACTGCATTACACTGTGAATACATCAACTTTAGGTGAGGTCTTTCCTCTTCAGAAAATGGTGTTCGGAAGATGAAAAAGGAGCAGGTCAAATCATTGCTCAGTTTTCTGTTGTATCTTATTAACTTGAAACAATATCAAAACAAATCATAGATATAAAACGGTTACTGGGTTCCTTCTGAAAGGAAACTTCAAATCTGTTATGAATGCGATGGTAGGTATTCAGATTATTTCAAAGAGCAAGGTTTTGTCTAGCAGCAGGAATAAATAAAGACTTCCTGACATTGAGGTTTCTTTTTTTAGCTTTATTGAAATATAACTTACATATAATAAACTTGCTCATTTAAGTGTACAGTTTGATGAATTTTGGCAATTATATGTAGCTGCAAAACCTCCACACAATCAAGATATAGAAAAATTCTGTCACCCTAGAAAGGACCCTTGTGCCCCTTTGTAGTTGATCCTTTCCTCTGACTCTTGGGTCCAGGCAACCATTGATCTGCTTTCCGCCACTATAGTTTTACCTCTTCCAGAATGTCATATAAATGGGATCAAACAATATGGTAGTCTGTTGTATCTGGATAGTTTTGCTTAGCCTAAAGCTTTTGAGATTTATCTGTGTTTTTATTTTTATCAGTAGTTTTTCTTTCTTATGGATATGTAGTGTTTCGTATTATAGGTATACCATGATTTATTTATCCATTCACTAGTTGATGAACATTTGTGTTGTTTCCAGTTTTTGGTTATGATGAATAATGCTGCTGTGAATATTCATGTGTGGAAATATGCTTTTACTTCTCTTGGGTAAACACGTAGGAGTGGGTGTACTGGGTCATATGATAAATCTATGTTTAACTTTATAAGATACTGCCATACTGTTTTCCAAGTGGCTATACTCTTTTGTATCCCCCCAGCAATGTACTACAGTTCTGGCTGATTCCGTCTTTGACAATATTTGATATTGTCAGTCTTATTAACTTTAGCTATTCTAGTGGCTGTTCAGTGGTAGCTCATTGTGGTTTTAATTTGCATTTTCTTGATGACTAATGATGTTGAACATGTTTTCTTGGCCTATTTGCCACTTGAATATCTTCTTCTGTAATTGTCTGTTCAAATCTTTTGTTCATTTAAAAAATTGGATTATCTTTTTCTTATTGATTTATATTTATGTTTTCTAAAGAAAATATACTCTTAATCTAACCTTTTATTAAATGCCTGGTTTGCAAATATCTCCTCACAATCTGTGGCTTGCATTTTCACTTTCCTAATTTTGTCTTTTGAAGAGGAAACATTTAAAATTTTGATTAATTTCATTTTATCCATTTTTTTCTATTTTGCACTTTTTGTGTCTTGTTTAAAAAATCTTTTCCTGGGTTTCCCTGGTGGCGCAGTGGTTGAGAGTCCACCTGCCGATGCAGGGGACACGGGTTTGGGCCCCAGTCTGGGAAGATCCCACATGCCATGGAGTCACTGGGCCTGTGAGCCATGGCCACTGAGCCTGCGCGTCCGGAGCCTGTGCTCAGCAATGGGAGAGGCCACAGCAGTGAGAGACCCACATACCGCAAAAAAAAAAAAAAAAAAAAAAAAATTCCTGACTCAGTGACACAAGGATTTTCTTCTAGAAGTCGAATAGTTTTTTACATTTAGGTCTACCATCATTTCAAGTTAATTTTGAGTCTGACGTAGAGATTGAAATCCTTTCAGTAGGAATGCTTTCACTAGAGTCTTCTCTTCTTGCTGATATGCCACATAGCTCATTCTGTAACCATGTCAGGTTAAGATGGCCAGGTAGAAACTCATATAAGAGAACGTGTGGGTGTGAGACTCAGGGAAACCTTTTAAGGTTTCTCACAGTAGATATGGTGTTCGAGTAATTTTTTGAAATCTTTAAACTTTGGGTGGATAGATATGTTTGAATCAAAGTTAACTAGCTAGAATAAGGTTGACTGTACTTATGACTCCAAGTTTTGTTGAATTTTCTAAATATTAGGCCAAGCGATATTGTTTTGCTTGGTTTTTCCATTTTTGCCCATTTCCAGGAAGCACAAAGTTCTTATTTGAAGAGAACACTTTTCTTCTTGCTGCAAACCTGTTTGAAACAGGGAAGGACCAGTCTCAGGAAAACTTTTCAGTCTGATGTCTTTTTTCCTAGCCTGCCTTTTGCCCATAACCACTCCCATACACTCTGTTCCTAAGACAGTCTGAAGTTTCAAAATGCCAACAAAAAATTCTCTGTGTTTAGGTTGTTTTGGATTGTTAATTATTGGTGGCAATGGATGAGTGTTCAGTACCTTGGAACTTTTGCAAAAGAAACTTAATATGGATACATTTTCTGTAGTTGGAAAAGTATTTGATGAACAGCTGACCTTTCAAATGTTTACATGAGTTGAATCTCTGAACTGGTAATGTTAGGAAGGTCCAAGTTCTAATTCAGACTCAGACACTGAATCCCTTTGTAGAGAAAGTGTTTAAATATCTTCAGTTTTCTCATTTGTTTTTTTAAAAAAAGGCTGACATCGCTCACCCATTAATTGGTTAATGTTTGTGAATATTTTGAGAGGATGAAAAATGCTTTCTCAGAGCAGTGTCCTATCGTTCCCTCTCATGATTGTGGTTTGTCATCCACCTGAAGTAAGTGGATAAGTCATGTACCAAGTTTGCATTGTAGAGAGGAAACGATTCTACAGATCCCTAACCACGGGATGAAAAAATATGTTTCTTTCGTGGAGTTGGTGAATAAAGCTTCCACTGTTCTGAGGGAAAAATGCCAAAGGAAGCCTGCTTGTGTGGATTAGTTCACTTATGAATACTTTTAAAAATATTTACATAAATCTCTACTGACTAACCAGTTCTCTGAGCACATTCCATAAAAATTTATTTTCAAGCAATTTCTTTTAGAAATTCATACATATATATTCTTTGTCCCTTGTGTCTTGCACGAGGGCTGGTGTTCATGGTGCTCAATGGTCTTAAAGAAGCCAATCCATGCAGCTATAAGAACTGGGGAGATGGGCTGAGGAAGAAAGCTGGGGTTGAGAAATTTGGAAGGACCTCCTTTCTATTGTGGCTTTTCCTCCCTGAGGTCCTATTTCAGCATTTTTTTTTTTTCTTAGATTCAGTTGCTTCATTGCTCGAGTTCCTCTTTCAGATGACCTGTGTTCCTCCCACCTGCCCTAGTCAACATGGCTGTCTCACCCTAAAGCTATTCCACAATGCTCCCTCTGTGGTTCTGGACATTATCCAGGGAGCAGCAAGTCCGGGTACTTCCAAATTTTCACTGAACATATCACTTTGAGATTCTTCTAAAAGCATTGATCATTTTGGTTGCAGCTGGAGTATGAAGGGAATTCTTAGGGAATCCATGTCTTTACCATAGTAATCATCTGGCTGCCATGAAGGGAAGAAAGATTGTGTTGTTATTTTTGGAAACAGAAAAAAGAAATCCAGGCATCTGCTCATCTCTGTTGAGGTCTGACCACAGGTTGGAGGAATGGAGAATAGAGGTCACATTTAGGTTTTTATTTGACCTATAGGGTGTTCAAAAACTGAAAAGCAAAAGAAAACAAACAAAACTAACAAACAAAAATAGAAACCTCAAAAACCCAAACTGAAATTCCCAGCATTTAAAAATCTAGAGGTTTCATATAAAAATCTGAAATCTCAGCTTCTTTTGAAAAATCGGAAAGACTGGTATCTCTGGATCTGCATTCTGACATGGCAATGTTGACTAGATTGGAGCATTGGCTGCCCCTTTGGGATGTCTAAAGCTTTATATTACCAACTTGTCCCCTGAAGATATGATCTGTAAGGTTTTATATATTCAGATTAAAGGTCAAAATATATTACTTTAAATCATTCTTTTCACTCTCTCTAGATAGTTCTTTTCCTCTGAACAGGAAATAGACATGAGAAAGTATGATAAGAGAATGTATGACTAGCATGTTTTCGCATGTCTGTTTCCTATTCAAAGAGCAGGAGTTACCTAGAAAGAGTGAAAAAAATGATTTAAAATGATATATTTAGACCTTTATTCAGCTGTTTATAGTCAGCAATTCACAAGGTTATCCCATAATTCAAATTCAAGTATACTGATTTAAATATACATCCTTTGATTCTTCTGAGGGGAAGGTGTACACGTGTTATGTATTATTTGTCTTAAAAAATTAAATTTGTTTTCAAAATTGTTTATCTAGACATTTAGGGCCTTTTAAGCAAAAACCTTTGTGTGACCACTTGACAGCTAAATAAACTAATCTCCACTTTAGTCTGTTGAGTACCAAGATTATATTTATACCTGGAAAGAGTAAAACAGCAATTGGGCACCATTAATACCTTTTTACTGAAAAGTATGTGCCAATTTATGAGACCACTTTTATTCTGAGCTATCTTTTGTCTTTAATTCTGCTTTTATCCATCAGACATAAATTGCCTCCCAGACTAGGCTTCCTGGTGTTCATTCTTCCTTCCTAATAGTATCCTGATTTCCTTTTGGACTGTTGTCTCTTTCCCATGTAATGCAGTCTTGGGAGTCTGGGTCTGATGGTGGTAAATCATCTTGGACCCTCACTACAGAAGCCCTTGGTTCTTTGTCTCCACTGCTGGGTATGTGTCAAGAAATGGGCATGTGACTAAAGCTTGGAAAGCTGAAGTCACCTGGTTATTTGAATCTCGAACGGAGCGGTACAAAGTCAAAAGCAACAGTTAAAGCTCACGCACTCCGGGGGTATCGCTCTGATGGTCAGGTAGTTCCTAGCCTTGTTACTGTCCAGTTCCCAAGTCTGCTTGTCCACGCTCCGTGTCAATTTCAGGAGATTCCCCAATATTTTGTTTAATTTTCTTTTCATTCTTTCTTTTTTTGGTTGAGTGGTTTTCTCTTGCATATAATCAGGGAGCTCTAACTGATGTATCCTGTCTCGCCATTTCCACTGCTACTGCCCTAGTCCATTCCCCACCATCTCTTGCCTGGAATACCAAAAAAGCCTCCTCATCAATTAAAGCAGATGTATGTATCTTCTTTATATGTATCTGCTAAAACATTTATAAGACAAATCAAGTCACTCCTCTACTCAAAACCTTCCAATGGTTGCCCAGTTCACTCTGAGTTAAGGCCAAAGTGCTTAATGGAATACAAGCTTCACAAGGGCATATAATGTTCACTTCTGTATCTCCACTACATAGAATAATCCTTAGCACATTCATTATTGAATAAATGATGTGCCCCTTGGGGGAGCAATCATGTTTTATTTGACTTGAATCCTTAGTATGTAGCACAGTGCATGGCACAGAATAGGCACATAGTAAATATTGTTTTTTTTTGTTGAGCCTAGCTGCTTTAGCTGTTAAAAAGGACAGAGTCATCAGGATCTAATCCTTTCATGGTTTCACTCTTGTTGATAAGTGGTTTGTAAAAATCATAGGGACTAACTCCACCTAGTATTGAGCTTATATTCATTTTGGTGAAAAACAAAACAAAACAAAAAAAATGGCAACCTGATCAAGATGGAACTTGCTTAAAGAAAGGCTCAGATTAGTTTCAGCAAGTTTACATAGTCTGCATTTTGGAGGTGAAGTTCTGAGGTTGAATCAGAACAAGAAATACAGTTGATCATCCTATGGCAAATTTCATTTGCGAGTTCAATGGAAGTGTAAGTGGAATGGGATCATGTTATTAGTTCTCTTAGAGGCACAGATTTCCAAGATAGGAAAATGTGTGTGTGCTTGCCTGGTTAGGCAGACATGGGCTGTCAATACAGTGTTCCCAGGGATACTCCTTGGAGGGAAAGAAAGGACTTAAGAAGGGACTGTTCTAAGTAAGATATTTGATCCCTCCATTCTCTTCTCCACACTCCCCCCTCCCCAGCACACACCAATTAAACCAAATGGCTTTAGTATTGTGACAAAAAGATAAATATAATTTGAATCTAAATTTAGTCCATTCTTTCAGTCAGAATATTTCTTTTCTTCCTTTTGCAATTAAGCATTCTAATTTTCTTTTCCCACTGCAGAATTGTGTGTTTTTAGGTTGGCAGGGCTTCAAATAGTATTAATCATAATTTCTAAGTATTTAAGCTATTTCAGTGACTGAAGAGAACTTCTATGATTATAGGATACTGTTGAGTAATGGGTCCTTTAAAAATCTCATTGGTCAGTTTCAATTTAGTTAGGAAAAAATCACAAAAGCAAAAATATAAGTTTTGAGAAACTACCCTTTTTAGCTTCAGACAAACACTAGGTTGTATTTTTCTTGTCAGAAGTAGAGGAAAGGTTTTGCTGCAAACTTGGGAGAATACTGCTTAATAACTTCCTTGTAACATGATGAGAACTTTTCCTTCCTGAATTTCAGCAATTTTGAAATACTGAGACGCTTTCATTTTCCTTTATAATTCGACTCTGGAACCCAGAATTCTTCCTTGGATTGTGAATTCCCAAACCCCAAGAGCATTTTGAATTTCTAAATTTCTTTTTTAAAAAAATAATAAAATGGTACTGGCAATATTTCAGTTAGATAAATCCCAGTTAAGGTCAAATCCACCTTGTTTGAAACCTGCTATTCAAATCAAAACCACCTGGGGCCAGGGGTGGTTCTGTTCTACCCACGTATCTGAGGAAATAAGAATGGAGCCTCCTTAATGGGGGGTAGAGAGCTGACTCTCAGACTTCATCTCCACATACCAATTGAAGAAATGAGATCACTATACAAACTTTGAAGCAAGAGCTTACTGGGGTTTTTTTGGGGGGTGGACGGGAGGGGAGCAGTTTGTTTTTTGTTTTAGTCAAGCTTGCACACTTATAGAAGTGGAATTTGTTATGTGGGTTTTTAATGGATATTCAGATGGCAGCATCAATTTTCCATTTTAATTTTGTGTCTACTTCAATAAATGTTCTTGTACATGTGAGGTACATGTTATAATTTTCATTATTTATAAGATAATGTACATTTGTTGTCAGTGGTACAGTTGTATGTTCTAGATGGCAGGGGCCATTCTTATTAAGTGTTTCATCCTCAGAGCCTAGAACAATGCCCAGCACATAGTAAGTGCTCTATACCTGCTTAATGTGAATTAACTGAACTAATGGAGTGGTTTGTTACTATGATCTAGCTTTTTGACCTATAGAAATGACATCTGTTATCTTGTTGATATATTCTATTCTCCTTATTATGCCATTTAGAAGTTGTTAGGATACATATATTAGGCTTATAATAATAAATCCTTGAATTGGAATAGCTTTATAAGAAACACTCATATTCATTATTTTAGCATGTTCTTACCACATCTCTATGAAGTCAGGAGGCAGAGAAGCCTACAGGTTAAGAGATTGTTCATCATTCTTTATCTGACCCTTAGGCCCATTCTCTATTTTTTTACTAACTGTATGGTGGGCATAATGAACACATTATTAATTTCTAATAAAAGAATTTCCTCCTAAAGGCTTGCTGGTTTATACTGTTAAAATAATGATGGGGAATTCAGAAATCAAACTTCTGACACCTTTACATTGTTGGCATGAGTTTAACGTTTTATTTTAAGTAGCTGTTTCCAAATTGAAGTTCAGCATGATGGAAAAACCAACTCTGGGCTATCTTGAGGATTGTTTACTTGGTGGATTAGTTAGACAGTTGTTGGTTTATTCCAAGTTTGCATTCTCACTGGGATCCCTGAAGGTTGATATGTGCTCACAGATTACAAAATAGTTTTAGTAGCAAATTCAACATAATGGAAATATCTTCTGAATTATTCGGCTAATGCACCTATTTAACGCCCCAATGGGGAGAATTGAGAGATGATTTTGTGAGTTCTTATACATTAAAAATCTTATTTAAGGTTTGCAAACATTAAAAAATGACCTGTCTTTTCTTAAAATTGTTTGCTTATTTTCCCCCCTGTGCTTTGCCTATTTCACGGTCTTCTTTATTCTCTTCTCTTCAGAGTACAAACGCTTGTGGTTCTATTCAGCTGCCTCCTCTTTCCTTGAATAATTTTTCTAGTTGGTTCTTTCAATAAGACAGGCAATATTTATTTGGTTGGTTGGTTGATTTCTCAGAATTTTAGATCTGGAAAATTACTAAGTTTCTCCCCAAAATGTAATCATCCTGATCATCAAAGTTGTCCTTATGTGTGCTCAGACCAAACTCTCCCCATTTCCTGAAATTTTTTGTTAAGATAGAGCTAATTAATGCCATCAAAAACTTTTTTATTCTTTTTCCTTTTTAATACCCTTTAATTTTAAATATCTTAAAATGTATACCCAACTACATGGTTGACTCAGATTTAACTGTAAGTCAATATAACTTTCAAATTTTTTCATCTAAATGTGTAAACTCTTTAAAGGTAGAGACCTTACTTTGTTCCATATTCCACTTTACATTCCTGTCCTATAGGACATGCCTGGTACCTTTATAGGAGGAGTGTCATACATGGTTATTTGCTTAATGAACAAATTGATCGTAGTTCATACCTGTATTTCTTTTTTTAAAATATTTATTTATTTATTTACTTATTTATTTATGGCTGCATTGGTCTTTGTTGCTGCACGTGGGCTTTCTCTAGTTGCAGTGAGCTGGGGCTACTCTTCGTTGTGGTGGCTTCTCTTGTTGTGGAGCACAGACTCTAGGTGTGTGGACTTCAGTAGTTGTAGCACACAGGCTCAGTAGTTGTGGCTCGCGGGCTCTAGAGCGCAGGCTCAGTAGTTGTGGCACACGGGCTTAGTTGCTCCGAGGCATGTGAGATCTTCCTGGACCAGGACTCAAACCCGTGTCCCCTGCATTGGCAGACAGATTCTTAACCACTGCGCCACCAGGGAAGTCCCATATCTGTATTTCTTAATTGCAACAATAAACACTTTCAACATTGATCTCATATAAATGTTAGACAAGTTATAAGATTGGTAACAAAACAATGCAAATTGTTTCACAGAACTGAGGGTTACAGCAGCTGTTAATGTGTAATAATGTGTACTGAAGATGTCGGTAAAGTTATCTCAATCTCATTTTATTTTATGTCCTATCACCTTGTTTACCCTGTCCTTTGATGTTTGAATAGGACATCAATTCACTTTGATGACTAGTCTTACATAGTTATTGTCTTTTCCCCCTTGATTAAATTTTTAAAAGACTGTCCCTATTCTTAGAACAAAATGTCACAGTGGGGGCAAAGATGTGACAGTTTATGTGCATTGCAATTGTCCATATCTTACCAAATCAGGCTCTGATTCTATGCAGATTATTCTGAGCCTGTTATTTAACTAAGAGGATTTTGCAGCCTTTAAGAGTAAAGCAATCTATTCTCCAAAGTTGATGATAGGCTTTTGCTCAGCATTTTACATGGTATCTAAAGTGCCCTTAAATTTAAAGAGTGAACTTTTGGGTTGCTAGCCCAGTGATTAAAAACTTTATAAATGTCATATTTTATGGATAGATATGAATAATTGTAGTTTCTTATTTATGGTGACCTCAATGATTTCCCTCAGTGGTGGGGCAGGCATCTAAAGGTTATCTCTTTAAAGTTCAAAGCTAATTTAGATAGTGAGATACTGGATCACTTGTGTGAGTCGAGTTTTCATCTGTTGTGGAGCTTTATGAGAGAGTTTTGGTATTAGAATGCCTACCTTTGACTCCTGGCTCTGCCATTTGCAAGCTGTGTGGAAGTACTAGCAAAAGATTTGACTTTTGTATCTGTTTCCTTACTGGCAAAAAGGTAATAATAATAGTACTTCCCTCATAAGGTTGTTATGAGCTTGTTATTAGCTTAAAGTGTTCAGTTAGCACTCAATAAAGGTCAGATATTATTCTTATTCTCTTTCTATGAGGTATCTCTTCTTTTCTTTTTTCTTTGGCATTGGCGTGACTTTGGCCAGGAATTACCTGACCTTGAGGACTAACTATTTCAATATCTACTCCTGAGGATTCCCCCTTTCTTCCCCTTCTCCTCTTTCCTCCTTTCCATACTGGCAGTGATGTGGAATGCAATCTTCCTAATTTGTTTCCCCTTCCTTTTTCAGAGTTTTGATATTACTTCCTAAGAGAAAACAGTTTAACAACCATGATGAAGTGATAAAGCTTAAATTCTACAGAGTTCTTACAGTAATGTCTCTGGTATGATACTTGCCTCCCTTACAGCAATATCTCCATTCATTTAAACTATTTAATGGCAAAAGTACCTGCTTTCTCCTTTCTCCATGAATACCCTCTTCCAGAAAGATCAGTACAGAGGGAGGTGGGCTTGTTTGATGAGGTGATATCCACTATAGATTTCTGCTTTATGCAGGAATAGTACCTTGGGGGAATCCTTTGCAAACCCAGCACAAAGTCTATTATATTATTAATTTCTCAAATTCAAAAAGTGCTTTTTGTTGCTTGGTAGGGGATTTCTGATTTTATAAAAAAATATGTCACTGCAGTTTGGTGGGGAGTCTGTATTGAGAAAGTCTGTGAGAAAGTCTGTGAAATTTATCTTTTGTAAGGACACTGTTGAAGATGTTTTTCATTCTTTGTTGTCCTCTTTTGAAAGACTCTTGGAAAAAATTCCTGTCTTGTTTTAGTGTCAACTAATTATTGATTTATGTTCTATCTTAGGAATCATACTGTATAAAACTGATGAAGCTCACCTTTTCTGACATTTTGCCTTTTTAAAATTAACCTCATCTTTTTTACTCTTTTTTGTTTAAATTTCGATTTAGTGACTGTATTTTAAATATCTTTGTAAGCTACCTTAAAGGTTTCCTGAAACCAAGGTAGTATATATAAGCTGTCATGTTTGTAGGAATTCAAATTATGGTATTCTAAACATCCTTCGTTTCCTCACAATTACAGTTATCATTTGTTCATCTCTGTGTGCCACAAACTGTGCAAAACACTTTGTAAATTATGTATTTTAATCCCTATAACAGCGTTATGCAGAGGCTTTTTCCCCCCCTTTTTACAAGTGAGAAAACTAAAGTGTAGAGAGGTTAGGGTCATAACATTAGTAAATTAGAAAGCCAGATTTTGAAGTCAGCTGGACCCAAGCTTGAATCCTAGTCTTTACTGTTTTTAATTACTTGAAAAAGGTGAGTTGGTCTTCCATGTTTTTAAGGCTTACTGATTTATAGCTTTAGTATGCTAGGATAATAAATATGTTGGCTATCCAAAATCTTCATTGGCAATGACATTTGAACAATTCAATGTCCTGGGCCTTTAAAATATGTTGAATAATTTAGCATTATTATCAAATGTCAAATTCCAGATTAAAGAGGGCATAATAGACATTTTTACTTGCAATCACCTCCAAGATAATTTTACCTGAGTGTATTTAAAATTGGTAGAGGGTGGTCACAGGAGATCATTAGATGCATTACTGCAAATTATGTTTTTTTGTGAAATTGTGAATTCAATAGTTGGCCATGTGAAGCCAACTTCCATTGTTGTTGATTTTAAAAGTGAATTGTAAATTTATCTGAAAATGAGCTAATATACTTGAGTGTTGACACTTGCTGTTCCTGAAAACTGGAGTGATTTATCTCAGCCACACCCCCTGGTCTTACTGATGAATTGCGAAGGAGAGAAAGAAAGGGCAGCCTGCTTTCTTCAGCACTTGATTGAGAAGTCCAAAGATCTGTTTTCTTTATTTCTGAGTACCCTTTATGGTCTTGCTACAGAATATTAAGTGACAAGAAGAAGGTGTTTTTTTCCCCCTGTTTTCTTCTCAATTCCTTTAATTTATTTTTTTCCTTTTTCTTAACAGTTTTGTAAAGCATCCTCCTTCCAGGCATTTAAAAGCTTTTTTGGCATCTTATGCTGCCAGTGTTAACACTGGCAATTGGTGCAGTTTACAATTGTGTATTAAATATAAATCTCATTTTTACATCACTTGCTTAAAGTTGATTTGTGATACACCTTTACTGGTAATGATAGATGTGTATTATGAATTATTGCATGTTTAGTCCACGCACTTAAACTATATGGAGGTAAGCAATTACACTTTTATTTAAGAAGTATTAATGTGTCTCTACAACTTAATTTTTGTCATGTCTTTGTCAGCTTTGTGAAAGGCCATGATGAGTTTTTATGTGTTTGAGTCAGGTCATTTCCGTTCTGGGAAAGAGACACTGAGCAATTAGAATAAATGATTTTGAGGCCTTTTTAGAATTTTAAATTAACTTCTGACATAAATCTTTCTCATCTGGATAACTTCTCAGCCTTGAGAGTTTTTGTGGCATGCCTTGTTATATTTGTGTGATTAGAACATTGTTTGTAGGATATGTGAGTATGTAGGAGTTTACTTCAAATGTTTTGGGGCCCCCCGAGGAGTACAGAGAAGCATAATATTTTCTAAGCTTTTCTGGCCTCTTTTTTTGAATGGGGGCATTTGTTTTGGTTTCAGCTGCACTGTATTTGATTTTAGTCTGCCTGATGTTTCCTCCACCCAGGCCTCTGCACATTCTGTTTTCCTTAGAGCACTCACCTTCAGTGAGTCTAACTTTCTTCTTTGAATCCTTAGTCCTCTAGAGACTTTCTGGCTTCTGGTTTATTTTTTATTGTTGTTTTACGGTCTGTGCCTTTACCAAATTAGATCTTTCCCCCGAATTGACCTTACTTTTTAAAATAGAAGGTGAAAATGATACTGTCCTCCAAACTTTCTTAACTTCAGCTGAGGTTTGTGTGAGAGAACTAAGCTCTACTGAAATTGATTTGAGTGGTCGTTTTTTCAAGTCTCCTAAGAGTGGTACTTAAGTAAGTACCCTTCTGGATGCATTGGAGAGGAATTCATTCATTTCATCCAATGGATGCCTTTGGGCATTAGGACTTAATTCCCTTGCAGAACCCCAATATAGAAGGACAGTAGGACTTGCTTTGAATGTACATCAAACAAAGGAAGGGGCAGGATGACTGACACTCCCTCAGTGGCTACGTTGCCTTGGGGTAATGCGTGGGGACCTTTAATGGATTCTCTCATTTAATATTAGAGTTTGCTTGAAAATCTGTGAAAATAATTAGGACCACTGATAGTGCTTCTGTTAGACCTTTCCTGATTTTTTTTTTAAGGCTTATAGGAGACCCAGGCTAAGTTGAGTATGTTTGATTCCTCTTGCAGCAGAAATGATAAAACAAAGACCCCATGACCTTGAACTGCCTGATGGTAGGAATTATGTCCATTTGTACTCTTCTCCATCCTTAGCACCTAGAGTTTCTGGCCTATTACAGGTGTACAATAAAATATTTTCAATAAAGTAAAATGTAATCTAGACCAGATATACTGTACACATTTATTCTTAATCTCCTCCAAGATAGTTTTACATGCTTTTATTTTAAATTTGTAGAGATTGTAAACAGGTTATGAGTCTGGTTATGGTCTCCCTGAGCCCTCAGATCTTCATTAAAATGAGTGAAGATTCAGAGAATGCTGAATGTGTGTGGATTTGTTTTGTGCACTTGTGTGTGGGACAGGTAACTATGAGCAGAAACACGTATTTTTCACCAGAAATCTGTTGCGAGAAGCTGGGATGTCCTGGTTCACAGTCCTCTGGCTGATGCTGCACCAGATGAGACAAAGCAGAGATTATAACAGGAGATGCTCCCCATCAGGAACTGTCATGAATCACTGCTTTTATTGGGAAGAAATTGTTCGCAGTAATATGAAGACCTTGATACAAGAGTGACCATCCCTGGCATAGGAATACATGAAATAAAAATCTTGGTACCATTTCTAGACCCATTTGAAAATAATTAGGTTTAGAATGACATCAGAGGGGCTTCCCTGGTGGCACAATGGTTAAGAATCTGCCTGCCAATGCAGGGGACATGGGTTCGAGCCCTGGTCTGGGAAGGTCCCACATGCCTTGGAGCAACTAAGCCCATGCACCACAACTACTGAGGCTATGCTCTAGAGCCCACATGCCACAACTACTGAAGCCCACATGCCTAGAGCCTGTGCTCTGCAACAAGAGAAGCCACCGCAATGAGAAGCCTGCGCACCTCAACGAGGAGTAGCCCCCGCTCACCGCAACTAGAGAAAGCCCGTGTGCAGCAACGGGGACCCAACTCAGCCAAAAATAAATAAATAAATAAATAGAATGACATTAGAGACGTTTTTCTACATTATATATACTAAGAACAATCTGACTTCAGTGACAGGGACTTCAGTGAAAACATGAAATCATTTAGAAAATATAACAAGGCTTTGACCAGTGTAAACATTTAAACAATTTCAAAAACCATGAAGCTGTCTCTAAAAAGTGTTAATTGTTAATCAAGTATTGTCTTGATTACCTTTGTTTTTTCCCCAGAGTGTGGTATTGTATTCCTTACAATTTATTGGGCTTTGTTGAGATCAGTATGCCAATCTTGTGACATTACATATAGTGCCATTAGTTTTGCTATGGACAAATGTACCAAATAAGGAAACAAACATCTATTTCCAAAATGAAAGGAGGAAATATAAAATGGTTGAAGGATTGATAGGGTGAATGGAGGTAGGAGATGAGGACACTAGAGGCAGAAACACAGGATAATGATGAAATCCTAAGCCCTTGAGAAACAAAGAAATCTTGGGGAGATCTAGTTCTCCCCAGGCCATAGAGCTGAGGGTTCAAGGATGTCCTGTCTAGATCTCAAGAATTAGGGAATCTTCACTGATGTCTGGGTAGCATTAGTCAGCATCTTGAGTTTTCTCCCAATATTGTACCAACTTCTCCCCCGCTCCCCATCCAAGCCCCACCGTACATCCCATCACTTACACCAAAATCTAGGAGTCATTTTTGACTCTGCTTTTTCCTCACCTCCCACAACCAATCTATCAGCAATTCTGAGGTTCTATTTCCAAAATAAATGTTGAAACTATTTACTCATTTCTGCTTCCAATACTAATCCTGGTCCTAGGACACCATAATTTCCTTCCTGGACAACTGCAAGAGAATTCTGATCTCCATTCTAACCACCCTTTTCCCACTCTTGCTGTCTATGCTCCTTCCTTCCACAGCAGAGGGATATATGAAAACTAAATAAAATCAAGGTTCTTCTTTGTTAAAAATCCATCAGTAGGGCTTCCCTGGTGGCGCAGTGGTTGAGAGTCCGCCTGCCGATGCAGGGGACACGGGTTCGTGCCCCAGTACGGGAAGATCCCACATGCCGTGGAGCAGCTGGGCCTGTGAGCCATGGCCGCTGAGCCTGCGCGTCCGGAGCCTGTGCTCTGCAACGGGAGAGGCCACAGCAGTGAGAGGCCCGCATACTGCCAAAAAAAAAAAAAAAAAAATCCATCAGTAGGTCCCCTTAAACCTGGGGATAGATTGCAAACCTCTGCATTGCTGGGGGGAAGCTGATCCCTAGCCCTGTGCTACCCACTCTCAACAGGCTCCAGCCACACTGCCTGACTGTTTTGTGTGCGAAGGTTTCTCCTGCTTTAGGCCTTTTGTTCTTGCTGCCTCCTGGACACATCTTTCTCTTTTTCATCCTGTCCATACTTTCTCATCCTTCCATGTTGGTTCAAACATCCCTACCTGAGGAGGTCTTCCCTTTCCATTCTACTGAAAATTGTCCCCATTTACCACATTGCTTTATTTCTTTCACAGCACTTGTTAAGATCTATGACTTGTTTATATTCTATTTCTCTTTCTACCAGAGGCAGGAACCTGTGGCTTTTTCACTGCTGTATTCCCATTGCACTCCATAAATATTGGCTGAGTGAAAGAATTCTTTATTCAGATGTTCTCTTTCCTTATGGCTCAGAGTTACCTCAAGCCTTGATATCTTGTATTTTACTTTCATACAGCTCTTCTCTGTTCCCCTCACCAAACAAACCTCCTACAAATCTACTCATTGCAAATAGGCCTCCAGTGGGGCGGGGAGCAATCTCTCTGGTTGCCATAAGGACCCAGCCATGGCTGAGTCCCAGTAAGGGGCACAGATTGGGCTGCAAGTGGGACTCTCTTTTTTAAAAATTTATTGAAGTATAGTTAACTTACAATGTTGTGTTAATTTCTACTGTACAGCAAAGTGATTCAGTTACATATATATATGAATATATATATATATTCTTTTTCATATTCTTTTCCATTATGGTTTATCACAGGATATTGAATATAGTTCCCTGTGCTATAAAGTAGGACCTTGTTGTTTATCCATTCAATATGTAATAGTTTGCATCTGCTAATCCCAAACTCCTAGTCGATCCCTCCCCGCCCTCCCACTCCCGCTTGGCAACCACAAGTCTGTTCTCTGTGTCTGTGAGTCTGTTTCTGTTTCATAGATAAGTTCATTTGTGTCATATTTTAGATTCCACATATAAGTGATGTCATATGGTATTGTCTTTCTCTTTTTTTTATTGAAGTATATTTGATTTACACTATCGTGTTAGTTTCAGATGTAGAGCACAGTGATTCAGTTATACATATACATACATATGTATGTATATATATTCTTCAAATTCTCTTCCCTTATAGGTTATTACAAAATACTGAGTATAGTTCCCCATGCTATACAGTAGGTCTTTGTTGGTTGTCTATTTCATACATAGTAGTATGTATCTGTTAATCCCCAACCTCCTAATTTATCCCTCCCCCACCCCCCTTTCTCCCTTGGTAACAATAAGTTTGTTTTCTATGTTTGTGAGTCTTTTTCTGTTTTGGAAATAAATTCATTTGTATTTTTTTCCCACATAAAAGCAATATAATTTTTTTTTTTTTTCCTGTGGTACGCGGGCTTCTCACTGCTGTGGCCTCTCCCGTTGCGGAGCACAGGCTCCGGATGCGCAGGCTCAGCGGCCATGGCGCACGGGCCCAGCCGCTCCGCGGCATGTGGGATCTTCCCAAACCGGGGCACGAACCCGTGTCCCCTGCATCGGCAGGCGGACTCTCAACCACTGCGCCACCAGGGAAGCCCAAAAGCAATATCATTTGATATTTGTCTTTCTCTATCTGGCTTACTTCACTTAGTACAATAATCTCTGGGTCCATCCATGTTGCTGCAAATAGCATAATTTCATTTTTTTATGGCTGAATAAAATTCCATTGTTTGTGTGTGCATATGCATATATATATATATATATATATATATATATATATATATATATATATATATATAAAATCATCTTTATCCATTCATTTGTCGATGGACACTTAGGTTGCTTCCATGTCTTGGCTATTGTAAATAGCGGTACAATGAAAATTGTGGTGCATATATCTTTTTGAATTATAGTTTTGTCCGGATATATGCCCAGGAATGAGATTGCTGGATCATATGGCAACTCTATTTTTAATTTTTTGAGGAATCTCCATACTGTTTTCCATAATGGCTGCACCAATTTACATTCCCACCAACAGTGTAGGAGGGATCCCTTTTCTCCACATCCTCACCAGCATTTATTATGTCTTGTCTTTTTGGTAATAGCATTCTAAAAAGTGTGAGGTGATATCTCATTGTGGTTTTGATGTGCATTTCCCTGAGAATTAGTGATGTTGAGCACCATTTCATGTACCTGTTAGCCATTTCTAATGTCTTCTTCGGAAAAATGTCTGTTCAGGTCCTTTGACCATTTTTAATTGGGTTATTTGTTTTGTTGCTCTTGAGTTACATGAGTTCCTTGTATATTTTGGATATTAAACCATTATTGGATATATGGTTTACAAATATTTTTTCCCATTCTGTAGGTTGCCTTTTAATTTGGTTGATGGTTCCCTTTGTTTTGCAGGAGCTTTTTAATTTGATGTAGTCCCCCTTGTTTACTTTTGCTTTTGTTGTCTTTGCTTGTGGTGTCAAATCTAAAAAATCACTGCCAAGACCAAAGTCAAGGAGCTTATCCTCTATGTTTTCTTCCAGGAGTTTTATGATTTCAGGTATTATGTTCAAGTATTTAAACCAATTTGAGTTGATTTTGCTGGCTGGTATAAAATAGGGGTCCAGTTTCATTCTTTTGCATGTGACTATCCAGTTTTCCCAACACTATTTATTAAAGAGACTATCAATTCCCCCATTGTATATTCTTGGCTCCTTGTTGTAAACTAATTGACAGTATATGCATGGGTTTATTTCTGGGCTCTCTATTCTGTTGCATGTATTTATGTATCTGTTTCTGTGCCAATAGCATAGTATTTTGATTAGTATAGCTTTATAATATAGTTTGAAATCAGGATGTGTGATGTCTCCAACTTTGTTCTTCTTTCTCAGGATTACTTTGGCTGTTAGGAGTCTTTTGAAGTTCTATACAAATTTTAGGATTTTTTTTCTATTTCTGTGAAAAATGCCATTGGAATTTTCATAGGGATTGCATTGAATCTGCAGATTGCCTTGGGTACTATGGACATTTTAACAATATTCATTCTTCCATGAGCACAGAATATCTTTTCATTTATTTGTGTCTTCTTCAATTTCTTTGATCAATGTCTTATAGTTTTCAGTGTACAGGTCTTTCACCTCCTTCATTAAATTTATTTCTAGGTACTTAATTTTTTCGAAGCAATTGTAAATGAGATTTTCTTAATTTCTCATTCTGATAGTTCATTATTAATGCATAGAAATGAAATGGATTTTTGTATATTGATTTTGTATTTTGCAAATTTACTGAATTTGTTTATCAGTTTTAAAAGCTTTTGGGTGGAGTCTTTATGGTTTTCCATATATAATATCATGCTACCTGCAAATGGAGACATAGTTTTATATCTGTCTTTCTGATTTGGATGCCTCTTTCTTCTTCTTCTTGCCTAATTTCTCTGACTAGGATTCCCAATACTATGTTGAATAAAAGTGGTGAGAGTAGGCATTCTTTTCTTGTTCTTGATCCTAGAGGAAAAGTTTTCAACTTTTCACTGTTGAGCATGATGTTAGCTGTGGGCTTGTTATATATGGCCTTTATTATGTTGAGGTACGTTCTCTCTATACCCAGTTTGTTGAGAGGTTTTTTATTTTCTTTAATTAGAAAGTTTATTACTACAGGATTAATACTTTATATTCTTGTTTTTTTTATTTTTAACATCTTTAATGGAGTATAATTGCTTTACATTGTTGTGTTAGTTGCTGCTGTATAACAAAGTGAATCATATATACATACACATATATTCCCGTATGCCCTCCCTCTTGTGTCTCCCTCCCACCCTCCCTATCCCACCCCTCTAGGTGGTCACAAAGCACCCAGCTGATCTCCCTATGCTATGTGGCTGCTTCCCAATAGCTAGCTGTTTTACATCTCATAGTGTATATATGTCCATGCCACTCTCTCACTTCGTCCCAGCTTACCCTTCCCACTCCCTGTGTCCTCAAGTCCATTCTCTATGTCTGCATCTTTATTCCTGTCTTGCCACTAGGTTCTTCAGAACCTTTTCTTTTTTTTTTTCTCTTTGGATTCCATATATATGCGTTAGCATACGGTATTTGTTTTTCTCTTTCTGACTTACTTTACTCTGTATGACAGACTCTAGGTCCATCCATCTCACTATAAATAACTCAATTTCATTTCTTTTTATGGCTGAGTAATATTCCATTGTACATATGTGCCACATCTTCTTTATCCATTCATCTGTTGATGGACACTTAGGTTGCTTCCATGTCCTAGCTCTTCTAAATAGTGCTGCAGTGAACATTGTGGTACATGACTCTTTTTGAATTATGGTTTTCTCAGAGTATATGCCTGGTAGTGGTATTGCTGGATCATATGGTAGTTCTATTCTTAGTTTTTTAAGGAACCTCCATACTGTTCTCCATAGTGGCTGTATCAATTTACATTCCCACCAACAATGCAAGAGGGTTCGCTTTTCTCCACACACTCTCCAGCAGTTATTGTTTGTAGATTTTTTGATGATGGCCATTCTGACCGGTGTGAGGTGATACCTCATTGTACTTTTGATTTGCATTTCTCTAATGATTAGTGATGTTGAGCATCCTTTCATGTGTTTGTTGGCGATCTGTAAATCTTCTTTGGAGAAATGTCTATTTAGGTCTTCTGCCCATTTTTGGATTGGGTTGTTTGTGTTTTTGCTATTGAGCTGCATGAGCTGCTTGTAAATTTTGGAGATTAATCCTTTGTCAGTTGCTTCATTTGCAAATATTTTCTCCCATTCTGACGGTTGTCTTTTCACCTTGTTTATGGTTTCCTTTGCTGTGTAAAAGCTTTTAAGTTTCATACGTCCCATTTGCTTATTTTTGTTTTTATTTCAATTTCTCTAGGAGGTGGGTCAAAAAGGATCTAGCTGTGATTTACGTCATAGGGTGTCCTGCCAAATTTTCCTCTAAGACTTTTATAGTGTCTGAACTTACATTTAGGTCTTTAGTCCATTTTGAGTTTATTTTTGTGTATGGTGTTAGGGAGTGTTCTTCTAGTTTGTTTTCTTTTTGGGTTTTTGAATTTTATTTCATTTATTTTTTTATACAGCAGGTTCTTTTTAGTTATCCATTTTATACATATTAGTGTATATATGTCAATCCCAATTTCCCAATTCATCACACACCCCCAACGCCCCCACCAGTTTTCCCCCTTTGTGTCCATACGTTTGTTCTCTACATCTGTGTCTCTATTTCTGCCCTGAAATTGGTTCATCTGAACCATTTTTCTAGGTTCCACATATATGCGTTAATATACGATATTTATTTTTCTCTTTCTGACTTACTTCACTCTGTATGACAGTCTCTAGATCCAACCACGTCTCTACAGATGACCCAATTTGGTTCCTTTTTATGGCTGAGTAATATTCAATTGTATATATATACCACATCTTCTTTATCCATTCGTCTGGAAATGAGGGAGTGTTCTAATTTCATTCTTTTACATGTAGCTGTCCAGTTTTCCCAGCACCACTTATTTAAGAGGCTGTCTTCCCTCCATTGTATATTCTTGCCTCCTTTATCAAAGATAAGGTGACCATATGTGCATGGGTTTATCTCTAGGCTTTCTATGCTATTCCATTGATCGATATTTCTGTTTTTGTGCCAGTACCATATTGTCTTGATTACTGTAACTTTGTAGTATAGTCTGAAGTCTGGGAGCCTGATTCCTCCAGCTCTGTTTTTCTTTCTCAAGATTGCTTTGGCTGTTTGGGGCTTGTGTGTTTCCATACAAATTGTGAAATTTTTTGTTCAGGTTCTGTGAAAAATGCCATTGGTAGTGGGAAAGGGATTGCATTGAATCTGTAGATTGCTTTGGGTAGTAGAGTCATTTTCACAATGTTGATTCTTCCAATCCAAGAACATGGTATATCTCTCCGTCTGTTTGTATCATCTTTAATTTGTTTCATCAGTGTCTTATAGTTTTCTGCATACAGGTCTTTTTTCTGCTTAGGTGGGTTTATTCCTAGGTATTTTATTCTTTTTGTTGCAATGGTAAATGGGAGTGTTTCCTTGATTTCTCTTTCAGATTTTTCATCATTAGTGTATAGGAATGCAAGAGATTTCTGGGCATTAATTTTGTCTCCAGCTACTTTACCAAATTCATTGATTAGCTCTAGTAGTTTTCTGGTAGCATCTTCAGGATTCTCTATTTATAGTATCATATCATCTGCAAACAGTGACAGTTTTACTTCTTCTTTTACAATTTGGATTCCTTTTATTTCTTTTTCTTCTTTGACTGCTGTGGCTAAAACTTCCAAAACTATGTTGAATAATGTGGTGAGAGTGGGCAACCTTGTCTTGTTCCTGATCTTAGAGGAAATGGTTTCAGTTTTTCACCATTGACAACGATGTTGGTTGTGGGTTTGTCATGTATGGCCTTTATTATGTTGAGGAAAGTTCCCTCTATGCCTACTTTCTGGAGAGTTCTTTTTAATCATAAATAGGTGTTAAATTTTGTCAAAAGCTTTTTCTGCATCTATTGAGATTATCAAATAGTTTTTATTATTCAATTTGTTAATATGGTGTACCACCTTTGCATATATTGAAGAATCCTTGCATTTCTGGGAAAAACACAACTTGATCATGGTGTATGATCCTTTTAACATGCTGCTGGATTATGTTTGCTAGTATTTTGTTGAGGATTTTTGCACCTTTGTCCATCAGTGATATTGTCCTGTAGTTTGCTTTCTTTATAACATCGCTTTGGTATCACGGTGATGGTGGCCTCATAGAATGAGTTTGGGAGTGTTCCTCCCTCTGCTATATTTTGGAAGTTTGAGAAGGATAGGTATTAGCTCTTCTCTAAGTGTTTGATAGAATTCGTCCGTGAATCCATATCTGGTCCTGGGCTTTTGTTTGTTGGAAGATTTTTAATTACAGTTTCAATTTCAGTGCTTGTGAGTGGTCTGTTTGTATTTTTCTATTTCTTCCTTGTTCAGTATTGGAAGGTTGTGCATTTCTAAGAATTTGTCCATTTCTTCCAGGTTGTCCATTTTATTGGCCTAGAGTTGCTTGTAGTAATCTCTCATGATCCTTTGTATTTCTGCAGTGTCATTTGTTACTTCTCCTTTTTCATTTCTAATTCTGTTGATTTGAGTCTTCTGCCTTTTTGTCTTGATGAGTCTGGTTAATGGTTTATCAATTTTGTTTATCTTCTCAAAGAACCACCTTTTAGTTTTATTGATCTTTGCTATCATTTCCTTCATTTCTTTTTTTTTTTTTTTTTTGCGGTACACGGGCCTCTCACTGTTGTGGCCTCTCCCATTGTGGAGCACAGGCTCTGGATGCACAGGCTCAGTGGCCATGGCTCATGGGTCTAGCCTCTCCATGGCATGTGGGATCTTCCTGGACCGGGGCATGAGCCCGTGTCCCCTGTATTGGCAGGAGAACTCTCAACCACTGTGCCACCAGGGAAGCCCCTCCTTCATTTCTTTTTCATTTATTTCTGCTCTGATCTTTATGATTTCTTTCCTTCTGCTAACTTTGGGGTTTTTTTTTTGTTGTTGTTCTTCTTCCTCTAATTGCTGTAGGTGTAAGGTTAGGCTGTTTATTTGAGGTTTTTCTTGTTTCTTGAGATAGGATTTTATTGCCATAAACTTCCCTTTTAGAACTGCTTTTGCTGCATTCCATAGGTTTTAGGCCACGTGTTTTCATTCTCATTTGTTTCTAGGTATTTTTTGATTTCCTCTTTGATTTCTTCAGTGATCTCTTGGTTATTTAGTAGTGTATCGTTTAGCCTCCATGTGTTTGTATTTTTTACAGTTTTTTTCCTGTTATAGGTGTCTAGTCTCATAGTGTTGTGGTCTGAAAAGATACTTGATATGATTTCAATTTTCTTAAATTTACCATGGCTTGATTTGTGACCCAAGATATGATCTGTCCTAGAGAATGTTCCATAAACACTTGAGAAGAAAGTGTATTCTATTGTTTTTGGTTGGAATGTCTTATAAATATAAATTAAGTCCATCTTGTTTAATGTATCATTTAAAGCTTGTGTTTCCTTATTTAGTTTCATTTTGGTTGATCTGTCCATCGGTGAAAGTGGGGTGTTAAAGTCCCCTACTATGATTGTGTCACTGTCGATTTCCCCTTTTATGGCTGTTAGCATTTGCCTTATGTATTGAGGTGCTCCTATGTTGGGTGCATGAATATTTAGAATTGTTATATCTTCTTCTTGGATTGCTCCCTTGATCATTATGTAGTGTCCTTCTTTGTCTCTTGTAATAGTCTTTATTTTAAAGTCTATTTTGTCTGATATGAGAATTGCTACTCCAGCTTTCTTTTGATTTCAATTTGCATGGAATATCTTTTTCCAGTACATTACTTTCAGTCTGTATGTGTCCCTAGGTCTGAAGTGGGTCTCTTGTTGACAGCATATACATGGGTCTTGTTTTTGTATCCATTCAGCCAGTCTATGTCTTTTGGTTGGAGCATTTAATCCATTTACATTGAAGGTAATTATCGATATGTATGTTCCTATTACCATTTTCTTAATTGTTTTGGGTTTTTTATTATAGGTCTTTTTCTTCTCTTGTGTTTCCTGCCTAGAGAAGTTCCTTTAGCATTTGTTGTAAAGCTGGTTTGGTGGTGCTGAATTCTCTTAGCTTTTGCTTATCTGTACAGGTTTTAATTTCTCCATCAAATCTGAATGAGATCCTTGCTGGGTAGACTAATCTTAGTTGTAGGTTTTTTCCTTTCATCACTTTAAATATGTCCTGCCACTCCCTTCTTGCTTGCAGAGTTTCTGCTGAAAGATCAGCTGTTAACCTTATGGGGATTCCCTTGTATGTTATTTGTTGCTTGCTGCTATTAATATTTTTTCTTTGTATTTAGTTTTTGATTGTTTGGTTAATATGTGTGTTCCCATGTTTCTCCTTGTATTGATCCTGTATGGGACTCTCTGTGCTTCCTGGACTTGATTGACTCTTTCCTTTCCCATGTTAGGGAAATTTTCAACTATAATCTCTTCAAATATTTTCTCAGTCCCTTTCTTTTTCTCTTCTTCTTCTGGGACCCCTATAATTCGAATGTTGGTGCATTTAATGTTGTCCCAGAGGTCTCTGAGGCTGTCCTCAATTCTTTTCATTCTTTTTTCTTTATTTTACTCTGCGATAGTTATTTCTCCCATTTTCTCTTCCAGGTCACCTTTCCATTCTTCTGCCTCAGTTATTCTGCTATTGATTCCTTCTAGAGAAATTTTAATTTATTTATTGTGTTGTTTATCATTGTCTTTGCTTTTTAGTTCTTCTAGGTCCTTGTTACACGTTTCTTGTATTTTCTCCATTCTATTTTCAAGATTTTGGTTCATCTTTACTATCATTATTCTGAATTCTTTTTCAGGTAGACTGCCTTTTTCCTCTTCGTTTGTTTGGTCTGGTGGGGTTTTGCTCCTTCATCTACTGTGTGTTTCTCTGTCTTCTCATTTTGCTTAACTTACTGTTTTGGGGGTCTCCTTTTCACAGGCTGCAGGTTCATAGTCCCCATTGTTTTTGGTGTCTCCCCCCAGTGGGTAAGGTTGGTTCAGTGGCTTGTGTAGGCTTCCTGGTGGAGGGGACTGGTGCCTGTGTTCTGGTGGATGAGGCTGGATATTGTATTTTTGGTGGGCAGGACTGCATCCGGTGGTACGTTTTGGGGTGTCTGTGACCTTATTATGATTTTAGGTAGCCTCTCTGCTAATGGGTGGG
Source organism: Mesoplodon densirostris (assembly GCF_025265405.1). Taxonomy (NCBI): domain Eukaryota; kingdom Metazoa; phylum Chordata; class Mammalia; order Artiodactyla; family Ziphiidae; genus Mesoplodon; species Mesoplodon densirostris. The sequence continues at coordinate 79,246,150 of NC_082663.1, forward strand.
GTTGTGTTCCTGTCTTGCTAGTTGTTTGGTATGGAGTGTCTAGCACTGGAGCTTGCTGGTCATTGAGTGGAGCTGGGTCTTAGTGTTGAGACACAGATCTCTGGGACATCTCTTGCCATTTGATATTACATGGGGCCAGGAGGTCTCTGGTGGTCCAGTGTCCTGAACTTGGCTCTCCCATCTCAGAGGCTCAGGCCTGACACCTGGCCAGAGCACAAAGACCCTGTCAGCCACACAGTTCACAAAAAAGGGAGAAAAAAAAGAAAGGAAGAAAAAAAAATAAAGTTATTAAAATAAAAACTTAAAACATATTATTAAAATAAATAAAAAGAAGAGAGCAACCAAACCAATAAACAAATCCACCAATGATAACAAGTGATAAAAACTAAACTAATGTAAACATATAAATCAGAAACTAGTCAGTTGCATATAGCAAACCCTAAGTCTACAGTTGTTCCCAAAGTCTACCACCTCAATTTTGGAATGGTTCGTTGTGTATTCAGGTATTCCAGAGGTGCAGGGTACATCAATTTGATTGTGGAGATTTAATCCGCTGCTCCTGAGGCTGCTGGGAGAGATTTCCCTTTCTCTTCTTTGTTCACACAGCTCCTGGGGTTCAGCTTTGGATTTGGCCCTGCCTCTGCATGTAGGTTGCCCTCTGCTGTCTGTTTTTCACCCAGACAGGAGAGGTTTAAAGGAGCGGCTGATTAGGGGGCTCTGGCTCACTCAGGCCAGGGGGAGGGAGGGGTACAGAATGTGGGGCGAGCCTGCAGCAGCAGAGGCCATCATGATGTTGCAACAGCCTGAGGCGCACCTTGTGTTCTCATGGGGAAGTTGCCCCTGGATCACAGGAACCTGGCAGTGGTGGGCCGCACAGGCTCCTGGGAGGGGAGGTGTGGATAGTGATCTTTGCTTGCACACAGGCTTCTTGGTGGCTGTAGCAGCAGACTTAGCATCTCATGCCTGTCTCTGTTGTCTGCGCTGATCGCCGCGGCTCGCGCCCATCTCTGGAGCTCATTTAGGCAGTACTCAGAATGCCCTCTCCTCATGCACCCTGAAACAAGGGTCTCTTGACTCTTCAGCAGTTCCAGACTTCTTCCCAGATTCCCTCCCAGTTAGCTGTGGTGCACTAGCCCCCTTCAGGCTGTGTTCATGCAGCCAACCCCAGTCCTCTCCCTGAGGTCTGACATCCGACGCCCGAGCCTCAGCTCCCAGCCCCCACCCACCCCGGCGGGTGAGCAGACAAGCCTCTCAGGCTGGTGAGTGCTGGTCGGCACCAATCCTCTGCGGGAATCTCTCTGCTTTGCCCTCTTCACCCCTCTTGCTGTGCTCTCCTCCCTGGCTCTGAAGCTTCCCCACCCCACCCCCTGCCCATCCCCTGTCTCTGCCAGTGAAGGGGCTTCCTAGTATGTGGAAACTTTTCCTCCTTCACAGCTCCCTCCAGAGGTGCAGGTCCCGTCCCTATTCTTTTGTCTCTGTTTCTTCTTTTTTCTTTTGCCCTACCCATGTACGTGGGGGAGTTTCTTGCCTTTTGGGAAATCTGAGGTGTTTTACCAGCGTTCAGTAGGTGTTCTGTAGGAGTTGTCATGTAGGTGTATTTCTGATGTATTTGTGGGGAGGAAGGTGATCTCCACATCCTACTCCTCTGCCGTCTTGAAGGTCCTCTCCCCTGTTGAGAGGTTTTATCATGAAAGGTTGTAGAATTTTGTCAGATGCTTTTCCTGCACCTATTGAGATGATCATGTGATTTTCATTCTTCATTTTGTTAATGTGGTTTATCACATTGATTAATTTTGGATTTCAAAACATCTTTGCATCCCTGAAATAAATGCCAGTTGACCATGGTGTATGATTCATTTAATATATTGTTGAATTAGGTTTGCTAATATTTTTTGCCTCTGTCTTGATCAGGGATATTGGCCTATAATCGTCTTTTCTTAAGTATTCTTGTCTGACTGGTATCCAGGTAATGCTAACCTTATAAAATGTGTTTGGAAATATTCCTTTCTCCTCTATTTTTTAGAAGAGTTTGAGAAGGATTGGTAGTTCTTGAAATGTTTGGTAAAATTCACTAGTGAAGCCACCTTGTCTTGGAGTTTTCTTTTTTGGGAGGTTTTCAATAACTGATTCAATCTCTTTAGTAGTAATTGGTCTCTTCACATTTTCTATTTCTTCATAATTCATTCTTGGTAGATTGTATGTTTCTAGGAATTTATCCATTTCTTCTAGGTTGTACAATTTGTTGGCATATAATTGTTCATAGTTCACGAGCCTTTATATTTCTGTGGTATCAGTTTTAATAGTTCCTCTTTCATTGCTGATTTTATTTATTGAGCCCTCTTTTTTGTGGTAAGTCTAGCTAAAGGTTTATCTATTTTGTTTATCTTAAAAAAATTAAGCATCACGTAAGTTTTGGTATGTTGTGTTTACATTTTCTTTTTTCCCAAGATTTAAAAAAATCTCTCTTTTAATTTTTTCTTTGACCCATTGGTTATTCAGTAGCATGGTTTTTAATCTCCACATATTTGTGAATTTTCTAGTTTTCTTCTTGTGATTGATTTCTAGTTTCATACCAGTGTTGTCAAAAAAGATACTTCATATGATTTCTTTTTGACTGGAGAATTTAGTCCATTTACATTTAAAGTATTATTTGTAGTTATGGATTAAAAAATAATTTATTTATTTTTGGCTGCGTTGGGTCTTTCGTTGCTGCACGCGGGCTTTCTATAGTTGTGGTGATCGGGGGCTACTCTTCATTGTGGTGCATGGGCTTCTCATTGAAGTGGCTTCTCTTGTTGCAGAGCATGGGCTCTAGGCACGTGGGCTTCAGTAGTTGTGGCATGTGGGTTCAGTAGTTGTGGTTCACGGGCTCTAGAGTGCAGGCTCAGTGGTGCATGGGCTTAGTTGCTCCACGGCATGTGGGATCTTCCCGGACCAGGGCTCAAACCTGTATCCCCTGCATTGGCAGGTGGATTCTTAACCACTGTGCCACCAGGGAAGTTCCCACAGCTTGTTCTTTTCTACCCTTTCTTCTCTTTGCTGAAGCAAATGCCTTAGGTATAAATAAGGCTTTTTAAACATTTATGTTCATTTGTGAGATATTTTGGAGTTGAGATATACAGCTATGGTTACTAAAGAAAGCACTATAATTTTCTGCCTCTGGGGCCTGACTCTTGCCTGTCAACTTCTTCATATTTAGAATGCTCTAATCTGAAATACACTGATATTCTTATTTGGTACGTAGACTGGTCTTTACCCTGCTCCTTGTAGCATGTTGTCTTTGGTCCACTTGCCTAGAAAGCTTAATATATAAGTCCAGTGGGTATGCTTCAAGCTTGCTCATTAAACTCACATCCCGGGGATTTACTATGATGGGGACATGTTTTTCTTCTATTTGTAGGAACAGTGCTAACCAAGTTGCCTATAAAACTGTAGTACTTCTATTCTTTTAGTCTACAAAAACTCTAGAAGTTCTTCCTTTTAATGTTCATAGTCTTCAAATTTAAGATTAGCTATCTTTCTATTGAAGACCTTCATTATTCTCTTTAATTACTTTATTTCTAATTAATTACCTGTATCCCTCTCTCCTTCCCTCTTCTCCTTCCTTCAAAACACATTCATTGACACTGCTTTGTGTCAAACAGTGTACAATTATAATTATAGCCAAATGTTTAATAATTAGATTGAATAGCTCCAGTTGCCATCTTTCATCCATGTTGCTGAAAGAAGCTTTGACTGTGTTGAATACAGAGGAAATGGAGCCATTCTCAAGTATTCTGCTAGCTTTTCTCTTTTCTGGCTTCTTCTTTTTTTTTTTTTTTCTAGTTTTACTCAGTTGGGTTTGTGTTTATTCCTTATACCCTGTGACTCTTGCTGACTGGACTTCTCATTTCAGATATCACCCATGATTGTTGATGTCACCTGAATCAAATTTATTGCTTTTGGTTTTCTTATGTATGATTTCCTACTTACACACACTGGACATCATTTTATTTTCGAAAATGCTGTTTCTCTGAATTGTCATAGCCAGTTAGAACCCTTTTCAACTTCTAGGAAGCTAACAATTGCACCCCAATGGAGGGAAATACAGATTTACTGGGCTCCTTTCTCTCATAGGTCACTGATAAAAATAAACAACTTGGTGCTGTTTCTCTTGATGCAGAAAGTAGGTTACTGTGGGCCCACAGAAAATAGCTTCTCATTTTACTGTGTTAAATGTTGTTTCTAGACAGTGATCATGTGAGATGTTGCTGCAGTTCTGGCGTTCATTTTTTTCTGTGTATTCCCTAGTTAAATGTAACATGTGACAATCATGCTTCATGTTTTATTTTATCTTATTTTAGAATATGTGTATATGAAGAGTAACAAGAGATTAAAGCTCTGTCTGGCTCTTTTGTGGTAACATGTTATCAGCCAGGTGTGTAGTCTTCCAAAAATATTTAAACATAAAGGCATATTCAGAGGGTTTTTAAAAATAGTTTCACACCATACATACTATTCTGTAGTTGTCTATTACCACTTAAAATTACATGATAGCATCTCTCCAGGTTAATAGATATGGACTGTACTCTTTTTTTATAGCTGCATAATATTCTATAATATGGATATAGTATAATTTATAGCCATTACCCTATTGATAGACATTAAGGTTGTTTCTAATTTTTTGCCACTAAAAATATTGTATAACAACATTACAATGTTACACTGATAATCCTTATGCATATATATGTTTTCATTCTGGTGCTTTTACTGCTGTAGGATAGATTCCCCAAAGTACAGTTGCTAAGTCAAGGTGTATATGTGTTTCTTACTGCAATAGATATTGCCACATTACTTTGCAAAATGTTGTAGCAATTCATGCTTCCATCAGCACTGTAGGTGAGTGTCCATTTTTCTGCATCTTTCTAAACACTGGATATTTTTACTCTTTTAAACATAGTCCAAAAGCTAATGGTTAAGAAACAGTATCATGTTTTATTTTCTCTTTCCCTTTGTCCACTGATAAGGTCAATGTCTTTTTTTGGTTTGTTTGTTTAAGTGTTATGGCCATTTGGATTTCCTCTCCTGTGAGTACCCTGTGCATAACCTTTGCTCATTCTTATTTTGAGTTGTTTGTTTTCTTCTTTTCAGTTTGTAGTTCTTTATATTTTAGAACTAGTAATCTTGTATTTGTAATTTTTTAAAAATAAACTTTTAATTTTAGAACAGTTTTAGATTTACAGAACAATTGTGAAGATAGTCCAGAGAGTTCCTGTATTACCCTCATTCTCCCTGCCCCTAGTTTCTCCTATTATTAACATCTTACATTAGTTTGGCACATTTGCCACAATTAATGAACCCATAGAATACCTTATTATTAAGTAAAGCTCATACTTTATTCAAATATCTTTAATCATTTTCCCTAATACCCTTTTTCTGTTCCAGGATACCATCAAGGAGACCACATTTCTTTAAATTGTCATGTCTCTTTAGGTTCCTCTGTGCTGTGAAAGTTTCTCAGAATTTCCTAGTTTTTGATAACCTTGTCAATTTTAAGGAGTACTGTTTAGGTATTTGTTGAATGCCCCTCAGTTGAGATTTGTCTGTTTTCTCATGATTAGACTGAGATTATGGGTATTTGAAAGGAAGATCACAAAGGTAAAATGCCATTGACATTGAATCACATCAAGGGTACATTCCATCAACATGAGTTATCATTGTTGGTGATCACCTTAATCACTTGGCTGAGATAGTGTTCGTTTTGTTTCTTCATCATCAAGTTACTCTTCCCTGGCCACCACCCTTTCTATACTAACTGCACTCTGGAGAGAAGTAACTATGTGCAGCTCAAACATATAAGGAGTGGGGAGTTATGATCCACCTCCTTTGAGAGTGCAGTATTTATGTAAATTATTTGTAATTCTTCTGCAAGGGAGATTTATATCTTTCCCTCACTTATTTATTTATTAATGCTCCCATCGTTGTTTTATTTGTTTGTTTTAGCAAGAGTACTTCCTTACATGTTCTACTAGATACTCCAGGCTCATCTTGTATAATTCCTGCCCCAGCCCTAGAATCAGCCACTTCTCCAAGGGACTGTGGTTCCTTTAGTAGACAATATTAGAAAATAACATCTGACCCTACCTAAGATGTTGCTACAAATTCAGCTGACAGGGCAAGGAAATGTATGTGTATACATTTCTATACAAATGAATATATTTTTCTGTATGTAACTATCTGTATCCATATTACACTAAACATAAGTTCATACTGATGTCTCCAACTCTAATCTATTACCACATGGAGCATTCTAGTCTCCTCCTCTCATTTATTTGTAACCTCCACTCCAACAATGAGAAACCTAGCCCCCCCCCCAATGACTATTCATTTTCTTAATTGTATCATTGTGTATAAATTGTTAACCTATACTTACACCCAGGGGAGCTGACTTTATCAGCAAGAGTTCAGTAATTTAGTCATGTTTTTTGGCCTTTAGTCTTATAGATTCTACTCATTTCCATTTCTTTAAGTCAGCACCTTTTGTCTCTATTCCCTTCCGTGAGGCAGTTTCAGACATTTGTAATGCAGTTAGAGTGTTTTGTCACATTCTGCATTCCTTTCTGAGATTGCCTAACCTACTAAATTGTGTTTTTAAAATTTGTATACATTAAGGTTCACTCTTTGTGCCGTAAAATGCTATGGATTTTGGCAAATTCATAGTGTCATTTATCCACCATTACTATAACACACAGAATAGATTCAATGCCCCCCAAATATCCCTGGTAACTCACTTATTCAACTCTTTCTCCTTCCATAACCACTGATCTTTTTACCATTTCACTAGTTTTGCATTTCCTGGAATGTGATATAATTGGAATCAGAGAGTAATTAGCCCTTTCACACCGATTTCTTTCACTTAGCAATATATATTTAAGATTGACATGTCTTTTAATATTTTTCTAGATTATACCTTTCTAAAATCACTGAAAAATTCCATCATATCATATTTTACTTATCCAATCACTTATTAGAGAATTTCTTGGTTGCTTCCAGTTTTTGGTGATTATGAATACAGCTGCTATAAACATTCATGTGCAGGTTTTTGTGTGGACATAAGATTTCCATTAGGTAAATACCTAGGAGAGTAATTATTGGATCATATGTTAAAAGTAGGTTTAGGCTTGTAAGAAGCTGCCAAAGTGTCTTCCAAAGTAGCCATAACCACCAGCAAGAGTGAGAGTTCCTGTTGATTTGCATCCTAGTCCCCAGCTGGTCTTGTCAGTTTTAGGATTAAAAAAAAATTTTTTTACAGGGGCTTTATTCATAACTGCCCAAATATGGAAACACCTCAGATGTTAGTAGGTGAAAAGATCCTATATGGGGTACATCCAGGCAAGGAAATGTTATTCAGTGAAAAAAAGAAATGAGCTATGAATCCATAAGGAGACATGCAGGGAAAGGTAAATGCTTATTATTAACTGAAAGAAGCCATCTGAAAAGGTTACACATTACATGATTCCAACTATACAGGATATTCTGGAGAAGACAGAACTATGGAAACAGTAAAAAGATCAGTGGGTTGCCAGGGGTTAAGGTGGAGAGAGGGAAGAACCCAGGTGTTTCTCATCCCAGGACTCCCGGAGTCCTGGTAGAACTCCTAAGATCCTGCAAGATACGGCTTCCTCTGAGAAGAGTGGTCGAGCACCTCCGGTCTTGATTCCGCCGTTTTCCAAGCCGCCTGTGATTGCTCACCGCAAGTTTTTTTTTGCATTTTAACCACTCTAATAGGTATGTAGATGTATCTCATTTATGTTTTAAATTGCAATTCCCTAACGACAAATGATGTTGAGCATCTTTTCATATATTCATTTGCCATCTTTAGTAATATGTCTCTTCAGATCTTTTGCCCATATTTTAGTTGGGCTATTTGTTTTCCTATTGATTTTTAAGGGTTCTTTCTATATTTTGGATATAAATCCTTTATCACAGGGGTCCCCAACCCCGGGTCCGTGACCTGTTAGGAACTGGGCCGCACAGCAGGAGGTGAGTGGTGGGCCAACAAGCAAAGCTTCATCTGCTGCTCCCCATCGCTAGCATCACTGCCTGAACCATCCCCCCCTCCTCCATCCGTGGAAAAATTGTCTTCCACGAAACCGGTCCCTGGTGCCAAAAATGTTGGGGACTGCTGCTTTATCAGGTATATATTTTGCAAATATTTTCTCCCAGTCTGTATCTTATCTTTTCATACTCTTAACAGTGTCTTTCCAGAGCAGAGTTTTTCATTTTAATAAAGTCCAACTTATCCATTTCTACTTTCATGAGTTATGCTTTTGGTGTCGTGAACAAAATTCACCACTAAATCCAAGAACACAAGTATTCTCTTATGCTTTCTTCTAAAAGTTTTATAGTTTTAAATTTTACCTTTAGGTCTGTGATCTCTTTTGAGTTTAATATTGTGAAAAGTGTAAGGTCTATATCTAGTGTGTTTTATAATTTTTTTTTGCATATGAACATCTATATCATCATTTGTTGAAAGAATATCCTTTTTAAATTAAACTGTCTTTGCTTCTTCATCAAAAATTAGATGATTATATTTGTGTGGGCCTATTTCTGCATTCTCTATTCTGTCCATTGTCTATTATTTTTCCAATACCACATTATCTTGATTACTGTGGCTTTATAGTAAAGCTTGAAATTGGGTAGAGTGAGTCCTCCAACTTTGTTATTCTTCTTTAGTATTGTGTTGGCAATTCTAGATCTTTTGTCTTTTCATATATACTTTTGAATCAGTTTTTTGATATCTGTGAAGTAGCTTGCTTGGTGTTTGGTTGGGACTGCATTAAAGTCACAGACTAAGTTGGGAAGAATTGACATCTTAACAATGAAGTGTGTTTCAATACAAGAACACAGTATTTCTCCATTTACTTAGATTTTTAAAAATTTCTTTCATCAGAGTTTTGTAGTTTTCCATATACAGATTTTTTTTTTTTTTTTTTTTTTTTTTTTTGCAGTACACGGGCCTCTCACTGCTGTGGCCTCTCCCGTTGCAGAGCAAAGTCTCCAGATGTGCAGGCTCAGCGGCCACGGCTCCCAGGCCCAGCCACTCCGTGGCACGTGGGATCCTCCTGGACCGGGGCATGAACCTGTATCCCCTGCATCGGCAGGCGGACTCTCAACCACTGCGCCACCAGGGAAGCCCCATATACAGATTTTGTACATATACATAAGAATCTTATTTCTTGGTGCCATTTTAAATGATATATATATTTTTTAATATAAATTCTTTTTTTTTAATTTTTTAATTTTTTATTTTTTGCTTTATAACAAATTTAATCAGTTATACATATACATATGTTCCCATATCCCCTCCTTTTTGCGTCTCCCTCCCACCCTCCCTATCCCACCCCTCCAGGCGGTCACAAAGCACCGAGCTGATCTCCCTGTGCTATGCGGCTGCTTCCCACTAGCTATCTACCTTACGGTTGGTAGTGTATATATGTCCATGCCGCTCTTTCACTTTGTCACAGCTTGCCCTTCCCCCTCCCCATATCCTCAAGTCCATTCTCTAGTAGGTCTGTGTCTTTATTCCTGTCTAACCCCTATGTTTTTCATGACATTTTTTTTCTTAAATTCCATATATATGTGTCAGCATACAGTATTTGTCTTTCTCTTTCTGACTTACTTCACTCTGTATGACAGACTCTAGGTCCATCCACCTCATTACATATAGCTCAATTTCATTTCTTTTTATGGCTGAGTAATATTCCATTGTATATATGTGCCACATCTTCTTTACCCATTCATCCGATGATGGACACTTAGGTTGTTTCCATCTCTGGGCTATTGTAAATAGGGCTGCTATGAACATTTTGGTACATGTCTCTTTTTGAATTATGGTTTTCTCAGGGTATATGCCCAGTAGTGGGATTGCTGGGTCATATGGTAGTTCTATTTGTAGTTTTTTAAGGAACCTCCATACCGTTCTCCATAGTGGCTGTACCAATTCACATTCCCACCAGCAGTGCAAGAGTGTTCCCTTTTTTCCACACCCTCTCCAGCATTTACTGTTTCTAGATTTTTTGGTGATGGCCATTCTGACCGGTATGAGATGATATCTCATTGTAGTTTTGATTTGCATTTCTCTAATGAGTAAAGATGTTGAGCATCCTTTCATGTGTTTGTTGGCAGTCTGTATATCTTCTGTGGAGAAATGTCTATTTAGGTCTTCTGCCCATTTTTGGATTGGGTTGTTTGTTTTTTTGCTATTGAGCTGCATGAGCTGCTTATAAATTTTGGAGATTAATCCTTTGTCAGTTGCTTCATTTGCAAATATTTTCTCCCATTCTGAGGGTTGTCTTTTCGTCTTGTTTATGGTTTCCTTTGCTGTGCAAAAGCTTTGAAGTTTCATTAGGTCCCATGTGTTTATTTTTGTCTTTATTTCCATTTCTCTAGGAGGTGGGTCAAAAAGGATCTTGCTGTGATTTATGTCATAGAGTGTTCTGCCTATGTTTTCCTCTAAGAGTTTGATAGTGACTGGCCTTACATTTAGGTCTTTAATCCATTTTGAGCTTATTTTTGTGTATGGTGTTAGGGAGTGATCTAATCTCATACTTTTACATGTCCCTATCCAGTTTTCCCAGCACCACTTATTGAAGAGACTGTCCTTTCTCCACTGTACATTCCTGCCTCCTTTATCAAAGATAACGTGACCATATGTCCGTGGGTTTATCTCTGGGCTTTCTATCCTGTTCCATTGATCTATCTTTCTGTTTTTGTGCCAGTACCATACTGTCTTGATTACTGTAGCTTTGTAGTATAGTCCGAAGTCAGGGAGCCTGATTCCTCCAGCTCCATTTTTCGTTCTCAAGATTGCTTTGGCTATTCGGGGTCTTTTGTGTTTCCATACAAATTGTGAAATTTTTTGTTCTAGTTCTGTGAAAAATGCCAGTGGTAGTTTGATAGGGATTGCATTGAATCTGTAGATTGCTTTGGGTAGTAGAGTCATTTTCACAATGTTGATTCTTCCAATCCAAGAACATGGTACATCTCTCCATCTATTTGTATCATCTTTAATTTCTTTCATCAGTGTCTTATAATTTTCTGCACACAGGTCTTTTGTCTCATTAGGTAGGTTTATTCCTAGATATTTTATTCTTTTTGTTGCAATGGTAAATGGGAGTGTTTCCTTGATTTCACTTACAGATTTTTCATGATTAGTGTATAGGAATGCCAGAGATTTCTGTGCATTAATTTTGTATCCTGCAACTTTACCAAATTCATTGTTTAGCTCTAGTAGTTTACTGGTAACATCTTTAGGATTCTCTATGTATAGTATCATGTCATCTGCAAACAGTGACAGCTTTACTTCTTCTTTTCCAATTTGGATTCCTTTTATTTCCTTTTCTTCTCTGATTGCTGTGGCTAAAACTTGCAAAACTATGTTGAATAAGAGTGGTGAGAGTGGGCAACCTTGTCTCGTTCCTGATCTTAGTGGAAATGGTTTCAGTTTTTCACCATCGAGGACGATGCTGGCTGTGGGTTTGTCATATATGGCCTTTATTATGTTGAGGAAAGTTCCCTCTATGCCTACTTTCTGCAGGGTTTTTATCATAAATGGGTGTTGAATTTTGTCGAAAGCTTTCTCTGCATCTATTGAGATGATCATATGGTTTTTCTCCTTCAAATTGTTAATATGGTGTATCACGTTGATTGATTTGCATATATTGAAGAATCCTTGCATTCCTGGAATAAACCCCACTTGATCATGGTGTATGATCCTTTTAATGTGCTGTTGGATTCTGTTTGCTAGTATTTTGTGGAGGATTTTTGCATCTATGTTCATCAGTGATATTGGCCTGTAGTTTTCTTTCTTTGTGACATCCTTGTCTGGTTTTGGTATCAAGGTGATGGTGGCCTCGTAGAATGAGTTTGGGAGTGTTCCTCCCTCTGCTATATTTTGGAAGAGTTTGAGAAGGATAGGTGTTAGCTCTTCTCTAAATGTTTGATAGAATTCGCCTGTGAAGCCATCTGGTCCTGGGCTTTTGTTTGTTGGAAGATTTTTTATCACAGTTTCAATTTCAGTGCTTGTGATTGGTCTGTTCATATTTTCTATTTCTTCCTGATTCAGTCTTGGCAGGTTGTACATTTCTAAGAACTTGTCCATTTCTTCCAGGTTGTCCATTTTATTGGCATAGAGTTGCTTGTAGTAATCTCTCATGATCTTTTGTATTTCTGCAGTGTCAGTTGTTACTTCTCCTTTTTCATTTCTAATTCTATTGATTTGAGTCTTCTCCCTTTTTTTCTTGATGAGTCTGGCTAATGGTTTATCAATTTTGTTTATCTTCTCAAAGAACCAGCTTTTAGTTTTATTGACCTTTGCTATCATTTCCTTCATTTCTTTTTCATTTATTTCTGATCTGATTTTTATGATTTCTTTCCTTCTGCTAACTTTGGGATGTTTTTGTTCTTCTTTCTCTAATTGCTTTAGGTGCAAGGTTAGGTTGTTTATTCGAGATATTTCCTGTTTCTTAAGATGGGATTGTATTGCTATAAACTTCCCTCTTAGAACTGCTTTTGCTGCATCCCATAGGTTTTGGGTCGTCGTGTCTCCATTGTCATTTGTTTCTAGGTATTTTTTAATTTCCTCTTTGATTTCTTCAGTGATCACTTCGTTGTTAAGTAGTGTATTGTTTAGCCTCCATGTGTTTGTATTTTTTACAGCTCTTCTCCTGTAATTGATATCTAGTCTCATAGCATTGTGGTTGGAAAAGATACTTGATACAATTTCAATTTTCTTAAATTTACCAAGGCTTGATTTGTGACCCAAGATATGATCTATCCTGGAGAATGTTCCATGAGCACTTGAGAAAAATGTGTATTCTGTTGTTTTTGGATGGAATGTCCTATAAATATCAATTAAGTCCATCTTGTTTAATGTATCATTTAAAGCTTGTGTTTCCTTATTTATTTTCATTTTGGATGATCTGTCCATTGGTGAAAGTGGGGTGTTAAAGTCCCCTACTATGATTGTGTTACTGTCGATTTATCCTTTTATGGCTGTTAGTATTTGCCTTATGTATTGAGGTGCTCCTATGTTGGGTGCATAAATATTTACAATTGTTATATCTTCTTCTTGGATCGATCCCTTGATCATTATGTAGTGTCCTTCTTTGTCTCTTCTAGTAGTCTTTATTTTAAAGTCTATTTTGTCTGATATGAGAATTGCTACTCCAGCTTTCTTTTGGTTTCCATTTGCATGGAATATCTTTTTCCATCCCCTTACTTTCAGTCTGTATGTGTTTCTGGGTCTGAAGTGGGTCTCTTGTAGACAGCATATATATGGGTCTTGTTTTTGTATCCATTCAGCCAATCTGTGTCTTTTGGTGGGAGCATTTAGTCCGTTTACATTTAAGGTAATTATCGATATGTATGTTCCTATTCCCATTTTCTTAATTGTTTTGGGTTCGTTATTGTAAGTCTTTTCCTTCTGTTGTGTTTCTTGCCTAGAGAAGTTCCTTTAGCATTTGTTGTAAAGCTGGTTTGGTGGTGCTGAACTCTCTCAGCTTTTGCTCATCTGTAAACGTTTTAATTTCTCCATCAAATCTGAATGAGATCCTTGCTGGGTAGAGTAATCTTGGTTGCAGGTTTTTCTCCTTCATCACTTTAATTATGTCCTGCCACTCCCTTTTGGCTTGTAGAGTTTCTGCTGAGAGATCAGCTGTTATCCTCATGGGGATTCCCTTGTGTGTTATTTGTTGTTTTTGCCTTGCTGCTTTTAATATGATTTCTTTGTGTTTAATTTTTGACAGTTTGATTAATATGTGTCTTGGCATTTTTCTCCTTGGATTTATTCTGTATGGGACTCTCTGTGCCTCCTGGACTTGATTAACTATTTCCTTTCCCATATTAGGGAAGTTTTCAACTAGAATCTCTTCACATATTTTCTCAGTCCCTTTCTTTTTCTCTTCTTCTTCTGGGACCCCTATAATTCGAATGTTGGTGCGTTTAATGTTGTCCCAGAGGTCTCTGAGACTGTCCTCTGTTCTTTTCATTCTTTTTTCTTTATTTTGCTCTGAAGCAGTTATTTCCACTATGTTATCTTCCACCTCACTTATCCGTTCTTCTGCCTCAGTTATTCTGCTATTGATCCTTTCTAGAGTATTTTTTATTTCATTTATTGTGTTTTTAATTGATGCTTGATTCATCTTTAGTTCTTCTAGGTCCTTGTTAACTGTTTCTTGCATTTTGTCTATTCTATTTCCAAGATTTTGGATCTTGGAAATAGAATCTTGGATCATCTTTACCATCATTATTCTGAATTCTTTTTCAGGTAGACTGCCTATTACCTCTTCATTTGTTAGGTCTGGTGGGTTTTTATCTTGCTCCTTCTCCTGCTGTGTGTTTTTCTGTCTTCTCATTTTGCTTATGTTACTGTGTTTGGGGTCTCCTTTTTGCAGGCTGCAGGTTCGTAGTTCCCGTTGTTTTTGGTGTCTGTCCCCAGTGGCTAAGGTTGGTTTAGTGGGTTGTGTAGGCTTCCTGGTGGAGGGGACTAGTGCCTGTGTTCTGGTGGATGAGGCTGGATCTTGTCTTTCTGGTGGGCAGGTCCACGTCTGGTGGTGTGTTTTGGGGTGTCTGTGGACTTTTTATGATTTTAGGCCACCTCTCTGCTAATGGGTGGCGTTGTGTTCCTGTCTTGCTAGTTGTTTGGCATAGGGTGTCCAGCACTGTAGCTTGCTGGTCGTTGAGTGAAGCTGGGCGCTGGTGTTGAGATGGAGATCTCTGGAAGATTTTCGCCGTTTGATATTATGTGGAGCTGGGAGGTCTCTTGTGGACCAGTGTCCTGAAGTTGGCTATCCCACCTCAGAGGCACAGCACTGACTCCTGGCTCCTCAGTTTGGGATGATTTGTTGTCTATTCATGTATTCCACAGATGCAGGGTACATCAAGTTGATTGTGGAGCTTTAATCCGCTGCTTCTGAGGCTGCTGGGAGAGGTTTCCCTTTTTCTTCTTTGTTCTCACAGCTCCTGGGTCTCAGCTTTGGATTTGGCCCCGCCTCTGCGTGTAGGTCGCCGGAGGGCGTCTGTTCTTCTCTCAGACAGGACAGGGTTAAAGGAGCAGCCTCTTCGGGGACTCTGGCTCACTCAGGCCGGGCGGGAGGGAGGGGCATGGAGTGCGGGGCGAGCCTGCAGCGGCAGAGGTCGGCGTGATGTTGCACCAGCGCGAGGCGCGCCGTGCGTTCTCCCAGGGAAGCCGCCCCTGGATCCCGGGACCCCGGCAGTGGCGGGCTGCACAGGCTCCCGGAGGGCGGTGTGGACAGTGACCTGCGCTCACACACAGGCTTCTTGGCGGCGGCAGCAGCAGCCCCAGCATCCCACGCCCGTCACTGGGCTCCGCGCTTTCAGTCGCGACTTGCGCCTGTCTGTGGAGCCCCTTTAAGCAGCACTCTTAATTCCCTCTCCTCGCGCACCAGGAAACCAAGAGGGAAGAAAAAGTCTCTTGCCTCTTTGGCAGCTCCAGAGTTTTCCCGGACTCCCTCCCGGCTAGCTGTGGCACATTAGCCCCCTTCAGGCTGAGTTCTCGCCGCCAGCCCCAGTCCTCTCCCTGCGCTCTGACCGAAGCCCGAGCCTCAGCTTCCAGCGCCGCCCGCCCCAGCGGGCGAGCAGACAAGCCTCTCGGGCTGGTGAGTGCCTCTCGGCACCGATCCTCTGTGTGGGGATCTCTGTGCTTTGCCCTACCCAGGTATGTGGGGAGTTTCTTGCCTTTGGGGAGGTCTGGGGTCTTCTGCCAGCGTTCAGTAGGTGTTCTCGATATTGTTTTTTAAATTTCAAATTCCAGTTGTTCATTGCTGCTGTATAGGAAAGCAATTGATTTTTGTATATTATCCTGATGTCCTGTGACCTTGCTGTACTCACTTATTATATGAGTTCCAGGAGCTTTTTGTTGTTGTTGCTGTTGATTTTTGAAAAATTTGTCTACATAGTCAATCATGTTATCTGCAAATAAATAGTTTCATTTTCAATTTTTCTTTTTGTTTGTTTTAAATTTTCTCTTCTTGTCTTATTTCACTAACTGGGACTTTTGGTATGATAATGAATAGGAGTGGTGAGAGGGGTATCCTTGTTCTGGATCTAAGGGAGAAAACAACCAGTTTCTTCCCAGTAAATATGATGTTAGTTGTCAGTCTTCAGTAGATATTGTTTATTAATGTGAGATACTTCTATTCTATTCCTAGTTTGCTGTTTATCAAAGATTTTGCAGATATTATCCCCATTCTATAATTTGTCTTTATATTTTATTCTATCTTTTGTTATATACACATTTTACTCTTGCTTCCCAAGATTATCATATATAAGCGCTCAGATAAACTTTGAGCTTCTTTGTATCCTTCCATTCTTCCTTTATTTTTCTCTCCAGTGCCTAAGACTTCTTAGTGGTCAAGCATATGGCCTTAGGAATCAGATTCTTCTGGGTTCAATTCCTAGATTTCCCTTTACTACTTGTCTGATCTTGGAAAAATTCTTCTACCTCTCTGAGCCTTAATTTTCTCCCCTGAAAAAGTTGGTATATTATACCTTTCTCAAAACGTCTTTGTAACATATTTGTAAGTACTCAATAAGTGGCTGCTTTAATGGAGAAAGTTAATGTATTTTTTAATTCTGGAAAACATTAAGATTATATTATCCAGTTGTGTGACATTTCTAAGGAAAGAAAGTGACCAGAATATAGTTTCATTTATGCAACTGTTTTCATCTGTGAACAGAGAAATATCTTGGTCAAATTCTAGATCCATCCATGTTATATCACTGTTATAAGTAAGTAATCTTCTTCTAATTATTAGCCTTGACTGGGATTATAAAAGTGGTATTAAATTTTTGTTGCAGGGAAACTTGATGGGGACAGTCTTTCACAGATGTGTGTAAAATGTTGTGGCTATAACCTGGAAAGTTGGTTGTTTAAATGCTTTACAGAAATTATAAATCAATGCAAAGAATGTTATTAACGAGTTACTAATACACAAAAGAAAATCCTTGGTGTACTATTACTTCATTATGGACATTCAAGTGGGATTTGTATTACTTGCACACACAGTTGGGCACGGGGAAGGAGTTGGTGACTGCTGTATTTCTTTGTCACAGTACTTATTTTGTATTTCTCAGATTGACATCCCAAATTGGGAACAACTTATCTAGAAATAGCTAAGGTTCTACTAGGAAGAGGGTTTAATTGGGAATGTGCTCTTGGAATTTCTGAATTTGAAGAAGTATGATTGTTGAAGGCATACCAAGTGTTTGGAAAACAATACTTGCCAACTGTGTAAAACCAACATGAATCCTGGGCTAGAAATTAAGCTGTTTGGGTGCTAGGGGCCCATTATTTCTGCTTTAAATTGCTTAACCTTTCTTGGTTTCTCCAGATATAAAACAGTAATCATACTTTCCATTATTTAGCTCACAGAATGTTATAAGAACAGAACAGAAATAAGATTCTTCATTGGTTTTCCGTTACTTATAGGCTGAAATCCAAATTCCTTAGCCATATCATAGTGGCTGAAAAGACAGGTTTTGGAGTCAGATAGATATTTTGAGCCTGGATTTTTACCTCCACACACAGCCATGTTCTTGGACAGTTTACTTGACCTTTCCAAGCTTCAGCTTCCTCATCTATAAAATAAAGATAATAATAATTTTTTCCTCATAAGGGTTGGTGTGAGAATTAAATTGGGTAATGCACGTACAAGGCAAGCACAGGGTTTGGTACATTTTATGTGTTCCGTAAACAGTAGCTGCTGGTATTCACATCACTGTGTCATATAAGACATTTGCTAGGTGGTCTTTCCAACCTCATCCACCATCATTGACTCCCTAAATTCACTCCTTGTTTATGCTGAGTACACTTCTCTGTTACAACACACCCCACTTACCTCCTGACTTTTCTCTATCATTACAGTGTATCTCTTTGATGTCAGAAATGTTAGCCTATTCATGGTTGGATCCTCATTAGTTAACAGGAGATTGTAGCCAGTTAACTCAAGAAAATTGTGTAGAACTAAGCTAATATAGGGATAATCATAAATATATAAGAATTGGTCAGATAAATGTTATATTCTGTGCATTAATGATAAAGTAAATAAAAATCCCTGTGTATATGAGACATTTTAAACCAGTGGTCAGTGGGCCAAACTAGGTATATGGAGCTGTTTTATGTGGTCTTTGATGTTAAAATAAATCAGAGGAATTGACAACAAAAGTTTGCATTTCTGGCTTCTCTTGAAAAGGTTGGAGACCTAGAAACTGAACCTCCATTGCTTCATAGAAATGCTTGGGGTTCTCCAGTTAGCCTCACTCTCCACTCAGGTGATAAGCAGTAGAGACACTTTGCAACAGAGACTCTTTGTGTGACTACCAGCAGAAAGTTCATATTTTCCTTCAGAAAGGGAGCTTTGCTTCATGCAAAATAGGGAAGAATACTGCTCTTTATTTATTCCCAAGTAGGTAAGGCATAACTGATCTACCTGAAGAAGCAGCAGCAGCCACCTACACCACATCCCAGTTCGCCTAACCAAATATTCTTTAAAATGTTTGATCTTGGTAAAGCCCATATTTCTATTGCTATGTATAGTTTTGGTACTGAAAATCCTATTCAAAATTGCTCTTGTTGTTTGTTCTGTGCTCTTCTGAGAAGCCCCACAGTTTGTAAAGATGAGTTTGAGTTATTTATAGAGATGGATTGTGTTAGATGAGCACTGTTTTCCTAAAGGCCTATGACAGAGGTCCAGGGGCCCCTGTGCACTCATGTTAGGAGGCTGTGTAGAAGAGTGTTTTACATGGGTATCAATCCAGTTTACAAGTTGAGTTTTTTGGGGGTTATTCATTCAAATTTTGATCACTTCAGTAATTAAATTAAATGTCATCTCTTGTGGCTGCAAGTACATCCCATAAATTCCCATGCTTAGGAGTATACCCACAAAGAACAAAGGGAAATGACTTAGCAGTAATCTAGTTAATTTGGTCAATGTAGACACCCCAATTGGCTGTATCATATTCTGTTTTGAAACTTGAATTGTGCACCCTTTTTTTTGTTTGTTTACACTGACTAAAATGAGCATAAAATTACCAGATCACTTTACTCCATGTTTTACAGATACAGCATAAAAGACAGATTAAGCAAAGAGATAGTATTTTTCTCTGAGCAGAGTGTGGGAATTTGAGTTCTTATCAGACTTTGAAACCTGTGAATGTTAAATTATACTTGGTTGGCACTTCCTGCTTTTACTTGTCATTGAATTTATTTTCTTCTTCTGAAGCCCAAAGCAAACTTTCAGCTGTATATCCTTCAATGCACTGATGTGAGAAGAGATGAGGTAGACTTGCAGCTGGGAAAATATTTAAAAAATTAATCAAGAAAATTTCGTATTATTCAGCTCCAGTTCAGGAACAAACATGACTTGTGTAAGATTTGGCAACCTCTCATTCCTCTTTCAAAATGAGGCACATCCAAAACACCTTCATGAGGCACGTACTAATTGGCTCTTGCTGCTTGCTAGTTATTGTGTTATTACCTAATCTTATCCATTCAGAGATCCAAAAGGAGACCCATTTACAAGAGACAGTATGATTCAGTGGATTAAGTACAAACCCTGTAATTGCTGACTGTAATTCAAAACCACTCTATTGCTGCTGACTTACTTGCCAGACTCTTGGGAATATGGGTCAACATTACAATATCTGAGTTTCCATAAGGAACATAATGGTTCTCTTTCCCCACCTCCAACATAAAGATATTATAATGACTTAAAGGTAAATTGCTGTAAAAGAAAATAATACAATTCAATGAATGTGATAAGAAATAATTAGATGGGTATGTAGACAATATGTTTATAAGAGGATATAATAACAGAGTAACTCAATTTTCATCACCAAATGACTCAACCATGTGCATGGTCTTTCTTATATAAGCAGTAACTCTGCACAAACACTCTTTACTTCTTGTCTGACCAGTGAAATGGGCTTGATGGGTTAACTTAAACTCCACTGAGATGTAGATACTGTCCCACAAGTATGCACTTTTAATATCTGGCTAAAAATCTCCTTCTATGAGAGGCCTTTTCCAAGTAATCTCCCCAGTATAATCCCTGACCCAGTTGAATTTGCTCTCTTGTGGGTAATACCACTTAACTTTTCTTACGGAAGCTGTGGCCCAGAATTGCATCTTTCAGTTTCGCTGTGGGCCTGCTCCTAAAGAGAGTGCCTTGAGTGCGGGGCCCAGCTTCTTCATCCTTGTATCCCCTAGGGCAGGTAGAGTGTCTGGTCTCTAGCTGCCTGCTCAATGCATGATTATTGAAATTATGACTCTATCCGTCAACAGTAGTGCTTTGGTAACCATTTACTCTAACAAGGTTAAGTTACTTCAACTCAGTAGACCTCAGACTTTTCTATCTGTAAAATGAAGATTTGGACTAGCTAGTAAAAAAGTTTCCTTACAACTCCAAAATTTGACTCTGATTTTATGTATTGTAAAACGTGGCAAATATACATAACTCAAAAATTTGTGGGGCCCTGGTACGAATGATGTGGGAAAACAGAAAGATTTTGAGTTTGACTTATTGAAGTATTATTGTTTAATTTTAATCTATTGATGTATTTATGCTCATTTGTATTTCAGAAAGTATTACAAAATAATTAGGTGATCAAACATTTGGGGGGTTGTTTGTTTATAAACATATACTTGATAGAATGGCCATTGAAAATTATAATAAAAAAATGAACACTGACTTAAATAATATACTTACAGAAAATTAAATAGTGAAAAGAAATTAAAACAATAAAACATAATTTGGTATCTTAATGGCCAGCAAACATCAACCATGACTGTTAACATATGACTATTGTCCTAAGTGAAAATTTGTCACTTTTAGTAGAAATCGTAATGTTTGAGAGTTTTATCATCAAGAGTTTGGGTATATTAAACATTCCATGTAGAGAGAGGCTTCTGGACATATGGAATTGACTTTGACTTAAATCCAGGTGATGCCTCTTATGACATGACGCCTCTTATGACATGACTACCTTTTCTTATAGATGTGAGGGAATGGTCAGGAGGGAGTGTGAGACCTTCCCTTTCTTTAGGTCCTTTAAAGGTGCTGAAAGTCTTGTTTCTCCTCTGCCCACACCTGACTTGCCTGGGGGAGCCCAAAGCTGCAGGGCCTGTTTAGCTGCTGCTATTTACGTGTGCTGACCAAGGTTTATATGCCAATCGCTTTCATATCAGAACTTTCTAGTTGAGAAAGCACCTTTGAAAAATTCAGTGATGCCTGTTCCAGGAGGGATTTTTATTTGAAATTCTTGCTTTTTACTCCTTCCTCTTCATTTGGGTCTCTGTTTCTTCTTCCTTCACCATGATTCTCCATTCACTTATTCACTCATAAACACATACGGGACACTTCCTGTATACCAAACACTTTGTTGGGTCATGAGGATAGAGAGCTAAAGATATGCTCCTCACCATCTAAGAGCTCATTACCCAGTATCATTTTTTTTGGTGCAAAGTCTTTGCAAGATTGGTCCTTTGCTGTTTATAACCACTGGGCATATACTTATACTTTGAATGCTTAGCTTTTTGTTTTTCTTTTAATTCTTTTTGACGTGGACCTTTTTTTTTTTTTTTTTTTTTTTTTTTTTTGTGGTACGCGGGCCTCTCACTGTTGTGGCCTCTCCCGTTGCGGAGCACAGGCTCCGGACGTGCAGGCTCAGCGGCCGTGGCTGACGGGCCTAGCCGCTCTGCGACATGTGGGATTTTCCCGGACCAGGGCACGAACCCGTGTCCCCTGCATCGGCAGGCGGACTCTCAACCACTGCGCCACCAGGGAAGCCCATGTGGACCATTTTTAAAGTTTTATTGAACTTGTTACAATATTGCTTCTGTTTTATGTTTTGGTTTTTGGCTGCAAGGCATTTAGGATCTTAGTTCCCTGACCAGGGATTGAACCCACACCCCCTGCACTGGAAGGTGAAGTCTTAACCCCTAGACCACCAGGGAAGTCCCTGAATGCTTAGCTTTTGATTCTTAGCTTTAAGTAATTGATTCCTAAATTCTGTTAAGTATGATAGTCAATCAGCCAAAGCTGTCTTTAACCATCCATTAAAAAGATATGACCACTTAATATTAGTTTTCTTTCATTTTGCAAATGTCTCTTTTTCAGTGAGAATTTCAAAACCAGGATAATGTTTTTGCAGCTTTAAGCTTTCTGATAACCAGCTTCTAATCTTATTGGTCACTAAATTTGAGGGTGGATGTGGAAAGAAAATTTTTATTTAGGTTATAAGGTCTGGCTCCTCTCTTAAACTTTACTGAAATCCTCTGATGAAGCTATAAACTTCCTGCTTCCATTTTCTTTTCTTTCTCCTTAACAGTTATGGATATAGGAGACAAAGACTTAGATCTCCATTTGAAATTTATGGGATAGTTAGTAGAGAAATTATTGCAAGCTTTCAGAGTTGAGGATGGAGAAGCTACTTAAGGCTATTATTGTAGCTAAGCTGAAGGAGAGGGAAATAATAGGAAAAGGCCATTATAAGGAGCCACAGCAGTCAATTTGTTTGAGCCAAAGACAATGACTGTTTTGATTCTTTATTGCTTCATAACTCTCCTCTTCCCCAAAACTTGGTGGCTTAAAACAGTAACCGTTAATTATATCTCCTAATGCTTTGAGCTGACTGGGTTCAGATGAGTGATTCTTCTGGTTCACATGAAGTCATCTGGGGCTGCAGCTACTTTGGATCTCAGGTGGGCCAGAGCACCCAAGATGGCATACTTAGGTAGCAGTGATGCTGGCCATCAGCTGGTAGCTCAGCTAGGCCTGTCAGCTGGGGGCCTTGACTCTTCTTGAGACCTCCTAAGCATCTCCTTATGGCGGCTTAGGCTTCTGTGTAGTGTGGTGGTTGCATTTCAAGAGGCAGGAAGTGGAGGCTGCCAGTCCTCTTAAAGTCTGGCCCTAAAGTGGCATAGCTTCCCTTCCCTTATATTCTACTGGTCAGAGCGGTCACAGGCCCAACTTATATTCAAGGGAGTAAAGAAATAGACTTCACTTCTCATGGGAGGCAGTGACAAAGAAATCACGGTTAACTTTAATTAACCATAGTAAATCTCTGTGTGTAACTAACCAATATAAAAGCTAGTGTTTGAAAAAAAGAGAGTGGTATAAAAAAGACTAGGTATCTCCTGAATGCATGTGATATAAAGGGGGAAATTAGCTGCTCCTGATCACGTTCAGTTGGGCTTAAGAAATGGTTACCTTAGACCAGGGGTCCCCAGCCCCTGGGCTGCACCAGCAGGAGGTGAGCCGTGGGCAAGCCAACAAAACTTCATCCGAGACTCCCTATCGCTCCCAATCACTTGCATTACTGCCTGAACCATTCCTCCCCCCGACCCCATCCCTGGAAAAATTGTCTTCCATGAAACTGGTCCCTGGTGCCAAAAGACTGGGGACCGCTGCCTTAGGTCATTCATTCTCAAACTTGAGTGTTCAGAGTTTCTAGGAGGGCATGTTAAAACACATATTGCTGGACCCAACCCATAGAGTTTCTGATTAAGCAGCCTGGGTTGGGGCCTGGGAATCTAACTAACCCTCAGATGATGCTGATACTACTGGTCTTAGGAACCACAGTTGGAGAACCACTGTTTTAGACTGTGCAGGGCCAGAAAAAGTGAGAATAAAAAAGAGAAAAGAAGGAAATATATTCTTTTCCTCTAATGGTTTTTTTTTGCTTTTTTTTTTTTTTTTTTTTGCGGTATGCAGGCCTCTCACTGTTGTGGCCTCTCCCGTTGCAGAGCACAGGCTCTGGACGCGCAGGCTCAGCGGCCATGGCTCATGGGCCCAGCCGCTCTGCGGCATGTGGGATCTTCCTGGACTGGGGCACGACCCCGTGTCCCCTGCATTGGCAGGCGGACTCTCAACCACTGCGCCACCAGGGAAGCCCCTCTAATGGTATTTTTAAAAGCCAGTAGTATAAATTTAAGTTTCAGGCCACCATGAACATGTTAACATGGGGCCTTTATGTTTGTCATGGTCATTAATCCTAGTGCTGCAACATCAACCCCTGAAATCTCATTAGTTTAACACAGCAAAGGCTATTCTTACTTATGTAAAGTCCAGTGTGAGTCAGTAACTTTCCTCTGTTTGGCACTACAGCATCTGGAACATGTGGCCCTCAGTATTGCTGAGGCAGGGAAGTGGCCCTCAATATTGCTGAGGCATGGAAGAGGGAAGAGAGATGAGCAAGGCATATCAGTTCTGAAATGCCTCAGCCTGGAAGTGAAACAGGTTAACTTCTCTGAGAGTCCTTTGGCCAGAACTAGTCACATGACCTCAACCTAAACGCAAAAGAAGCTGGGAGATGTTGGGAGCACATGGATAATTAGGAAGCCCTGACTATCTCTGCTAAAGCACCCAACTAACTTTAATGTCCCATATTCTGTGATTAGGCAGGGCTGGAAGTAGAAAGAGTCCCAAGGGCCCTCAAAACCATATGTACACCTCTGCTTACAATTCTTCAAACATTACTCTTACGACTTTAAAATATTTATTCTCGTCTATGAGTAATTTATGGTTTTATTCCTAATTTTCTGTGTGACGTTAAACAGAATGCCCAATGACATCGCTATCTCAAAAGGAAAATCTGTCGTAAAACCTCTTTTTCTCCTATTACAAATAACTTGGTAAGTCTTTGTTGCAGGCCATTTTAGTTGTTCTGTTAAAGAGTGATGAACACTATCTCTTCTTCTTTGCTGATTTTGCCAAGCGCATAATTCTTTAGGTAATTATTGAAGTGATTACTTATACTTCTGGAGTCTCGACAGCTTGTGCGGATTGGCATCAGGGCATTATTAGGACTTTAAAACCATCTTGTGGGTGTTTTTGAAAACAAAGGAATGTTTTAACCATATTATCTAATACTGTTAGCCAAGTATTACATAATACAGTACGGAATATTGTCAGTGAGGAACAAAGCTCAGGTTTGGTTTAATTTCTTCATCAGCTTCCCTTTTACTGTTGTTGCCTACCTTTGTCTGGAATTCTTTTCTTACGTGCCTTCACAAAAATTTATACAGTAAATCCCCTACATACGAACCTTCAAGTTTCGAACTTTTAAAGATGCAAACGTGCGTTCGAATGTCCCATCGTGAAAGTTAGTTCACATGTCTGGCGTACATTGTCACGTGTGTGCATCCTCTACAAGTGGTTGTGCTTTTGTGTACTTTACTGTACAGTACTGTATAGAGTACAGTAGTACAGTATCTTTATTTCAAGCTAGATCTGCAGGAGGATGACTTCATTGAACTCCTTGCTGTGCAACACAAGGAACTTAGTGAAGAGCTGATGGAATTGGAGGCCCAGAGAAAGGACGAAGAGAGACAAGAGGAAGAAGAAGTAAAGAGATTCACAGCACAGGAAAGGGGATTTTCGTCATTTGAGGAGGCGCTATTAGTTTTTGAGGCCCAGGACCCGAACGTAGAACGGTACACGAAGGTTGCAGCAGCCATTCAGAATGCAATCCAGTGCTACCATGCCATCTATAACGAGAAAACAAGAGCTACTACCCAGACATCACTGGATCGTTTTTTCAAGAAGGTAGATAGAATTGAATCCAGCAAGGAACCAGAACCTGTGCCATCAATGTCAGGCATGAGTGAAACTGCAGCTTGCCCTCCGTCTCCTATTGCTGGCGATCCTTCAGCTCTACCATCTCCCACCTCCTCTCCCTCCTCCAGTCAGTAACTCTTCTTCCCTGTTCACTCAATGCCAGCTGCTGTATGCCAGCTGTTGTACTGTACTACTGTACTTTTTAAGGTACTGTACTGTAAGATTAAAAATGTTTTATTTTTGTGTTTGTTTGTTTTTTATGTATTATTTGTGTGAAAAGTATTATAAACCTATTACTATATAGCCGAGTGTGTTAGTTGGGTAACTAGGCTAATTTTGTTGGACTTACAAACAAATTGGACTTATGAACTTGCTCTCAGAACGGAACTTGTTTTTATGGAGAGCACTTACTGTACTGGTGAGCAGGGCTCCAGCCACATAGAGACTGTTTGGTCATGGGAAAGCAGTTCCTATTTTACTCTGCGGATGGGAAGACTTTATTTGGCAGATAAACATGCTTAGGAAATGCTACACACACAGTCTCAGTAGCTTTGAGGCAGATTTCCATTTCAGTTTTGTCTCTTAAATTCTGCAGGCTTAATTAACACCTCTGACATGTTCAAGCAATATGATGATGAGTTGTTTTCTGTAGAAACATGCTTGACTCATAGCAGTCACCTGTTTGGTAAACTGAAGCACTGTATGTCATGATTTTTAGAAAACATCCAAGTTATGTGCCTTGATGCTTTAATTATATGGTCTCAGTTTATACTTAGAATCTTTATAGGATTTTTCCCGCACAATTATTTAGTAGCTACCAGACAGACAGCTTCTTTAAATTAATAAGTGACAGATCAACATAACTCCACTGAGCAGGTGAAGAAACTGAGACAATTTCGTGGCTAGCCCAAAGCATCTTGGTGAGTCAGGGGCAGATTTAGGATTAACCTTAGTTCATATTCCCAGACCAGAGCACCTTGCGTAACTCTGAAGTTAAATTTCTGGAGGCAAGGACACTCTCTTTTTTTTAATATTTGCTGGAACAGTAGGATGATGTGTAGTTAAAGAAATCGGTGACTCTTTAAATCAAGTTATGTGATTCATCTCAGAAGCGTGGCTGTAATTGCCTACCCGGATGGGTGAAGAAAGACTTGAGAATACACAGAAGGCTGCCCAATGTAGTGGAAAGAGCAAGGCACTACAGCTGGAAGAAGCATGTTCCAGTGAGAGCTGTGTGACCTTGGTCATGTCACTTAACTTCCCAAGAACCTTAGCTTCTTCACTTGTAATATGTGAGGCATCAGTGTAGATGTTCCCTAAGGTCTAAATTTCTATTGCAGATTATTGAAACTGTTATATTTGTGTTAGGAAGCATCCTCCGTAGGTGAATCTTAATCCAACCAAAATTCCCATTCTTTTAAAGGTTATTTCTAAGTGCAATTGCTATGAGAGAGAGTTTCCTTGGCTCTAACTTGGCATCTGGAATCTTCTCTTTGTCATCAGCTCTGCTGAAGAGCACAGAAGGGAATCGGAGGATGAAGCTTGGCTGTGAGGAGGCTGAGTGTACAGAGCAAGCACAAACTTGTAAGGCCAGGCTCTCCTTACAGCCCTGCTTTCCATTTTCCCCAGAGATGGAGGCTGAACTCTAAACCACCTCCTGCTACCCACACACCTTACTGATGGATAGAAGAAATCTTGGCGTGGGGAGAGTGTTTGCCAGGTTATTTTGGTAGCAGCTCTTGTATTCACCCTCACCCCCATGTATTTGGTTGGTTTGCCATGGAAAGAGTCTGGGGGGATTTCCTTTTTCGAGTTTTTCCCCTTCTCCCACGCTTGTGCCAAGTGAGAAGAAAAATGGGGCATCAGCCTCATGGAAATACAATGGTGCCTCCCTGTTTCTCCACCTGCCCCTGTGGAAGGGAGCTTGATGACCCTCATCAAGGGCACAGCATGGGGGTTGGAGTCCCTTTGAAGGGGTATTCTCTGCAGAGGTCCAGGCTTATTTCTGAATATCACTCACCCAGAGGCCAGTTTCACATCCTGCAAAAAATCTCTGAGAGAATGTGTCAGCAGAACCAGCATTGCATGTCTAGACAAAGAATTGATATTAGCATCATCAGCCAGCATCCAATCTGTTAACTCTTGTGTAAGCATTTGCTATCTGTGCCCCAGGCATTTTTTGGCTTAAAGTGAAAACTGTAGCTCTAAGATTTAGACTTAGGTCTTTCAGGAGGTTCTTTCAAGGGAAGGAATCACAAGGTACCTTATTTCAAGATCAGGTATTTTATTGATTAATATGAAAGTCTCCTCTTTTTTTCCTTCCTCAGTAAAATGGTGACTGTGTTGTCGCCACCTTCACTGTATTATATATTCATTATTTTAAAAAATATTTATTAAGCAACCTCTCGAAACCTATGCAGGGCATTCTGCTAGGTTCCGCTGATACACTGATGAATAAATCAGCTAAGATCCCTGCCCCTCTGGAGTTTATAGCTTAATGAGGATACTGACCACAAACGAGTAACAGGATATTTCTGTCTCAGTTTCGACTGAGGCACCAAAGAACAAAGCAGTAGGCGTCGAGTTCCTTGGCTTTCTAAATCGAGGTGCTAGACTACCTCTGCAGGATTTGCAGAAAGGGTGCCTCAGAACTGGTTCTGCCAACCTGACCCATCATCCACCTCCAGGACATTGATGAGAAGGCTTAGTGTTCTTGGAGGTTCAAGTGCTGGTAGGGAGAGTTCGTTTGAGGCGAGTTGTCACTGTGCTGAGTGGTTCTCCTCACCTTGGGGAGGGGCTATGTGTCCCCCCACTCAAACCTCTTTGGGAGGAGACTTCTAGGGAACCACTCAGAGAGAGCACTGTCCTGTGTTGCCTGGAGTTTGGGAACTTGGGGACTAACATCTGAGGCATCTCAAGGCAAAGGCCAGAGTGGAGGAGGGTAAGACATGGTGGTGGGGGTCACAGCAGAGAAGAGGTGGCTGCATTGGGAATGCCAGCACTTTTGGAGTTGACTAGGCAAGAATTGGGTCTGAGGAAAGAACAGATTGGGTCATCTTGAAAGTAACTTGACAAGAAGGACATATGGAGGGGTGAGGTGACTTTGGAAAAAAAGCCGGGCTTTTAGAATGGGGCAGCTGAGTGGGAATGAGGGGGAAATTCTTAAGGGGCCAACCAGAAGGGCTTTGTCCAGTAAAGCTGCTGTGGATAAGACATCTGCCATGATGGGAGTCACTGAAACCCCGTAAAGAATGGGCTTGGGAAGCTTGGTTGTCTGCTAAATGCAGAGGCACCAAGCCCAGATTACAGCCATATCTGACAAATAAGATCTATTTTCCCCTATTCTAATCCATCCCCTGCCCCAACCTGGAAGGGCCTGAATCCACAGCTAGCAAGATGGGAGGAGGTGGGGTGAGGAGAAGTTTGCCCCATTGGACAACCTTCCAAGCCTGAAGCAGATCTGAGCTGGCAGAAGGGAGAAATAGCAGGTTAACTTAGGTTTGCAGTTTTTTTGTTTGTTTGTTTTGTTTTTTGTGGTACACGGGCCTCTCACTGTTGTGGCCTCTCCCGCTATGGAGCACAGGCTCCGGACGCGCAGGCTCAGCGGCCATGGCTCATGTGCCCAGCTGCTCCGCGGCATGTGTGACCTTCCCGGACGGGGCACGAACCTGTGTCCCCTGCATCGGCAGGCAGACTCTCAACCACTGCACCACCAGGGAAGCCCAGGTTTGCAGTTTTGATATTAAAATCACCCGAGAAAAGGGACTATTTGCTCATGATCAGGAAATGACTAGGATAGCTACGGGACAAGTGGGAAATTTTCAACTAACGACAGGGAAGGACATATGAAGGGAGCAGATTTGAAGTAGCAGGAGTAGGAGAGGATAAATCGCGTTTAGCTCGTGCCATACTGATCCTGGTTCTTTTATTAACTGGGCAACTAGTGAATGAATCAAATATAGAATTATAAAACTGTGTTCTTAAAGGATAATGGGGAGGGGTGATAGTGGTCTGGAGCCCACTTAAAGAGCTCGACAAGGGTGACCTCTCAGGAAACAATAATTAATGAATGAGAAGGAGCCAGCTGTGCTGTGTTTGGTGAGAGTTGGGGGAAGGCGGTCCCTGCAGGGTCCAGGCAGAGGAACAACATTTGTAAAGTTTATGTGGAGTCACATGATCAGTACCCAGTATACATTCGAGTGGCTTCAACCAAGGATATGTTCGTTCTTTGTACAGGGCACTGAGTTAAATGCCAGGACTACAAACAGGATGAATGCCTCCTTCACTGAGGTTCAAGGATTAATTGATGAACACATTAAAACAAACAAACAAAATGAAACAAAACAAAAACAAACCAAAAAACCCCCAAAAATCTTTGATGAAAGGTTAAGATCTAAAGGCTATGAAGAGCGAAGAAGCTCTTGCCCTCTGCTCTCAAGCTCCTAATGGCCCCAGATAACGTTCTCCCTTTTGGAGAATTGCCATGACAAGCAGCCTCTTTTAGTGTGCTGGTGACCTTTTATGGAGTGCAAGGGCAGCTGGACAAAGAAACACAGAGCTCCCCGACAGTTCCAGGAGGGAGGGAAAACCTCTGAACTTGTCCTAGGGCTCTGTTTATGTGTAAGACTTAGAAAAGACTACTTGCTATAAGCATGCCATCCAACATAACAGAGGTACGATGTCAACAGCTCTGTCAGTTGGGGCAGATAGAACTCCTCGCATTGACACAATGATTGGAAAATTGGCTCGCCTTAGCTGGCATAAGTTTGTTCACTCAGGAAATGAAAAGAACAGAAAGCTGAACTGGTGACCTGGTCATGGCCTGGGGAGAGTCTTTTTGGGAATGTGGACTCATCCATTTAAAGCTCAGATCTTGGGCAGATAGTGACCTCAGCGAGTGTCTATGTGGGTGGCACTTTCCCAGCCTCGCTGGGGTTCTAGGTGTCACTCAGTCTCCACCAGGAAATGGAGCATCTCAGGGCAGGGAGCAGTGCACCAAGGCCTGCGGGGCTCTCAGGAGACAAGGACTGACAACCCCTGCTTTCAAGGAATACCCTGGTTGGGAGATAGAACTGCCATTGCCAACATATCTGGCAGGCACGTGTGCAGAGCCAACTCAGGGAGGTGAAATATGCTTTCTGTGAATACCAAGAAAAGGCAGTGCAATCTCAATGACCAGAGTTTTCCATGTCTCTAGCTTTTAATTTTGTCTGTTCACTTTCCCAATAACACATGCTCAACAGAGAAAGTAGCAAGTGCAGACAGTGTAAGAAATCAGCAACGTTCTTTTTTTTTTTTTTTGCGGTACGCGGGCCTCTCACTGTTGTGGTCTCTACTGTTGCGGAGCACAGGCCCTGGATGCGCAGGCTCAGCGGCCATGGCTCACGGGCCCAGCCGCTCTGCAGCATGTGGGATCCTCTCGGACCGGGGCACGAACCTGTGTCCCCTGCATCGGTAGGCGGACTCTCAACCACTGCGCCACCAGGGAAGCCCAGTGATGTTCATTTTTAAAGAATGTTTTGTAAATAGAGAAGACACTACTGAATTTTGGAGGAGAGAGTTTGTGCTATGTCTTTCCTCTTTTCCCTTGGGTGGGGAGAAGAAATTTGCCCCATTAGAACCTGTGCCCCTTAGAGAGGAACCAATCTCTAAACAGGCTGCCTGGTTCTCAGAAAAGTTCTCAATAAATATATTTAAAAATCAAAGTTGGGGGATTTAGGGATCTAAGAATTTCAATTTTTTAAAAAAATTTTGAATTAGAGTGCTTTGTAACTAGTCTCTCTTGCCAGTATTATGTAAGGATATCAGACCCTAAACATGCTCTTTGATATTCTTTAACTTAAAAACACAGTGAGTTTCAAAAATCAGTTTTCAAGTTGACATTGTGGTCCTTGGGTGTACTTTTTCCTTGGCGACATACAGTAGCAGAAAGAGCACAAGCATTTGAGTCAAGCAAACGTGCATTTGAACACCAGCCTTACAACCTGTAGATCTGGAGTCTGGGACCCTGCTCTAGAGTTCCACTTTGGAGGGTCCTCTCTGATCCTGTGACAGTTGCAGCCCTCCTCATAGAGAGAGAAGTCTGAGGGGCTGAGAACACATGCCCACCTGAACCCTCTGTCCCTGTGCTTTCAGGACCTGAATTCCCTGCCCAGGCAACTGAGAACACACTTCCAGGGACTGCTGGGGCCTGGGATAGGCTGGCTGGGCTGTCCACCCTTTGCGGGATGGGGCCTGACTGGGATGGGTGTGGGGTGAGAGGCAAGGAGGATGGGGCAGTGGGCTGGGGAACTTCCATTTGTCCTTTATATTGAGTACTGAAAGTGTCACATTGTTTGCAAGTGACTTGACCATTCTGAAGGTCATTTTTCTCCTTTGAAAATGTGTATAAGAATTCCTATCTTACAGATATTAAGGATCCAATCAAATTATTATATAAACATAATTGTATGGAATATAGTAAATGATAAGTTCTTATCACTGCTACCAATCATGGCTAGAGTTTCAGGCTAAACTCAAAATGTCTGCTAAATCCATCACACAACTGAAATGCACTACTAATTATATTATTAGCACTAACAGTATTTCAGGTATATGGTTTCTTATCTAAAACCTTTGGGGCCAGATGTTTTCAGAATTCAGAATTTTGAGGATTTTAGAAATATGTGCATAAACCATATATCGCGTTGCCCCTGGAATATTTCAGGCAGGGCCATGTTATCAAATACATTAATATTTTTATAGCAAAACCTATTGAATGAATATGTGTGGTAAGTAAAGACTATACATGGTCTCATATCAGTTTAGGTTAATTTTTTAAATAACTTTTAAAATTTTAGAACAGTTTCATATTTATAGAAGGATTATAAAGATAGTACAGAGACTTTTCCATATGGTTATCATCTTACCTTAGTATGGTACATTTGTCACAATTAATAAACCAATATTGATACATTATTATGAACTGAAGTCCATACTTAATTCAAATGTCCCTAATTTTTACCTGCTTTCCTTTTCTGTTCCTGGATTCCATCTAGGACACTCCATTTCATTTATAGTTGTTATGACTCCATAAGCTCTTGTTGGCTGTGACAGTTTCTCAAACTTTTCTTGTTTTTCATTACCTTGATAGTTTGAGGAGTACTGGTCAGATATTTTGTAGAATATCCTTCAACTGGGATTTGTCTGACAGCTTTCTCATGATTAGACTGGGGTTATGGGTTTTGGGGAGGAAAACCACACAAGTGCCATTCTCATCACATCTGAAGGGTACATACTATCAATATGACTTATCACTGTTGATGTTGACCTTGATCACCTGGCTGTGGTAGTGTTGGTCAGGTTTCCCCACTGTAAAGTTACTCTTTCTTCTCGCCTTTTCATTTTGAACTTGTTGGAAGTCACTCTGTACAACCCATGCTTAAGGAGTGAGGAAGTATGCCCCCCCTCCTAGAGGGGGGAGTGTCTGTAATTGTTTGGAATTCATCTGTGCAGGAGATTGGTCTCCTCTTTCCATAAATCAGATCTTGCTGCCGAATGGGTTAAGAAATCTTTTTTTTTTCCTTTAAAAATTTTTGGGGAGTGCGCAGGCGCAGCGGACCGAGTGGACATTTTGGTCTTTGTCCGCGGGTCAGTCCGGCCCCTGGGTCCACGTGGCGCGAAAATAGGAGATGGAAATTCATTCTTCAAATGTACCTGAATTTACATGAAGTTGTACAGGTACAAGGTTGTTCATTGCAGCAGTGTTTCACATAGGAAAAGATTAGAAACAATTCATGCCCATCAGTAGGAGATTGGTTCAATAAAATTATGATGGTCGCTTCCTTGTGCATTCCTGGAGACTGCACCTTCCTCATCCTTCAGAAGGCCAGGAGGCCCCAGGGCTCAGCCTGAGTTCTAGGACAGAACTTTGGCTCCAGCATTAACATTCTAGTGCTGTGTCATTTCCCCAATAGCAGGTTATAAGCTGTCCAAGCTGTATGTGATCCTGTGTTGAAGCAAGAAGACGAACTCTGGATGGTGGAGAAGGAAGTGTAAAGGAAATTTGTCCAGAAGAAGCCTGAGAAGATGATGAGCAGATAGAGAGGCAACAAGACTTGGGAGGCAAGTTGCATCCAGCTCCAGTAAAGTACAGACTGAGGAAAAAAGCAGTGAATATAAGAAAATTGGAAAAATACTTCTTCTGATCTCAAACCTTATATCTTTTAAGGCAACACCTTTTCAACTTAACCTAGAAAGAGTTTGAAACACAATTTAGACTTAGTTGTGTAGGAAAGAATCATCAGTTAGTTTGGAAATCCTGCCACAGCTTACTACTTGTGGTAATAACCCCCTTTAGGTGTAAATCAGTGTGGAAATGCCTTCATTTAAAAAATTTTGAACCCCATATGATATCAGAGCATTCATACTGGAGAGAAAACCTATGAATTTACTGAATGTGGTAAACTTTCACTCACATGTTGCACCTCATAAATGTAGAAGTCAGGCTGGAGAGAAACCCTGTGCTTCTAAGGAATATTGAAAAGCCTTTAGCTAGATAACAAATCTCATTGAGTAGAAGAAAATTCATACTGGAGAGAAACCAGTGAATGTAACAAAACTTCATTTGACTATTAGAAAATTTAGAGTTGAAGAGAAAGCTTTGAAGGTACTAAGTATGATAAAGTTTTCTCTTGAACCTTACCTCTTACTCTGCATTTGAAAGGTCATACACAGAGAAGCCCTACAAATGTAAGAAATGTGGAAATACCTTCACCTAAAAGTAAATTCTCATTCATCAAAAAATTCATACTGGAGAGAAATCTTGTGAATGTGGGAAAGCTTCCATTCAGATGTCACACCTCAGTCAGCAGAGAATTTGTAGTGGGGAAAACCCCTTTGCCTGTAAGGTATGTGGGAAAGTCTTCAGCCACAAATCAACTCTCACTGAGCATGAGCATTTTCATAATAGAGAGAAGCCTTTTGAATGTAATGAATGTGGAAAAGCATTCAGCCAAAAGCAGTATGTTATTAAACATCAAAATACCCATACTGGAGAGAAGCTTTTTGAATGTAATGAATGTGGAAAATCCTTCAGCCAGAAGGAAAACCTTCTTACCCATCAGAAAATACACACTGGAGAGAAACCTTTTGAGTGTAAGGATTGTGGGAAAGCTTTCATTCAGAAGTCGAACCTCATCAGACACCAGAGAACTCACACAGGAGAGAAGCCCTTTGTATGTAAGGAGTGTGGGAAAACTTTCAGTGGCAAATCAAACCTTACTGAGCATGAGAAAATTCATATTGGAGAGAAACCCTTTAAGTGTAGTGAATGTGGAACAGCTTTTGGTCAGAAGAAGTACCTCATAAAACATCAAAATATTCACACTGGAGAGAAACCCTATGAATGTAATGAATGTGGAAAAGCCTTCTCTCAGCGAACGTCACTTATTGTACATGTGAGAATTCATTCAGGTGATAAGCCTTATGAATGCAATGTATGTGGAAAAGCCTTCTCTCAAAGTTCATCTCTTACGGTGCATGTGAGAAGCCATACAGGTGAGAAACCCTATGGTTGTAATGAGTGTGGGAAAGCTTTCTCTCAATTCTCAACCCTTGCTCTACATTTGAGAATACACACAGGTAAGAAGCCTTATCAATGTAGTGAATGTGGGAAAGCTTTCAGCCAGAAATCACACCATATTAGACACCAGAAAATTCATACTCATTAAAAACCTGTGGATATCATGAAAAGTGTTCATCAGGAATTTACATCTCATAACATATCAGAAATAATCATTCTGAAGGAACGCTTCACAAATGAGAGAAACAAAAGCTAAAAAAGGATACCAGAGAATTCATCCTGAAGAGAAAGACATTTGTATGATAATATCCAGTAAAAAAAAAAAAACATACAGCACAGTTAATGCTGAAACTTTAGATGCATTTCCACTAAAATTGGGAATGGAAAACATGTTTAACATTGCCGTCTACATGGATCTGGAGATCTTCACCAATGTAAAAAAAAAAAAAGTTGCAAGTATTAGAAAGGAAGAGACCTTTATGGTATTGATTTAGCAGGACAGAAGAGATTCTGGAAACACCTATGCATTTATTAGAATTTATAATATAGAAATGGCATCAGGAGATGAGAATATAATGGGACTATTTTAAAAAATGATTTGGAGGTAATTTGTTCTCCAAGGGACACAAAAAAAAAAAAACATGAACTATACACAAAGGTAAGATCCAAGGGGGTTAGGTTAAAAACAGTAATATGAAAAAGCTATATACTAAAATGGTTATGACCTTGGGAATTGGGAAACATTCCTTATAGCAAGTTGAAAAACACCTAGCAATTCTACTCTGAGTTTGTATGCTCAGGAAATGTGTACCAGGCTATTTACTGTGGCATGATATGTAGTAGTCATAAATTGGAAACAACTTAAATGCCCATCAGCAACAAAATGGAAAATACTTATGATGGAATACTGTATATCTGTAAAATGTAATAAATGAGATCTATATGTATTACAGAGAAAGATCTCAGAAATGTTGAGGGGGAAAGATAAAGTTGCAGAATGACATATAATATGCTGACAGTTTTGTAAATTTGAATAAAACTTCCCTCAAAATTTCAGTGCTATATATTGGTAATGGATACATATATGTATGTATGTTTTTTAAATGTTTTTGAAATGGTTTGGAAGGATACAGACCAAACTCTTGATAGTGGTTGCCTGTGAAGAGTGGAGAAGGGAAGGTAATGCGTGTGGGAGAGGGGGGGATTGGATTGGTTAGAGGGGACTTCAGTTTTATATATAAACGTCCATTTCTCTTTAAAAAAAAAAAAAGACTGCAAGAAAATATATTGAAATACTGGTTAATTCTGGATTGTGGTATATGGATATCTTGTCTTATTTTTTGTACTTTTCTGTATTTTTAAATTTTCTCAAAATTAACAAGAATGGGGGTGAGGATGGGAACACTGTACCTATAGAAATCATGTTCTAATGGATTCATTCGCAATCAGCTACTAAACTTTTTATAGAAAATATTTCTAAAATTTTATCAATGAGTGGATGGACTTGCTCTCTATGTAGTATGAAATTATCTATTTTATTAAAATTTAAAATGACAGCAAAAAAAAAAAAAAAAAAATTTTTGTATTGTGGATAAGGGATTATGGACCAGAACCAGTGTTATACCTAAATTTTAAAAGTGCTTGCACTCACTGTACCCCCTGGTGATAGAAGAGACTGAGTTGGTGGTTCCTTATAGGAAGAAAGAATGAAAGGGACTAGTAGGAAGGGATAATGGTGGCCTGTTTCTGAGAGCCGTGGATGGTCCCCTCCCATCACATGTGGCTTGGCTGTACATTCCTAAACAAGAAGCACATTTGGTTATTTCCATACCTTCGTAACAAATTTATCCTGAAGGGAAATACTGGGAGATATGGTGATGACCAAGTTAAGAGTGTAAGTTTTTAAAAATGAGACAAATTTTCCCCTTCGTGTGTTTGTCAGACCTTTTAAAACACGCATTTTCATAGAAACTCTTAAATTGGGATTATTCAGGACTAGGAGAGGTGTGTATAGAAAGAAATGTAAATTGTTCTCACCCTGGGCATGCAGAGTCACCTCCCACAGCCACCAGGGATCCACTCCACCCTCCTACATTCCCTCCTCCCTCTGAGATGCCCTGTACCTGCCTCCAGGCAGCAACATGTCCCAGGCTGGGTCCTCTTTCTCCTCAACTCTTCTCACCCTCCTCCCCTCCCAGCTGGGTGAGACCCTCTCAGGATTTTTATCATCCAGTCCTAGCTCCCCTGTGGCCTCTATATGGCTTCTGAAACTTGCTTCTCCCCAGGGTTAATATTCAAAGTGTCTGACAATCTATGCCCTGGAGCTGCAGCTGGGTCTTACTGTGCCAGGCACTACCTCTTTAGGTACAGAGGGTCCAGTAGGAGGGGACTCACAGAAGGATGTTCGAAGGGATGTGGAAATGGCTGAGAGCAGCTGCAATTTATCAACCTGAAGAGGAGTCTTGATATTTTAACATTCAGGAAAAGTAAATATTATTATATATATATTGTATCATATTGGTCATAGGAGCCTTCCAGAATTAAGCTCTAGCCTCCACTTACTGATTACTAACAGAATGCGTACATACGCTCAGGGTTGACTTTCTAGGTTTTGGAGTTGCTCACTGATGCCCCAAGAAGGCATCCATTTTAATTAGGGCTGCAGTGTGACCTAATATTGATATGTTACTGTCCAAACTCACCCCTAAAACCTAATAGCCAATGTCGTAATGATCTTAGAGCAAACTCACAAGATGGTATGAGCCCCAGGCAGCACGAGAATTGTTTAACATAGGCTGACAGGAATGTAGCTGTAGTAAAGTTTTTCCTATTTCAGTCTTCAAAGGAGCACAGGTCAGGAAATTTCTCTTCTGTTGATTTCACTTGATCCTTCTCCAAACTATGACATCATTGCCTACAATTACATGTATCTCTTTAGTATACTATGGGTGATCCTATCTCTTCCACCTAATTTAGAGGAATAATGTGGAGGTCTTGAAAATGGTATGAACTTCTGAGGAAAAAAAAGTTATAGGTAGGGGTTATGGGGACATGTGTATGCATATGACTGATTCGCTTTGTTGTGCAACAGAAACTAACACAGTATTGTGAAGCAATTATACTCCAATAAAGATCTATTAAAAAAGAAAAAAAAAGTCATATGTAATTTAGATGATGAATAATCTTCAAACAACTCCCTGAATTTGAGCTCCAATTAGAGAGGAATAATTAGACATGTTGGCATTGAAGAAATAAAATATTTCAAACCACTCTCTGATCTTGGTCATGTCTCTTTTTCAAAGTCCAAAAATTAAACATAATGATGGATTAGATAAGTAAGTTTATTATTCACCATCTGGTTATGCCACTTGATGAACTGACTGGAGTTTCTCAGAGACCTTCTTTTCAAAGGCTCCCCTGGGCTAACAATTCCCTCAAGCCTGTTTTTTTGTGGTGTCTTTAAACCACATGTCACTGGGTTTAATTGCCTATAGCAAAGGCCTCTCAACTTTATTGTCAAACTCTTTTATCCATAAAAATTATTTGACTTCTTAAGTCTTATAATACACTTTATACATTTACTACCAAAATAATACATTATGTATGTTGTAAAACTGTTTGCATAGTTCATTTGGAAATTTCTTGTGTACTGCCTTGTGAAAACCTTGTATCTTGAATTGTTTTTTAAATAGTTAATTGTGATTTACATTTTCATTGGTTTATGTTTCCTTTTTGTCTCTGATTAGATTTATAAAACTAAGGTCAAGAATTAAAAAAAGAAAAATATTCTCTACAACAGAACCTTTCGCTTAACTGGAGTCTTGTCGGGTTTTGCCCCATTTGTGTGTTCAGCAGCAAGCCACTTAACTTGCATGAGTACCGAATATCTCATCTGTAAAGGAAGGGCTTGGACTAGATGATTTCTAACATCCCTCCAGCTTTATAATTTGGATGATAGGATTTGACTTGGCAAATCTCCCAGAGAGATGTTCTCTGGGTTTGAGAAGGCTGTCCTAATTTGACTATGGATGTTATGAATTTAGAAAAAACTCTTTTAGAAAACTCCCCAAAGACAAACGCCCTAGAGGCTTGGTGTCCTAAACCATCTTCCTGCTGCACGGCTCAGACAGTAGGTTGAGGGGTGCCACTGTGGAATGCCACACCACAGCATCACAGCGGCAGGAGGCTGGTTGCACACGTGAATCATGAAACTGTCAGCAACAGCATTATTCATAAAGAGAACTTCAGTTGAGAGCTGAGTTCAATAATTTTTAGCCCAATATGCCAGCACTTGGCCTTCTCACATTTTTTGTTTGCATTATGTTAAAAATCCTGATTTTATTTTCTAATCCTTTCTGTGTGAGCTGTGGTGTTTAGGGAAATAGATGCATAAAAAATACATATAAAATGCCACATCCTGTAAACATAGCTTACGCTGATTATTTTAAATGTTTTCTTTACTCAAGCAGGTGGATTTAGGACATAACAGTAATAATAAACACTCATCTAAAGAACAGATTTTGATCAACGAAGTCTCCCATTGGTTATATATATGTAATCTTTACTCTGTTGGTTTTCCGAGGGCAAAAATTGCACAAAAGAAACAGACCACAGCTCTTGTAATATAATACCAGTAAAACAAAACAAACAAAAGAAAAAGCACACAAAAAACCAAACAAACCCCACCCCCCCAGAAAAGCAAACAGAACCTCAAGACAAAAATTGGCCTAACAATGCAAACTAGAACTTAAATAAGATCCTACCACACCTAGGCAGCCACCCATATCCAGTCTGTATCCTGGAAAGACTTATGACTAAGCAAAGAGAGGAGAGACCATGAAAAGAATCAGTCATAGATTTTTAATTTATAAGCACAGACTGATCCAGGGAAGACTTACAGCAAATTTTATTCCAATGC
This sequence comes from Mesoplodon densirostris, assembly GCF_025265405.1. Taxonomy (NCBI): domain Eukaryota; kingdom Metazoa; phylum Chordata; class Mammalia; order Artiodactyla; family Ziphiidae; genus Mesoplodon; species Mesoplodon densirostris. The sequence goes on from NC_082663.1 coordinate 79,286,249, forward strand.
CTCTTGCTGTTTTTTTTTTTATCATACAATCTGTGTCTGTCAGCAACAGCCTTTGATTGCTTCTTTAGCCAACCTGAAATGCTAGGAGGATCCTTGTTTAACCAGTTTTTTTGCGGTACGCGGGCCTCTCACTGTTGTGGCCTCTCCCATTGTGGAGCACAGGCTCCAGACGCGTAGGCTCAGCAGCCAAGGCTCACGGGCCCAGCCGCTCCGCGGCAGGTGGGATCTTCCCGGACCGGGGCATGAACCCATGTCCCCTGCATCGGCAGGCGGACTCTCAACCACTGTGCCACCAGGGAAGCCCAACCAGTTTTTAAAAACTACGTCTCTATGCCACCCTCACCATCATTTAATTTGTTTTCAGGACCAGAGATCTTTACTCACATTATATTTAAGGATCTGTTATAATATTATCAAGGGGGGTTAGAAGTAATTATATAGGAAATGAAAAATCAAGAATCTTATATTTCTGTCCCAGGCAAGGACCATAAATTAGTTGTGCCGCAGCAGTCCTCTTTTCCATGGGATTATCTTTATGATAACACTGATGATAACACATTTGACATTTTGTGTAAAAGATGCTTTATATTTGTCATATAGAAAATATGAATGTGCAGTCAGCACTGGCATCTAAGCAGTTGTAGATACTGTGGTTAAACACAGGAGGAGATTTCCTATGAAAAGTGGACAAATGTGTATTACATGAAAGTGATTGTCGGCACTACTTTAAGTAGATACTGCTGCCCTTAGTGAGAAGAATGTAGAATAAATGTCAGTTGTTTTTATTTCATGCCTAGATTTTGTTTGTTAAAAGTCAGGTTAGGGCCTCCCTGGTGGCGCAAGTGGTTGAGAGTCCGCCTGCCGATGCAGGGGATACGGGTTCGTGCCCCGGTCTGGGAGGATCCCATATGCCGCGGAGCGGCTGGGCCTGTGAGCCATGGCCGCTGGGCCTGCGCGTCCGGAGCCTGTGCTCCGCAACGGGAGAGGCCACAGCAGTGAGAGGCCCGCATACCGCAAAAAGAAAAAAAAAAAAAAAAAAAAAAAAAGTCAGGTTAGTTCTCTGATTATATGATTTAAATGCTTGGATTGATTCAGTATCATTAATAATTTTGCATTTTGTGACCTCAGTTGTTCAAGCCAGCTGTTTTGCTCACCAGGTATGCTCAAAGTGGGGAGAAAGGCAAAGTCTGTGAGTCAACTGAAGTCTGATATAGACTTTCCGTCAGATTTAAAAAGAAAAAATTTAAATCATGATATTCCATGTGGAAAATATACTCTATGGTCTTTTTTTTTTTTTTTTTTTTTTAATGCCAATGAAATCCCCACAGCATGTTCAAGGCTAAATAAACAGGGAGGTTGCAGACCATGCTTATACTTTATAGTCTGGGTATTTGGGAGACTCTCTGAGTCAGCACCCTTTCTTCTGTGCCTTCTGCCCTCCCTGCCTAGGAAGGCCAGTGTGGGTAGGGCTAGCCTTAACTGTGGGGACAGTCAGTAGGTGCCTCTTTAAAAATGCTATTTTCCCCCCTGTTAATTTGTCCTTTTCAGATATCTACCTATTTATCTACCTATGACGTATATATATGTAATTTATTCACTTGATAAAATGCATTGAGTACATTTATGTACAAGGTATGTAGAAGACAGAAGATAGAAAAACAAGTTTCAGTGAGTCCTTTAGCTTACAGAGATGTGTAGAAAATGAGACATAGTCACCTATAAATATAATATAACGTAGAAAGTGTCAAGTGCCATAAAAGGGAAAGAGCAGAAGTACTCTTCCTTTGGGTTAAATGAACATATACTATGGGTACAGCCTCATTTTGGCTCCAGTCTGGATAATTGGTCTGGCTAGCCCATCATCTCGCAGAATCTGAAACAAGAGAACCCATGAGGAGTAAGATTTGCTGGACGAGGCATTGCAAAATCAGATCAGGAAGATGGTTGGCTGATTGTTAACAATCCGTCTGTAAATCTTTACTGAGTCTCCACTTTGGGCTGGGCGATGGGGATATGGAAGAGAACAAGCCAGATGTGGTCTCTGCCCTCCAACAGTCTGAAGTTGTTTCAGTGAAGAGCATGATCAACCAGAAAGCAGGAGAGTGTGCAGAGAGAATAAACTGGAAAAAAAAAAGTAACTTTACCTGGTTATAGTTATGCTATGCGTTAGCCAAGAATGTGAATAAATGTCATGAGTCTAGATCTAATATTTCCCTTTTTTCTCTCTTTGCATTGAATCTGTCTGTGAATTAGGCAGAAGTACCAGGAATTGTAGTGGGAAATAGGTTCTGGAATGGTCCAGAGCCTGGCTGAGGGAAGAGGAGGGAGAATTGGTGGGCAGCCTTGGTAGTGCAGTGGGACATGAAGAATGGGAATTCTGGAAAGAGATGTATACATGGTTCTGTACTGGAGATGCTGCCATTTATGGTTATATTTATAAATATTTTGATTCTGAGAAGATTAGAAGTGGCTGAGGAGAAAGGGAGAGCTCTGAGGGGTGTCTGGCAAGTGGGTGATAGGAGAGTAGAAAGCAACAATAGAATCTGAGAACTCAGCAAATTCCTCAATCTTTTTTCCCCATTAGCTAAGGAGATAGTGTCTTTGGGTTGGTGATAAGAGAAGGCAAATGAAATGGAGAAGGAGGATAGAGCAGAAACCTAAGCCACAGTTGGGCTGAGTGCCCTTCTCTGGGGAGGATATATGTATGGAGTGGAGCAGAGGTTGACTAAGGACAGATTTTAAACCAAGAAAGTCTATGTGAAAATGTGTTAAGTACTTTAAAGAGTTAAGTAATGTAAGAATCAATTGTATTCATTGTTTTCATTTATGTCTCCAGTCTGCCCTCTCTCCTCTCTTCCTGTTTTCCTCCCCTCCTTTCTTTCCTTTTTTTTTTCCTTTTTTAAGTACTAATTAGGACATATAACTTCTTTTTTCCCTGGTGAATAACTTCCCATCTACCTAGTGGTGTGCTGATAAAGAAAAAAAAAGCGTATTTATGTACATACATTTATTATAAACTTTTTTTGTATGAAGGATGTATAGCACACAATTTACAAATAACAAAATATACAAGACTCTTTACTGTAAATTTCATATAGCCAATTGATTCTCACAGACTGCTTTTATTGATTTTTGCTGAACTCCTATATCCTTAGCCAACCTGTGGTTGCAGCTGATGAAAGAGCATAGTTTTGACGTGAATGTTGTTTACATTTTCATTAAAGTTAGTAAGTAAAACACAGGTAGATCAATGATGACAACTGTCAGAACTTCACTTGTTTGTCAGTGGTGTGATGACTTCTTTGCTGAACTAGCTAACAATTTTTGAATACTGGAGGAATAATTCCTGAAGGGTTTTTTTTTTTTTTTTTTTTTTTTATTTATTTTTTTATATTTTTTTTATTTTACAAATTTAATCAGTTATACATATACATATGTTCCCATATCCCCTCCCTTTTGCGTCTCCCTCCCACCCTCCCTATCCCACCCCTCCAGGCGGTCAGAAAGAACCGAGCTGATCTCCCTGTGCTATGCGGCTGCTTCCCACTAGCTATCTACCTTACGTTTGGTAGTGTATATATGTCCATGCCGCTCTTTCACTTTGTCACAGCTTACCCTTCCCCCTCCCCATATCCTCAAGTCCATGCTCTAGTAGGTCTGTGTCTTTATTCCTGTCTTACCCCTATGTTCTTGATGACATTTTTTTCTTAAATTCCATATATATGTGTCAGCATACAGTATTTGTCTTTCTCTTTCTGACTTACTTCACTCTGTATGACAGACTCTAGGTCCATCCACCTCATTACAAATAGCTCAATTTCATTTCTTTTTATGGCTCAGTAATATTCCATTGTATATATGTGCCACATCTTCTTTATCCATTCATCCGATGATGGACACTTAGGTTGTTTCCATCTCCGGGCTATTGTAAATAGGGCTGCTATGAACATTTTGGTACATGTCTCTTTTTGAATTATGGTTTTCTCAGGGTATATGCCCAGTAGTGGGATTGCTGGGTCATATGGTAGTTCTATTTGTAGTTTTTTAAGGAACCTCCATACCGTTCTCCATAGTGGCTGTACCAATTCACATTCCCACCAGCAGTGCAAGAGTGTTCCCTTTTTTCCACACCCTCTCCAGCATTTATTGTTTCTAGATTTTTTGATGATGGCCATTCTGACTGGTGTGAGATGATATCTCATTGTAGTTTTGATTTGCATTTCTCTAATGAGTAAAGATGTTGAGCATCCTTTCATGTGTTTGTTGGCTGTCTGTATATCTTCTGTGGAAAAATGTCTATTTAGGTCTTCTGCCCATTTTTGGATTGGGTTGTTTGTTTTTTTGCTATTGAGCTGCATGAGCTGCTTATAAATTTTGGAGATTAATCCTTTGTCAGTTGCTTCATTTGCAAATATTTTCTCCCATTCTGAGGGTTGTCTTTTCGTCTTGTTTATGGTTTCCTTTGCTGTGCAAAAGCTTTGAAGTTTCATTAGGTCCCATGTGTTTATTTTTGTCTTTATTTCCATTTCTCTAGGAGGTGGGTCAAAAAGGATCTTGCTGTGATTTATGTCATAGAGTGTTCTGCCTATGTTTTCCTCTAAGAGTTTGATAGTGTCTGGCCTTACATTTAGGTCTTTAATCCATTTTGAGCTAATTTTTGTGTATGGTGTTAGGGAGTGATCTAATCTCATACTTTTACATGTCCCTATCCAGTTTTCCCAGCACCACTTATTGAAGAGACTGTCCTTTCTCCACTGTACATTCCTGCCTCCTTTATCAAAGATAACGTGACCATATGTCCGTGGGTTTATCTCTGGGCTTTCTATCCTGTTCCATTGATCTATCTTTCTGTTTTTGTGCCAGTACCATACTGTCTTGATTACTGTAGCTTTGTAGTATAGTCTGAAGTCAGGGAGCCTGATTCCTCCAGCTCCGTTTTTCGTTCTCAAGATTGCTTTGGCTATTCGGGGTCTTTTGTGTTTCCATACAAATTGTGAAATTTTTTGTTCTAGTTCTGTGAAAAATGCCATTGGTAGTTTGATAGGTATTGCATTGAATCTGTAGATTGCTTTGGGTAGTAGAGTCATTTTCACAATGTTGATTCTTCCAATCCAAGAACATGGTACATCTCTCCATCTATTTGCATCATCTTTAATTTCTTTCATCAGTGTCTTATAATTTTCTGCATACAGGTCTTTTGTCTCCTTAGGTAGGTTTATTCCTAGATATTTTATTCTTTTTGTTGCAATGGTAAATGGGAGTGTTTCCTTGATTTCACTTTCAGATTTTTCATCATTAGTATATAGGAATGCCAGAGATTTCTGTGCATTAATTTTGTATCCTGCAACTTTACCAAATTCATTGATTAGCTCTAGTAGTTTTCTGGTAGCATCTTTAGGATTCTCTATGTATAGTATCATGTCATCTGCAAACAGTGACAGCTTTACTTCTTCTTTTCCCATTTCGATTCCTTTTATTTCCTTTTCTTCTCTGATTGCTGTGGCTAAAACTTCCAAAACTATGTTGAATAAGAGTGGTGAGATTGGGCAACCTTGTCTTGTTCCTGATCTTAGTGGAAATGGTTTCAGTTTTTCACCATTGAGGACGATGCTGGCTGTGGGTTTGTCATATATGGCCTTTATTATGTTGAGGAAAGTTCCCTCTATGCCTACTTTCTGCAGGGTTTTTATCATAAATGGGTGTTGAATTTTGTCAAAAGCTTTCTCTGCATCTATTGAGATGATCATATGGTTTTTCTCCTTCAGTTTGTTAATATGGTGTATCACATTGATTGATTTGCGTATATTGAAGAATCCTTGCATTCCTGGAATAAACCCCACTTGATCATGGTGTATGATCCTTTTAATGTGCTGTTGGATTCTGTTTGCTAGTATTTTGTTGAGGATTTTTGCATCTGTGTTCATCAGTGATATTGGCCTATAGTTTTCTTTCTTTGTGACATCCTTGTCTGGTTTTGGTATCAAGGTGATGGTGGCCTCGTAGAATGAGTTTGGGAGTGTTCCTCCCTCTGCTATATGTTGGAAGAGTTTGAGAAGGATAGGTGTTAGCTCTTCTCTAAATGCTTGATAGAATTCGCCTGTGAAGCCATCTGGTCCTGGGCTTTTGTTTGTTGGAAGATTTTTAATCACAGTTTCAATTTCAGTGCTTGTGATTGGTCTGTTCATATTTTCTATTTCTTCCTGATTCAGTCTTGGTAGGTTGTGCATTTCTAAGAATTTGTCCATTTCTTCCAGGTTGTCCATTTTATTGGCATAGAGTTGCTTATAATAATCTCTCATGATCTTATGTATTTCTGCAGTGTCAGTTGTTACTTCTCCTTTTTCATTTCTAATTCTATTGATTTGAGTCTTCTCCCTTTTTTTCTTGATGAGTCTGGCTAATGGTTTATCAATTTTGTTTATCTTCTCAAAGAACCAGCTTTTAGTTTTATTGATCTTTGCTATCGTTTCCTTCATTTCTTTTTCATTTATTTCTGATCTGATTTTTATGATTTCTTTCCTTCTGCTAACTTTGGGATGTTTTTGTTCTTCTTTCTCTAATTGCTTTAGGTGCAAGGTTAGGTTGTTTATTCGAGATATTTCCTGTTTCTTAAGGTGGGATTGTATTGCCATAAACTTCCCTCTTAGAACTGCTTTTGCTGCATCCCATAGGTTTTGGGTCGTCGTGTCTCCATTGTCATTTGTTTCTAGGTATTTTTTAATTTCCTCTTTGATTTCTTCAGTGATCACTTCGTTATTAAGTAGTGTATTGTTTAGCCTCCATGTGTTTGTATGTTTTACAGCTCTTTTCCTGTAATTGATATCTAGTCTCATAGCATTGTGGTCGGAAAAGATACTTGATACAATTTCAATTTTCTTAAATTTACCAAGGTTTGATTTGTGACCCAAGATATGATCTATCCTGGAGAATGTTCCATGAGCACTTGAGAAAAATGTGTATTCTGTTGTTTTTGGATGGAATGTCCTATAAATATCAATTAAGTCCATCTTGTTTAATGTATCATTTAAAGCTTGTGTTTCCTTATTTATTTTCATTTTGGATGATCTGTCCATTGGTGAAAGTGGGGTGTTAAAGTCCCCTACTATGATTGTGTTACTGTCGATTTCTCCTTTTATGGCTGTTAATATTTCCCTTATGTATTGAGGTGCTCCTATGTTTGGTGCATAAATATTTACAATTGTTATATCTTCTTCTTGGATTGATCCCTTGATCATTATGTAGTGTCCTTCTTTGTCTCTTCTAGTAGTCTTTATTTTAAAGTCTATTTTGTCTGATATGAGAATTGCTACTCCAGCTTTCTTTTGGTTTCCATTTGCATGGAATATCTTTTTCCATCCCCTTACTTTCAGTCTGTATGTGTCTCTGGGTCTGAAGTGGGTCTCTTGTAGACAGCATATATATGGGTCTTGTTTTTGTATCCATTCAGCCAGTCTGTGTCTTTTGGTGGGAGCATTTAATCCATTTACATTTAAGGTAATTATTGATATGTATGTTCCTATTCCCATTTTCTTAATTGTTTTGGGTTCGTTATTGTAGTTCTTTTCCTTCTGTTGTGTTTCTTGCCCAGAGAAGTTCCTTTAGCATTTGTTGTAAAGCTGGTTTGGTGGTGCTGAACTCTCTCAGCTTTTGCTTGTCTGTAAACGTTTTAATTTCTCCATCACATCTGAATGAGATCCTTGCTGGGTAGAGTAATCTTGGTTGCAGGTTTTTCTCCTTCATCACTTTAAGTATGTCCTGCCACTCCCTTCTGGCTTGTAGAGTTTCTGCTGAGAGATCAGCTGTTATCCTGATGGGGATTCCCTTGTGTGTTATTTGTTGTTTTTGCCTTGCTGCTTTTAATAGGATTTCTTTGTGTTTAATTTTTGACAGTTTGATTAATATGTGTCTTGGTGTATTTCTCCTTGGATTTATTCTGTATGGGACTCTCTGTGCCTCCTGGACTTGATTAACTATTTCCTTTCCCATATTAGGGAAGTTTTCAACTACAATCTCTTCAAATATTTTCTCAGTCCCTTTCTTTTTCTCTTCTTCTTCTGGGACCCCTATAATTCGAATGTTGGTGCGTTTAATGTTGTCCCAGAGGTCTCTGAGACTGTCCTCTGTTCTTTTCATTCTTTTTTCTTTATTTTGCTGTGCAGCAGTTATTTCCACTATTTTATCTTCCACCTCACTTATCCGTTCTTCTGCCTCAGTTATTCTGCTATTGATCCCATCTAGAGTATTTTTTATTTCATTTATTGTGTTTTTAATCGATGCTTGATTCGTCTTTAGTTCTTCTAGGTCCTTGTTAACTGTTTCTTGCATTTTGTCTATTCTATTTCCAAGATTTTGGATCATCTTTACCATCATTATTCTGAATTCTTTTTCAGATAGACTGCCTATTACCTCTTCATTTGTTAGGTCTGGTGGGTTTTTATCTTGCTCCTTCTCCTGCTGTGTGTTTTTCTGTCTTCTCATTTTGCTTATGTTACTGTGTTTGGGGTCTCCTTTTTGCAGGCTGCAGGTTCGTAGTTCCCGTTGTTTTTGGTGTCTGTCCCCAGTGGCTAAGGTTGGTTTAGTGGGTTGTGTAGGCTTCTTGGTGGAGGGGACTACTGCCTGTGTTCTGGTGGATGAGGCTGGATCTTGTCTTTCTGGTGGGCAGGTTCACGTCTGGTGGTGTGTTTTGGGGTGTTTGCGGACTTTTTATGATTTGAGGCAGCCTCTCTGCTAATGGGTGGCGTTGTGTTCCTGTCTTGCTAGTTGTTTGGCATAGGGTGTCCAGCACTGTAGCTTGCTGGTCGTTGAGTGAAGCTGGGTGCTGGTGTTGAGATGGAGATCTCTGGAAGATTTTCGCCGTTTGATATTATGTGGAGCTGGGAGGTCTCTTGTGGACCAGTGTCCTGAAGTTCGCTCTCCCACCTCAGAGGCACAGCACTGACTCCTGGCTCCTCAATTTGGGATGATTTGTTGTCTATTCATGTATTCCACAGATGCAGGGTACATGAAGTTGATTGTGGAGCTTTAATCCGCTGCTTCTGAGGCTGCTGGGAGAGGTTTCCCTTTCTCTTCTTTGTTCTCACAGCTCCTGGGTCTCAGCTTTGGATTTGGCCCCGCCTCTGCGTGTAGGTCGCCGGAGGGCGTCTGTTCTTCGCTCAGACAGGACAGGGTTAAAGGAGCAGCCTCTTCGGGGACTCTGGCTCACTCAGGCCGGGCGGGAGGGAGGGGCACGGAGTGCGGGGCGAGCCTGCAGCGGCAGAGGTCGGCGTGACGTTGCACCCGCCCGAGGCGCGCCGTGCGTTCTCCCAGGGAAGCCGCCCCTGGCTCCCGGGACCCCGGCAGTGGCAGGCTGCACAGGCTCCCGGAAGGGCGGTGTGGGCAGTGACCTGCGCTCGCACACAGGCTTCTTGGCGGCGGCAGCAGCAGCCCCAGTGTCCCACGCCCGTCTCTGGGCTCCGCGCTTTCAGCCACGACTCGCGCCTGTCTCTGGAGCTCCTTTACGCGGCGCTCTGAATCCCCTCTCCTCGCGCACCAGGAAACCAAGAGGGAAGAAAAAGTCTCCTGCCTCTTCGGCAGCTCCAGAGTTTTCCCGGACTCCCTCCCGGCTAGCTGTGGCACATTAGCCCCCTTCAGGCTGAGTTCTCGCCACCAGCCCCAGTCCTCTCCCTGCGCTCTGACCGAAGCCCGAGCCTCAGCTCCCGCGCCGCCCGCCCCGGCGGGGGAGCAGACAAGCCTCTCGGGCTGGTGAGTGCCGCTCGGCACCGCTCCTCCGTGCGGGAGTCTCTCTGCTTTGCCCTACCCAGGTATGTGGGGAGTTTCTTGCCTTTTGGGAGGTCTGGGGTCTTCTGCCAGCGTTCAGTAGGTGTTCTGTAGGAGTTGTTCCACGTGTAGCTGTATTTCTGGTGTATCTGTGGGGAGGAAGGTGATCTCCGCGTCTTACTCTTCCGCCATCTTACCCGGAAGTCTCTGTTTTTGTTTTTATTTTGTTTTATTCATAAGGTGATAACTACAAATAGGACACTAATCTGCATTATTAACATTTTCTCACTTTCATTATTCATTATTAGCATTTTCATCACTTTTTAAAATGTAAGCAATTAACAAAACAATAAATCAAGCCCCGACTGGTAGCTTTTGCCAATTTCCATGGTGTAAATACTTCCAGCATAGTGTCAACTGAATATGCAGTTGGCTAGTAATGGGCAGAAGCATACCATAACACATGAACCATTTCCTCCAATTCAGATACAATAGAGGTAAATCACCTCAACAGGATAGATAACAGTAAATGTAGTAAAATAATTAGGAAATGATGAATTTTGAGTATTTATGACCTTTCTTTTAATACATTTTTGAGAATTTATTAACTTAATTTTTAATATAATGAATTTAGTTGTAAGTTTCTATAATTTAATTTTTAATAGTGGCAGCATTTAACAAATAACTGAAAAATTCCTGAAACTGTAACAGTCAGCTCTCTTGGGCCAGAATGAGCTGCTATTTTCATTATTATATTATAGTTTAGGAATCTAGGTCTCAGAGAAGTAAAAATTTTTTTAAGTCACATACCTACTAGGAGATTCATCTTTTTTTTTTTAAACATCTTTATTGGAGTATAATTGCTTTACATTGTTGTGTTAGTTGCTGCTGTATAACAAAGTGAATCAGCTATACGTATACATATATCCCCATATCCCCTCCCTCTTGCATAAGCGATTCATCTTGAACCCAGATTTTTTACTCCAAATCTCATGAAGACAGTCACTCCAGAGAATCTGGATAAAGGGCACCCCATCAAATACAACACAGAGAAAGTCATGCAGAAAGACTTTGAGATTCCCAGGAGCCTCTTTGCGCTACCTAACCTTACCAGTTTTCTCTGCTCTGGGCGTTTGTTTCTATTCCACCAAAGAAATTCCAGTTCTGATTCTTTCTAGACTGTACACTACTAGGTCAAGTTATTGCTATGAAGGATATCTTCCAATTTGCATAGTCTGTTAAACAATCAATTCATAGGTATTTGTCGAGTAGCTGTGAACAAGGTCCTGTGCTGGGTGCTGCAGTCATTCACCTCTCCATACACTTCTGACAGGTCACACTTCCTCTTGTTTATGAGGGGAAAAAGAGCCAAGTCAGAATCACCTGTGTGGCAAGTCTACTATTCATTGGATTATAAAGCTTTAATGTTTGGACGTAGGTTATAGTTTTAGTTTGGCAGGTTTCCCTCTCTAGTTAGAGTTAATAGTTTAATATTGGAACACTTTTTTTTGGGGTGGGGGGCTCTAATTTGTTTAAGAATTTTTAGAAGAAATAGAATTTCTCTCTCTCTCCCTCTCTCCCTCCCTCCCTCTTTCTCTCTCTTTGTACAGCTTCTGACTCATGATTTGTATTCTTGTTAATCTTTTCTTTTCTAACCAATAAAAATGAGTAAAATTGTGGTTCCTTATTTTTGCCATAGAATTAATGGGATCTGACCATATACAATCCCTGTATTTCGTCCCCCAAATGGGGTGTGTGGTATTCTAACATTTCACCAAAATATATATTTAAATTTTTTTGGCTTGTAATGAGTTAAAAAACTTTCCTCCTCAATCAATTCTTTTCTATTAATTTCAAACTTATCTAGGCAAACTGATATTAATAGTTTACTATCAAGTCAATAGGAAGATAACACATTTTGACTGGATTTTTCAATGTATGTGAAAAAATACTTAGCCTCAGATATATCTTTTTATGTATCAAACCAGAAGAAAATCAGCATAAGCTTTTTAACTTTATAGACTTTCCTTACTTTTATTATTGCTCTAACAGTAATACTCAGAAATGTAGTATAAACTAACTATGAAATAGTACATTTGAGTAAATGAAGTCAGTACAATACACAACAGTGGTTTTCCACTGGTCAGGACTCAGTTGATGAGAAGAGCCCATCGGTACATATGAATTTTGGTGATGTGCAAGGGGTTTCCACTTCTTTTTTCTGGGCAGCCAGTGCCAGTGAAGCCATCTTACTGGCCAAGATGGAAATTGCTTTAATTCTGAGGTTCCTTGTTGCACATTTATTTTAAAAAATTATTGAGCATCTGCTGAATGCCAAGCAATCATCTAGATTCTGGGGGTGTGAAGCACTGAACTAGACATACAAGGTCCCTGCTCTTGTGGAGACTATCATCTAGAGGGAGTGAAGTAAAAATAAACTAGTTAACATAGAAATGATTAAGACACTCTCAAAGAAAGAGACATTTAATGAAGATGGCAAGCAGGGCAATGGGATAGAAAGTGATTGGGGTAACTTTACCCAGGGGTGGTCAGTGATGTCCTCTCTGAGGGGGTGACATTGTTGCTCAGACTTGAATGACAGGAGGCAGCTTTCTGTGGAGCAATCTGTTAGCATTTCACACAGCTGCTGTTCTTATTTATGTTGTTATGGTTAGACTGGAGTGACACTGCCACTCAGTGAGAGCAGTAAGTTCAGAGATGTGTTAGTTTTCTCACACTTTTGTAACGGTCTTCTGCTATGTCCTGATTAATTAAAACAATTTTAAGCCAGTACCAAGAGTACATAGTTAATTTCCCTAGGAGCTCCTATTTGAAGCCAAACTACTGATGGATAATTTCACAAATACCATTATGCCTCTAGTTAGGTCACTGCTGTGTAGCAATGATAGTCCAAGTGGGTAAGTGCTATCATAGTGGAAATCACAGGGTGCTATGAGCCTGTTTAGCTCCATTTTGGAGACCAGGTTAAACTTTTTGAAATAAGAGACTCCTAAACTGGTGTCTGAAGGACAAAGAGGGGTTTCCCAGACAAAGGAGCAGGGGAGCAGTAGAGAAAAGTCTTCCATGCAGAGGAACATGTGCAACAGCCTCCAGGGAGAGAGAATATGGTACCTTCAGGAAACCACAAATAATCTGAATTTGGCTGAAGAGTATAGCACAAGAGGAAAAGTGGTGCGAGAGAGGACACTAGCAGGAGTCAATTACAGAGGGGCTGGTGAGCCTTGTTAAGAAAGTAAGACTTTAGACAGACCTTCAAGATGGTGGAGGAGTAAGATGTGGAGATCACCTTCCTCCCCCAAAATACATCAGAAATACATCTACATGTGGAACAACTCCTACAGAACACCTACTGAATGCTGGCAGAAGACCTCAGACTTCCCCAAAGACAAGAAACTCCCCACGTACATGGGTAGGACAAAAGAAAAAAGAAAAAACAGAGACAAAAGAATAGGGATGGGACCTGCACCTCTGAGAGGGAGCTGTGAAGGAGGAAAGGTTTCCACACACTAGGAAACCCCTTCGTGGGCGGAGACTGTAGGTGGTGGTGGGGGGGAGCTTCGGAGCCATGGAGGAGAGCACAGCAATAGGGGTGCAGAGGGCAAAGTGGAGAGATTCCCGCACAGAGGATCAGTGCCGACCAGCACTCACCAACCTGAGAGGCTTGTCTACTCACCCACTGGGACGGGTTGGGGCTGGGAGCTGAGGCTCGGGCTTCGGAGGTTAGATCCCAGGGAGAGGACTGGGGTTGGCTGCATGACTACAGCCTGAAGGGGGCTAGTGCTCCACAGCTAGTTGGGAGGGAGTCCGGGAAAAAGTCTGGAGCTGCCTAAGAGTCAGGAGACCATTGTTTTGGGGTGAGTGAGGAAAGGGGATTCAGAGCACTGCCTAAACGAGCTCCAGAGATGGGCACAAGCCACGGCTATCAGCGTGGGCACCAGAGATGGGCATGAAATGCTAAGGCTGCTGCTGCAGCCACCCAGAAGCCTGTGTGCAAGCACAGGTCACTATCCACACCTCCCCTCCTGGGAGCCTGTGCAGCCTGCCACTGCCAGGGTCCCGTGATCCAGGGACAACTTTCTGTGGAGAACACAAATCATGCCTCAGGCTGTTGCAACGTCATGCTGGCCTCTCCCGCTGCAGGCTCGCCCCACATTCTGTACCCCTTCCTGCCCCGGCCTAAGTGAGCCAGAGCCCCTTACTCAGCTGCTCCTTTAACCACGTCCTGTCTGGGTGGGGAACAGATGCCCTCAGGTGACCTACACGCAGAGGCGGGGCCAAATCCAAAGCTGAACCCCAGGAGCTGTGTGAACAAAGAAGAGAAAGGGAAATCTCTCCCAGCAGCCTCAGGAGCAGCAGATTAAATCTTCACAGTCAACTTGATGTACTATGCATCTCTGGAATACCATACCTGAATAGACAACGAATCACTACAAAATTGAGGCGGTGGACTTTGGGAGAAACTCTAGACTTGGGGTTTGCTTTCTCCATCTAATTTGTTTCTGGTTTTATGCTTATCTTACTTTAGAGTTTATTGTCATTGGTAGATTTGTTTATTGATTTGGTTGTTCTCTTCCTTTTTTTATATATATAGATATATATATTTTGTTCCTTTTTCTCTTTTTGTGAGTGTGTATGTGTGTGCTTCTTTGTGTGGTTTTGTCTGTATAGCTTTGCTTTTACCATTTGTCCTAGGCTTCTGTCTGTCCTTTTTTTTTTTGTAATATAGCTTTTAGCACTTGCTATCATTGGTGGATTTGTTTTTTGGTTTGGTTGCTCTCTTCTTTCATTCTTCCTTTTTTTTTTCTTTTTTTATTACTTTTTAAGTATTTTATTTTTAATAATTAAATTTTTTTTATTTTAATAACTTTATTTTCCCTTATTTTTTCTTTCTTTCTTTCATTTTTTTTCCTTTTCTTCAGAGCCATGTCACTGACAGGGTCTTGGTGCTCCAGCCGGGTGTCAAGCCCATGCCTCTGAGGTGAGAGAGCTGAGTTCAGGACATTGGTCCAACAGAGACCTTCCAGCTCCATGTAATATCAAATGGTGAAAGCTCTCCTAGAGATCTCCATCTCAGTGCTAAGACCCAGCTCCACTCAATGACCAGCAAGCTACAATACTGGACACCCTACACCAAACAACTAGCAAGACAGAAACACAACCGCACCCATTAGCAGAGAGGCTGCCTAAAATCATAATAAGGTCACAGACATCCCAAAACAAACCACCAGCTGTGGTCCTGCCCACCAGAAAGACAATATCTAGCCTTATCCACCAGAACACAGGCACCAGTCCCCTCCACCAGGAAGCCTACACAGACCACTGAACCAACCTTACCCACTGGGGGCAGACACCAAAAACAATGGGAACTATGAACCGGCAGCCTGTGAAAAGCAGACCCCAAACACAGTAAGTTAAGCAAAACGAGAAGACAGAGAAACACACAGCAGATGAAGGAGCATGGTAAAAACCCACTAGACCAAACAAATGAAGAGGAAACAGGCAGTCTACATGAAAAAGAATTCAGAGTAATGATAGTAAAGATGAACCAAAATCTTGGAAATAGAATAGAGGAAATATAAGGAATTTTTAACAAGGACCTAGAAGAACTAAAGAGCAAACAAACAGTGATGAACAACACAATAAATTAAATTAAAAATTATCTACAAGGAATCAATAGCAGAATAACTGAGGCAGAAGAATGGAGAAGTGACCTGGAAGATAAAATAGTGGAAATAACTACTGCAGAGCAGAATAAAGAAAAAAGAATGAAAAGAATTGAGGACATGGCTTCCCTGGTGGCACAGTGGTTGAGAGTCCACCTGCCAATGCAGGGGACATGGGTTCGTGCCCCGGTCCAGGAAGATCCCACATGCCGCGGAGTGGCTGGGCCCGTGAGCCATGGCCACTGAACATGTGCATCCGGAGCCTGTCCTCCACAATGGGAGAGGCCACAACAGTGAGAGGCCCGCATACCACAAAAAAAAAAAAAAAAAAAAAAAGAATTGAGGACAGTCTCAGACACCTCTGGGACAATGTTAATTAAACCAATATCCGAATTATAGGGGTCCCAGAAGCAGAAGAGAAAAAGAAAGGGACTGAGAAAATATTTGAAGAGATTATAGTTCAAAACTCCCCTAATATGGGAAAGGAAATAGTCAATCAAGTCCAGGAAGCACAGAGACCCATACAGGATAAATACAAGGAGAAACATGGGAACACACATATTAACCAAACAATCAAAAATTAAATACAAAGAAAAAATATTAAAAGCAGCAAGGGAAAAGCAACAAATAACATACAAGGGAATCCCCATAAGGTTAACAGCTGATCATTCAGCAGAAACTCTGCAAGTCAGAAGGGAGTGGCAGGACATATTTAAAATGATGAAGGGGAAAAACCTACCACCAAGATTACTCTACCCAGCAAGGATCTCATTCAGATTTGAGGAAGAAATTAAAACCTGTACAGATAAGCAAAAGCTAAGAGAACTCAGCACCACCAAACCAGCTTTACAACAAATGCTAAAGGAACTTCTCTAAGGGGGAAACACAAGAGAAGGAAAAGACCTACAATAACAAACACAAAACAATTAAGAAAATGGTAATAGGAGCATACATATCGATAACTACCTTCAATGTAACTGGAATAAATGCTCCAACCAAAAGACATAGACTGGCTGAATGGATACAAAAACAAGACCCATATATATGCTGTCTACAAGAGACCCACTTCAGACCTAGGGACACATACAGACTGAAAGTAAGGTACTGGAAAAAGATATTCCATGCAAATGGAAACCAAAAGAAAGTTGGAGTAGCAATTCTCATATCAGACAAAATGGACTTTAAAATAAAGACTATTATAAGAGACAAAGAAGGACACTACATAATGATGAAGGGACCAATCCAAGAAGATATAACAATTGTAAATATTTATGCACCCAACATAGGAGGACCTCAATACATAAGGCAAATGCTAACAGCCATAAAAGGGGAAATCAACAGTGGCACAATCATTGTAGGGGACTTTAACACCCCACTTTCACCAATGGAAAGATGATCCAAAATGAAAATAAATAAGGAAACACAAGCTTTAAAAGATACATTAAACAAGATGGACTTAATTGATATTAATAGGATATTCCATCCCAAAACAAGAGAATACACTTTCTTCTCAAGTGCTCATGGAACATTCTCCAGGACAGATCATATCTTGGGTCACAAATCAAGCCTTGGTAAATATAAGAAAATTGAAATATATCAAGTATCTTTTCTGACCACAATGCTGTGAGACTATATATTAATTACAGGAAAAAATCTGTAAAAAATACAAACACATGGAGGCTAAACAATACTAAATAACCAAGAGATCACTGAGGAAATCAAAA
Source organism: Mesoplodon densirostris (assembly GCF_025265405.1). Taxonomy (NCBI): domain Eukaryota; kingdom Metazoa; phylum Chordata; class Mammalia; order Artiodactyla; family Ziphiidae; genus Mesoplodon; species Mesoplodon densirostris. The sequence continues at coordinate 79,303,413 of NC_082663.1, forward strand.
AATACCTAGAAACAATTGAGAATGAATACATGGCAGTCCGAAACCTATGGGATGCAGCAAATGCAGTTCTAAGAGGGAAGTTTATAACAATACAATCCTATCTCAAGAAATAAGAAACATCTCAAATAAACAACCTAAGCTTACACCTAAAGCAATTAGAGAAAGAAGAACAAGAAAACCCCAAAGTTAGCAGAAAGAAAGAAATCATAAAGATCAGAGCAGAAATAAATGAAAAAGAAATGAAGGAAATGATAGCAATGATCAATAAAACTAAAAGCTGGTTCTTTGAGAAGATAAACAAAATTGATAAACCATTAGCCAGACTCATCAAGAAAAAAAGGGAGAAGACTTAAATCAATAGAATTAGAAATGAAAAAGGAGAAGTAACAACTGACACTGCAGAAATACAAAAGATCATGAGAGATTACTACAAGCAACTCTATGCCAATAAAATGGACAACCTGGATGAAATGGACAAATTCTTAGAAAAGCACAATGCTCTGAGACTGAACCAGGAAGAATTAGAAAATATAAGCAATCCAATCACACGCACTGGAATTGCGACTGTGATTAAAAATCTTCCAACAAACAAGAGCCAAGGACCAGGCTTCACAGGTGAATTCTATCAAACATTTAGAGAAGAACTAACACCTATCCTTCTCAAACTCTTCCAAAATATAGCAGAGAGAGGAACATTCCCAACCTCATTCTACGAGGCCACCGTCACCCTGATACCAAAACCGGACAAAGATGTCACAAAGAAAAAAAACTACAGGCCAGTATCACTTATGAACATAGGTGCAAAAATCCTCAACAAAATACTAGGAAATAGAATCCAGAGCACATTAAAAGGATCATACACCATGATCAAGAGGGATTTATTCCAGGAATGCAAGGATTCTTCTATATATGCAAATCAATCAATGTGATAAACCATATTAACAAATTGAAGGAGAAAACCATATGATCATCGCAATAGATGCAGAAAAAACTTTAGACAAAATTCAACACCCATATATGATAAAAACCCTCCAGAATGTAGGCATAGAGGGAACTAACCTCAACATAATAAAGGCCATATATGAGAAACCTACGACCAACATTGTTCTCAGTGGTGGAAAACTGAAACCATTTCCTCTAAGATCTGGAACAAGACAAGGTTGTCCAGTCTCACCAGTATTAGTCAACATAGTTTTGGAAGTTTTAGCCACAGCAGTCAGAGAAGAAAAAGAAATAAAAGGAATCCAAATTGCAAAAGAAGAAGTAAAGCTGTCACTATTTGCAGATGACATGATAGTATACATAGAGAATCCTAAAGATGCTACCAGAAAACTACTAGAGCTAATCAATAAATTTGGTAAAGTAGCAGGATACAAAATTAATGCCCAGAAATCTCTTGCATTCCTATATACTAATGATGAAAAATCTGAAAGAGAAATTAAGGAAACATTCCCATTTACCATTGCAACAAAAAGAGTAAAATATCTAGGAATAAACCTACCTAAGGAGACAAAAGACCTGTGTGCAGAAAACTGTAAGACACTGATGAAAGAAATTAAAGATGATACAAACAGATGGAGAGATATACCATGTTCTTGCATTGGAAGAATCAACACTGTGAAAATGACTATAGTACCCAAAGCAATCTACAGATTCAGTGCAATCCCTTTCCCACTACCAATGGCATTTTTCACAGAACCTGAACAAAAAATTTCACAATTTGTATGGAAACACACAAGACCCCAAATAGCCACAGCAATCTTGAGAAAGAAAAACGAACTGGAGGAAGCAGGCTCCCTGACTTCAGACTATACTACAAAGCTACAGTAATCAAGACAAGTATGGTACTGGCACAAAAACAGAAATATAGATCAATGGAATAGGACAGAAAGCCCAGAGATAAACCCATGCACCTATTGTCAACTAATCTATGACAAAGGAGGCAAGGATATACAATGGAGAAAAGACAGTTGCTTCAATAAGTGGTGCTGGGAAAACTGGATAGCTACATGTAAAAGAATGAAATCAGAACACTCCCTAACACCATACACAAAAATAAACTCAAAATGGATTAAAGACCTAAATGTAAGGCCAGACACTATCAAACTCTTAGAGGAAAACATAGGCAGAACACTCTATGACATAAATCACAGCAAGATCCTTTTTGACCCACTTCCTAGAGAAATGGAATACAAAAAATAAACAAATGGGACCTAATGAAACTTAAAAGCTTTTGCACAGCAAAGGAAACAAGACGAAAAGACCACCCTCAGAATGGGAGAAAATATTTGCAAATGAAGCAACTGACAAAGGATTAATCTCCAAAATTTACAAGCAGCTCATGCAGCTCAATAGCAAAAAAACAAACAACCCAATCCAAAAATGGGCAGGAGACCTAAATAGACATTTCTCCAAAGAAGATATACAGATTGCCAACAAACACATGAAAGGATGGTCAACATCTTTACTCATTAGAGAAATGCAAATCAAAACTACAATGAGGTATCACCTCACGCTAGTCAGAATGGCCATCATCAAAAAATCTACAAACAGTAAATGCTGGAGAGGGTGTGAAGAAAAGGGAACCTTCTTGCACTGTTGGTGGGAATGTAAATTGATACAGCCACTATGGAGCACAGTATGGAGGTTCTTTAAAAAACTAAAAATAGAACTACCATACGACCCAGCAATCCTACTGGGCATATACCCTGAGAAAAATATAATTCAAAGAGTCATGTACCACAATGTTCATTGCAGCTCTATTTACAATAGCCAGGACATGGAAGCAACCTAAGTGTCCATCGACATATGAATGGATACAGAAGATGTGGTACATACATACAATGGAATATTACTCAGCCATAAAAAGAAATGAAATTGAGTTATTTGTAGTGAGGTGGATGGACCTAGAGTCTGTCTTACAGAGTGAAGTAAATCAGAAAGAGAAAAACAAATACTGTATACTAACATATGTATATGGAATCTAAAGAGAAAAAAAAAAAGGTTCTGATGAACCTAGGGGCAGGACAGGAATAAAGATGCAGACATAGGGAATAGACTTGAGGACACAGGAAGGGGGAAGGGTAAGCTGGGACAAAGTGAGAGAGTGGCATGGACATATATACACTACCAAATGTAAAATAGATAGCTAGTGGGAAGCAGTTGCATAGCACCGGGAGATCAGCTCGGTACTTTGTGACCACCTAGAGAGGTGGGATAGGGAGGGTGGGAGGGAGACACAAGAGGGAGGAGATATGGGGATATATGTATATGTATAGCTGATTCACTTTGTTATAAAGCAATAACTAACACACCATTGTCAAGCAATTATACTCCAATAAAGATGTTTAAAAAAAAAGTAAGACTTTAGATGAAGAAAAGGACAGTGTTCATTCAACACATTTTTATGAAGTGCCTCCTATGCACCATGCATTGTTCTAGCACTGGGAATACATCAGTGAACAAAGAGAAGTCTCTGCCCTCATTCAGTCTATATTCTAGTGGCGGGGAAAGGTTGATAATAAACACAAAACATCCTTTTTTTAAACATTTTTATTGGAGTATAATTGCTTTACAGTGGTGTGTTAGTTTCTGCTTTATAACAAACTGAATCAGCTATACATATACATATATCCCCATATCTGTTCCCTCTTGCGTCTACCTCCCTCCCACCCTGCCTATCCCACCCTTCTAGCTGGTCACAAAGCACCAAGCTGATCTCCCTGTGCTATGTGACTGCTTCCCACTAGCTATCTATTTTACATTTGGTAGTGTATATATGTCCATATATACACTACCACTCTCTCACTTTGTCCCAGCTTACCCTTCCCCTTCCCCGTGTTCTCAAGTCCATTCTCTAGTAGGTCTGCGTCTTTATTCCCATCTTGCCCCTAGTTTTTTCATGATACAAAACATTCTTAATTAAGTAAGGTGTCAAAGTTTGGAGGATTTTTGAGCTTGATGCAATATGGAAAAAATTTTTCAGCTGGGAACACTCAAGAGATTGTAGGTTAACACCACAGAATGTATATATTGTTGACAATGGCACTTGAGATTTTGACACACTTTTCACTTTTCTAGGTGAAGCTAAACTACCATTTCAAAGACACAAGAACTCTTTCTGATCAGGATTGCTCCAAAAGCCTGAATCTTTTGAATTCTCAATAGTAAGTATTAATTAAACAGAAAGAGATTGGTGGATAAACTGGTAGCAAGAGTACTATTGATATCTTAAAGTTAATTGGAACTCACTGAAATTGTATTATTTTGCAGAGATTCTGTAGTAATGTTCCTTTAAACTTAGGGCTGCAGTGTCCAAACTTCTATGCTATAGAACTTTTCAAAAACTGTACTAAATTTGGAGGAATATGCTATTATAATATGTACCAATTCAAGGGAACTTCTTATTATCCAGGGTATTTGCCCTATAGTAATTAAGAGTTGGTCACATATGTAAGTTGAATTTAAGAAGTGAAGTTTTGTGGTTAAGCAAATTTTTGATTATTATTATTATTATTATGGAGACAGTGAAATTACATTTAGTTAAAAAAAAAACTGCACTTAACCAACAGGGTAGGTTCCAATGAAGCACCAAGAGATTGCTCTAAAGATAAATTCCAAATTGCCATCAACTTCCTATTTTTGGAGAGAAGAAAGGAATCCAATTTTAAGCCCTGTCTCTTTAAAACAAAATGCGAGGTGGTGAACTACGTGGCACTTTTGATTATATGTTGAAACTGCACTAAATCCCTGAAATCCAAAAGAATATTGCACTCTGGTCCTTTGTGCAGAATGCTCACATGAGTGCTCACAGGAACCAATCCAGAAGCAAATTGCTGCTGATAGTAACTGACAGCATGAATTACTGCACTCTCAGAGACTCTGCCAGCATCAACCCATATGATCTCACTTTTGCTCATATGGCAAGCCGAATCTGTGCATGTGCTAGAACCAGCCTCTCAAGTTCAGGGAACAGCAAGGTTTCTCAGCTGTTGTTTGAAAATAGCCAGCACCTTTGAAGTGAACCACCATGCCATCTCATCAGCTCACCCTTATAAAACTAGGGAAGATTTTTCCTTTGCTGAGTTTTTGACCCTAATCATGTAGAGTCCCTTAGAAAAAGGGGAAACTGACTTATCTGTTTGTCATATGAAAAACAGACGAGTCAGTGAATGCGGAGGACAACATCAATTTTTCTTCCACAAAAGAAATTGCCTCTGGGTCTGCCCCCTGCTATGGTCCATTTGTAGACATTCTGCTGCTGGTAATTGCTGTGCTGATTCATAACAACCTTCAGAAATCCTTCTCTAATTTGGAATGGAAGAAGAACTATACTCTTCATTAGTAATGCTCAATTGAACTAAAATATATATGATGGGAAATTCTCTAAAAATGAATTTGTATATACCAGCACAACCAAGATCACTAAAATATAAATCAAATATAAGAGGAGCTCATCCCATATATATATGACTGTGAAAAAAACAGGAACTAGAAACATTTTTCCAAAGGATGAAATCATAGACCCAATATCCAAAACCCAAGATCAGTCTTCAGATTTCTTCTCTTATTTCAGTTAATTACAAAACTCACCTAAATAGTACCAAAATTATAGGGGAGAAAACTCTTATGGTTTAGCCTTTGCCCATCATTAGTAATATAATCTACTGTTTCTGGGAAAACATGGACCTTCTGAGGTCTTGAACTCTGTTCTTGGCAGGTAAGAAGCCTTCCAGGTCATCTTTAAAGGCGTATTTATTTTTAATTCTTAAGTCTACACATGTTTTCTGTTAATAAGTTGGAATCTTAAACAAGATTGTTATTCACTCTATTTATTTACCTTAGAAAGTACTCAGTTCTTCTGAAACAATGGTCCCTTTGAAAATGGGTGCTATTAAAATGAGGGAAAATAGCCTTTCTTTTTTCAGTCCATGTTTTTGGTCTCTCTAGAAGGGGTGATGAACGTCAGGCCTTGCAGGATATTTCTTCCAAGTTAGCACGGTTCTAATGAGAGACATGAAAAATGGGAGAGCCTTGTTTGTCATGGGCTAGTTGAGGGCACCTTGAAGGGGAAGTTTTGGGATTGAATGATCCTTTCTGTCTGCGGAAAGTCAGAGGTAGAAGACAGACAAGCCCAGCAATGGTAACACAAGGTAATACAACAGAGTAGTGAGCAGAATGAGCACTTACCTCTCAACGTGGATGTTCCACAGGCCTCTCCTGTTCAGCAGATTCAGAACTCAACCAATCATCTCTTGCTCCTCCTCCTGAATTCCTGATCTCAGTGAGTCTCATTGTCTACTCCAGCAAGAAGGCAGAGAAACCTGGGGTTCCCTCTTGACTCCTTTCTGTCCCTTGTGCACCATGGCCCAGCCATGACTAAGTCCTGTCACTTCTCATTCATTTATCTCTCTCAGATTCTCAAATTCTCTTCCATGTTCTTTTGTTGTTGTTGAAGTTCTTCAGTAAAATTGTACAGTTTTATTTATATTGTTCCTGTCCATTTCTTTTTTATTTAATTTTATTTATTTTTTTATACAGCAGGTTCTTATTAGTTATCCATTTTATACATATCAGTGTATATATGTCAATCCATGTTCTTGATTCCCATACTAAGTAACCATGTCATCTTCTTTACAAATTGGTCTCTCAACTGCCCTAATCTTGCTCTCTCTAATCCAATCTCCACACTTTCTAAAAGATACATCTGATCATCTCATTCTTCTGCTTAAAATGATCCCCACTGCCTTCTAGAAAAAAGTAAAATCTAAACTCCCTTGAATGACATATTTACCTCTCAATCAGCATTCTTTCTCTCCACCCTTGCTTCATCATATATAATTTCTGTCTTGAATGCCCTCCCCTCATCCTTTCTTCTCTTGGAAAATTCCTACTTGTCTTTCAAATTTTGATTCAGCTGTTATCTCCTCCAGAACACCTTTCCCTGACCCTCTTCCTGGCCCCCATCACAAAATGTTCCCACTGTACCTCTTTTGATGACTGTGCATCATGCATCTTGAGGGCAGGTGCACTGGTTTTATGGTACTTACTCAGCATCTAGCATAGCGCCTGGCAAATTGCAGGTGAATGAATGCAAGGAGTAATCAGAGAAAGTCACAGAGAAGGTGGAGTTGAACTGACTCACTTTAAAAAATTTTTCCTTTTGTTTACTGTAGGCAATGTATAATATTAGGATTTGGTTTACCATAAACAAGGTACATATATTTGAAAAGTAATGTTTTTAATGAAAAATTTTAATTAAAACTTTTAAGATTAAAGTTAAGTCTAGGGCTTCCCTGGTGGCACAGTGGTTGAGAGTCCGCCTGCCAATGCAGGGGACATGGGTTCGTGCCCTGGTCCGGGAAGATCCCACATGCCGCAGAGCGGCTGGGCCCATGAGCCATGGCCGCTGAGCCTGCACGTCCGGAGCCTGTGCTCCGCAACGGGAGAGGCCACAACAGTGAGAGGCCCACGTACCACAAAAAAAAAAAAAAAAAAAAAGTTAAGTCTAGTAAGAACAGGTGGCACTTTTGATATCATTTCAATGACTAATTCCTATTCAAAATTAATTTCTCCAGAGTTCCACATAATGTATTCACAAGACTCATCAATGTTTGTTTATTAAAGTCATGAACTGACTCATACTTGAGGGAGAAATAAGATAATGTAGAGAAGAGTGTTTGAGGCAGATGGAATAACATGTACAGAAGCATGAGAGAGCTTGCCATGTGTAGAGAAACTACAGATGGTTTAGAACTGCTAGAGAATAAGAGGTGAGATACAGAATTCTGTGGCATGAGCCATATTCACAGTTATGACACATTTGTTATAATCTGTAACCAGCTTCTCTCAAGGGTTGGAAAGGCTTCCTGCTGCTTTTCTTGAGACTCTACGTATAGTTAAAAATGAAAAAGCGTATAGATCCCTACTTTTCTTTTTCTTGTTTACATCCTTAATGTACTTGTTTTCTCTTCTTGCCATCAGATAAAGAATGCATTGGTGTCTCTGAGAATATTCACAACAGGAAACATGCTTACATTTATAAAATGATCAAGCTGTTATTTCTTCATTCCCTGGTAGAATCTCTTAAAATCTTCATCTGGGGTGAAATATTCCAGATTACTTTTAGTCCCTGATTCAACTTCATTAGAAAAGTTCAGAATTTATACGTCACGATTTTTCTTCCTCTGGAGTCAGTGCAAAAATTTTTTCAAATGAAAATTTGGGCAAATCCTGATGAGTTTCCAGATTCTGTGTATCAGGGCCTGCTTTTGTCCTTTGCCTCCTTCCTGGGGCTGCTGTCACCTTCTGAGGTGGACTTAGCACACAGGGCAACAAATGGACTTGAGGAGCCACAGTTAACCTCCCAAGAGGGTTAGCAAGACTTGCAGGCCACTGTGCTGTTTTTCTCATTTCTCTCTATCACATTAACTGTGACTCAGGTCTTTGTTTCTCAGAAGGAGAAAAGTGAGGTGCAGACAGCTGGAGCATCACTGGTGACTCAGTGGTAGAAGACAATTTAGGAAGAATACAGCTTCCCTAACTTTTGATTCTGTATATTTATTTTTCTCAATATTTAGTTTGTGGTTATTTCTTTATTAGGGGAGTGGGAGAAATATCATTTAATACTTTAAATGACTTTATATACAGGAAACTGAAAAAAGGGCCAAACTCGCAATATTTCATTTATAGTTAGTTGCATAAATACACAGACATTAAAATAGACAATTTAGAGGTTGTAACCTTCTTTTTTTGTTATATAAACATACCAAGGAAGATTAGAAGTGGCAGTTTCATCTGTTGTTTTTTTAAACAATTGGAAAACCTCAGTGACACCAGTTTTCAAAACAGAACATTTTTCTAATTTCTATAAAATAAGTGAGGAAGATAACAAAAGCTGTGTTAACTTCTTATTTATATGCATAACATTTAAATAAAGTCCTTGTGATTAAAAAAATGCCTTTTGTATTTAGTATCCATCTTTAACTTCCTCAGTGAGGTTCTTCATATTGTAAAACTTTGAGTTTCTCTCTTTGTTTTCTCTTCTCTTCCACATTTTATGCCCTGACAAATAGCCCTCTGGGTTAGAAGTTCCCTTCACATTTCCTAGGGTGTTTCCTAGTTAGCCTGCTAGTGGTCAGTAGGGCACTAATGAGAAGGCATCTGGTGATTTGAACTGGAGACTTGGCCAGTCAAGAAGTCCTCACTTGTGCTTGGGAGTAGGGTCTGAAGCAAAGCATGGGCTTCCCCTCTAGAGCCCTCCTCTGGGTTGGGATAAGGAAAGGAAAGCAGTATTCTACTTCTGCACAGGCTCTGGTTATCACCTAGGATTTAATTACGGGTAGGTCTAAAGAAAGACCTTTAATCATGGAGTCCTGTCTGGAAAGGGATGGATTGCTTTTAAATCAAGGGTAGGCAAAAGTTTGAACTCTTCCAAATATTAGTGTTATAGATCAGATTTTTACCATATAAATATTGGACATAATGTGTGATATACAAAGGTTGATGGAGAATTTTAATACAATATAGTATTAATTCATTTATTTATTCAACTAATATTTAGTATATTCTATAAACCAGGTTCTGTGATAGATGCTGGTAGATGCTGATAGTCATAGGCAAACACAACACAGTCTCTGCTCTAGTACAGTCTATTTTTAAAATACAATGTCTTTAGATATAAATATAAGTAAATATTAAGAAAGTACCTATTTAAAAAATATTTCCTCTTTTTGCTTTGATAAAACAAAAATTGTGTTTTTGTGGATGATTAGCTAATTACCATTTCCCTGGCTACTTTAACAGAATAAAAATGTGTACTTTTAATAATTATTTAATAACTTAAATAATTAAAAAATTAATTAAAATAGTTTGAAAAGAAATATTTTGTATTTTGGTAGTCAGTATATATACATTTTGTCCAAGTAGAAAAACATCTCAAGAAAAATAGATCCCTTAAAAGCTATTTGGAATTTATTTCAGAAACACTGATAATTCTACATCTATTGCCAATAACTTAATTAAGCATTACTTTTAATTTCTTTATTATCTTTGATTTTTTTCCTGTCCTCTCATTTTTTTTCAGCATAAAATCCAGAAGAAAGAGCTTCTGGACCTGCATTTGAGAACTTGGTTTAAGTCCAGGCTTTGCTCCTTGTGGTTGCATAACCTTGGGAAGTCACATTTACTCTATCTTGGCCTAGTTTCTTCATCTGTAAAATGATAGGATTATATTGAATAATATTTGAAGTCCTTTCCAACTTTAACATTCTCTGGTTCTTTAATCTTTTGGACTTGGGGGCAGAATGTAGACACATGGACATGAACACATGTTGAGATATGGTATTAAAAATAGAAACTACCTAGAATTTCGGATTTAGTTGGAGTTATGAATGAATTCTGTTTTGCTTATACCACAACACAGACTTCTCTCTGCTAGATTTATAGTTTACCAATTCATATTTTCAAAGGAAAATGCATATATGTGAGTAAGCGAGGCATTTGAAATGAATGTAGCATTTAATCACAGAAATTCAGAGTCACCCCAAACTGGAGATACCAACATTATCCATGTCCAGGGCAGGTACAGCTCAGATAATATTGCTCTCAGATTACATCCCAAGTCACAGGACAGTGCATCATAGCACTATCCTGCAGGCATCCTGTTGATGCAAGGCCCCAGGATCCCACCTCACTTCTGACATCTTCTCACTTAGTCTTTTTTTTTTTTTTTTATGGTACGTGGGCCTCTCACTGTCGTGGCCTCTCCCGTTGCGGAGCACAGGCTCCGGATGCGCAGGCTCAGCGGCCATGGCTCACGGGCCCAGCCGCTCCATGGCTTGTGGGATCTTCCCGTACCCGGGCACGAACCCATGTCCCCTGCATCGGCAGGCAGACTCTCAACCACTGCGCCACCAGGGAAGCCCTCACTTAGTCTTTTTTTTAAATTTATTTTTAGCTGTGTTGGGTCTTCGTTGCTGTGCATGGGCTTTCTCTAGTTGCGGCGAGTGGGAACTACTCTTCGTTGTGGTGCGCGGGCTTCTCATTGCAGTGGCTTCTCGTTGTGGAGCATGGGCTCTAGGCGTGTGGGCTTCAGTAGTTGTGGCACGTGGGCTCAGTAGTTGTGGCTCGTGGGCTCTAGAGCGCAGGCTCAGTAGTTGTGGCGCACGGGCTTAGTTGCTCCGCAGCATGTGGGATCTTCCTGGACCAGCGCTCAAACCCGTGTCCCCCGAATTGGCAGGCGGATTCTTAACCACTGTGCCACCAGGGAAGCCCTTCTCACTTAGTCTTTCCTGATCCCTTCCTAAGTTGGAAACACTTTCTTCCTTCTTTATGGTCGAGTTCGCTTGCATTCAGTCTTGTGTTAAAATTAGCTGCATACAATTCTCTCTTGCTCAGTGGTTCTTAAGCTCCCTGAGAGAACATATCTGTCTTGTTTACTGTGTATTTCCCATGGTGCCTTGCACAAAGTAGGCACTCAATTGTTTTTGTGGAATAGTTCAACTCAGTTGAGAGACTACTGAAGTTAAAAACAACTACAGGCTTCCCTGGTGGCACGGTGGTTGCGGGTCCGCCTGCCGATGTGGGGGATGCGGGTTCGTGCCCCGGTCCGGGGGGATCCCACGTGCCACGGAGCGGCTGGGCCCGTGAGCCGTGGCCGCTGGGCCTGCGCGTCCGGAGCCTGTGCTCCGCAGCGGGAGGGGCTGAGGCAGAGGGGGGCCCGCGTGCGGCAAAAAAAAAAAAAAAAAAAAAAAAAAAAAAAACCCACAACTACAAAAGTGTTGTGTTTTATCTCCTTTTAAGTTCCAATGCAAGGTTAGAGCTTGATAGAGGTACTGAGCTTGATAGCGGCAGAATGGCATCCGGTGAAGAACCTCATGTCTACTAAGGTATGGGAATCTTGGCAGCTCAGTCAAGATGAAAACAGATTCTTGCCTGGTGTTTTGGAAGGAGACTCCAAATGCCTTTGTAGTTACCCAAGGGATGACACACCTTTGGTTAGCCCAGTCACTGATCCACTCTCCCATCCAGGGCTGTCTACATTCTCCCATAGAGCCTGACTGTGGGTCATACTAATATTTCCTCACATGATTCATTACTTGCTGACTAGATAGGCCTAAGCCTTTATGTTGCACAAAAAAAGTACTAGCCTGAATAAAGAATGAGACACTAAGTAAGAAAACCATCTAGTATAGAAATATTTAGTAGCAAAATATACTGTTCTTTGTCCTTTTTGCAAATCACATTCTACTCAGTTAAAATCACTTTTATTTTTTCAATAGTTTCTTCCATAAATATAGTAATATATTTATACTGTTATTTCTTGATTAAATCAACTTTAATTATTGATGTTTTCCTGATCTGAATATTGTGGATTTAACTTATTGAAACACTACTCAACTTTTCTTCCATTCTTTCTCCCAATGTTTGTTATTATATTATTAATTTTAGGTTTTCTCTTGTTACTTTTTTCATGTCTGCAATAATAGTATGTTTTATTTCTTGTTCCCTCAACTTTAAGTGTACTTCTTGAATCAATACTAAGTAAGATAGTGATAATATTCAGTGGCCCTTTCAATGTGGTGGCTGTATCTTTCTATATTTTCTTCATTTTTAAAAAAAAATACTGACTTTTCTGTATTTTCTCTGTTCTCTTTCTGGAACCCCAACTGGTTGAACATTGAACTTTGTGGATTGATACTTTGTGACTCTTATCTTCTTTGTCATCTGTTTCATCTTTTAATTTTTCTATTCTATGTTCTAATTTTTTTTAATCTTTCTGCCCGTTTATGAATTTTTGATTTTTGCATTAAAAAAAGTTTAAGAGCTAGTTCTTACTGTGATCTATCCCATTTTTGTAGATTCTTATTCTTGTTTTTAAGGTTACAATATCATTTAAAAACTCATGAGGAGTCTAATTAGAATTTAAGAAAAAGATTTCTTATATTCCTTGCATTTCTACTATATTCTCCTGGGTCTGTGGCTCTGATTTTATCTTGATCTTTGTCTTTAATGCTGTTAGTCTTCCTCATATGTCTGGTAGTCCTTGATCATCTGTTCCTATTTTAGGCTAAATGTTTAGGTTGATTATTCCAGGTTGGGGTGCAAGTTTCCTTGACCGCTACTCTATAGGTCCATTTCTTTCCCCAGGATGACTCTTCCCTGAATTGAAGGCTCTTTGTATGTAGGTAGGGCTTATTATCTGCAGGATTTACGTAAGGGTGGGTGGGTGAGAGACTGAGAAACCAGAACTCACACTAGTACCCTATACTTTTCCCAGGCAGCTTACTCAATTCCTTTAGGTGCCTGCGCTGTTTTTCTCTCATAGGAGTGAACACTGGGTTGCCTTTTATTTTACATGCAGAGGTCCTGAGTGTGTTAGATGTATAAGTGTGTGTGTTTGTGTTTGTGTGTGTGCGCATGAACTAGTACAGCTATTTTATTGAAGGACTTTTGATAACCCCCCTCTTTTCACTGTCCACCACTGTATCTGTTCACCCAGAGCTGGCAGTCTCTCCAAAGTTCTATTGGAAATTAGGCTCCACCCTCTGCTGTGGCCCCTTCTGCTATTCTGTGCTGCAGGCTCCTGTGCTCCATTTCACGTAGCCATAGAATTCTATCTGCTTTCTGTCCCTAGGAGTTTACTGATCATCTCTCTTGTTCTCTTTGCTGTGAAGGCTTCATTCTCTTGTGAATTTCTTTATTATCTTTTTCATGGTCTCAGGAAAATGTAAGACAACCTGAGTTGTCAGCCCACTATCTTGAACTGGAACTCCTTTCCCATACTCTTGCTGTAGGTGCTGGTTCCCAGTTTGATGCGTACTTTAGCAAGCTTTTAAGGGAATTATTTTAGAGAAGAATACTACCCTATAAGATTGTAAGAAATTATAACTTCTATATCCAGCAGAAGCAGAAAACTACCATACCTGAGGAACTTTAGCTATATGATCCAATAATAACAGGCACATAGAGCTACTTACGTACCAGGGCCTGTTCTGAGTACTTTATATATATTAACTCATTCGATTCTTACAATAACAGTATAGGGAAAGTACTATAATTGTCCCCATTTTACAGATGAGGAAACTGAGGCACAGAGAGTTTAAGTAACTTTTCCAGGGTCACACAACTTATGAGTAAAAAAGCCAAGATTCAGATTTCATCTCCTGAGACTGAGCTCTTAACCTTTATGCTATATTGCCTCTCCTAATCATGTCATTAAAAAAAATAAACCATGAGGATAGAATAAAGGTGGAGTGTCAAATAATAGCTGATGAAATATTGTCTTTAAAAAATAAAACAGTTTCAAGAAGAGACAAAAAAGTGAATGTAATTCCATGGTGATGAGGAATACTGAATTATGGAATTCTGGCTACACAATTAAAAATACTGTCAAGGGAAAGAAAATGGAGAGGCATGAAGAGAAGCTGGCATATTGCACTGTAAACTGTCTGATAAGCCTGGAAGATATCTGCGTAAATTGTGGATAGGACACTATATAACTAAGGAGAATACAAAGGAATAGGACAAGAATTTCAAGACAGTCAAGGCCAAGGATTAGCTGAATCTCACAAAAACCACTAGAGACAGCAGCATCAATTTTTAGAGCTATTTTCAGAACAATATATAGAAGAAAATTATAGGTCCATTGCTTGAGAATGAGGGTATCATGTTAAAAGAAAACACTGTACTTCCGCTTTTTTTCTGTCTATACCAAGAAGAATGACCTTTAATCTGGCAACATTGAAAGATCATTGCATTAAGAGGTCATTGACACCCAAGATAAGAGATGCTTAATGATAACTTAAATATTTTAGAATTCAAATTCCAGGCCCAGACAAATTACATTTTAGGCAATAAACAATTTTACTGATATGACCATAGTACTATCATATTGTTTGAGAAATTTTGGAGAACAGGGAAAAGAATTCAAAAGATTGTAGAAAGGTACATAAGATCCCAATTTTCAAAAAGGGGGAGATGATGGGTTATATTGTGTGTTTTAAATATTTACTCCCCTTTCCTGAAAGCACCTTTCATTTGGGCCCTTTTGTACAGGAAGATTATACTTCCAACCCCATCAATGTCAGGCTTGGCCATGTGTCTTGCTATGGCCAGTGGAACGTGAGAAGCAACACTAGCCACTTTCAAGCAAAATCTTTAAGAAACTCTGTGTTTTCTGCCATCATTGTTAAAATATGTTATCAATTATTTGAATGACTGTGTAGATGTTATATTTCTCAAGTTTACATAACATCAGACCATTACATAAGATAATTTCTGGAAAAGAGATTCAATATGTTGGATGGCAAAATTAGAATTCAAAATGATATAATCTGTTGAAAAGATACAGAAACAAAGGTGATAGAATTTATAACTTGAAGTTATAAATAACTTCATATATAAGTATAACTTGAAATGTGTAACTTGAAATTGTATTTGTAAACATCAGTTATATTGAATGAAGGAGACCTGCTTGTTGAAATTCAGGTAAAACCAAATAGTATGGATTGGTCCAAACCTCAAGTAACATCAGTTTGCTGGTACCTCTATAAAAGTGAAGGTGATCTGAAGCTATATTAATAGCATGTTTAGTATCCAGATTATTGAGGGGCTTATTATGTAGTATTATGTCCAGTTATGGGTATTACACTTTAATAGGAATATTGATAGAACCCAAGAGTGTTGAGGTCAGTTTGCTGGGTAGAATTGGGCAGGTAGAGCAAGTATGTCTAAACCTAAAGCAGAGAACACCTGGCTTGATAAGAGAAAGGCTAGAAAAGGAGGAAAGGATACCAATTGCAGATGTGTCCATACCTAAGGGAGGAAGCTGGCTAAGCATTTATATGTCACGATCTGCCTGGCTGCTTTAGTACACTTGATCAGACTCCTGCTTTCCTAATCAACCCACTCCCTGGTGATTTTAAACTATAAACACCTGGAAGAGAGTCACTGAATAAATGCATATCATGAAAGTGTTTTCTAATCCTGGACGAACATCAGGATCATTTGGGGAGCTTTTAAAAATGCAGATACCAAGACTCACCTCAGACCTACCGAACCATAATTTCTGGTGTTGGGCCCTGGGGATCTGTATTTTCATAAAACTCCATTGATTCTAATGATCTAATGATCTGTGAGCCACTGTGTCTTATAAAGTTGTAGGTAGGTGTTCCAGAGGAAAGGGTTGGATTAGAGAATGTTGGTGTATCAGCACGGGAGGCAAGTCTAGGTCAGTGGTTCCCGGATTTTGGTCTTCAGGGACCAGTACAACTCTTAAAGAAATAGAACTCATCAACATAGGATGGCTGACTTGCTAGTATAACAAACCAACCAACCAAGCAAACTATCTATTATCCTTATAGTTTCATTTAAAACAAAAATTTCAAAAGGACCTGGGCAGATCACGATATAGGAAGAAAGTACTACAGTCTTTTAGATTGAATGAACTTAGCCATTTTTCTCCTTTCAGCATAGACTCGTGACATTTTCTTCACCTTGTAGTGTCATTTGGTATGTCAACATTTGAGAAGCAACAGTGTAGGGTATGTACGGTTCCATATGATCTCTGGCAACATGCTGCTCCACTGCTAGGGAGGGTCAAATGGCGCATATTTGGGTTAGGGACTCTACTTCTGACAGTGGTGGAGGGGAAGGCTCTGAAAAGAGAATATGGATGGTGCAGTAGGGTGCAGGGATACTTTGGATGATATAGGGTCTGTGAGCAGTTGTTTGGGAAACCAGCTCTCTAGCTGTAGAAGAAAAACTTGTGGGTACCTGAAAGCTGCATTAAAATTCATGAAGGGCTTTCATATATAATAACCCTTGTTATGCCAGAGGGCAGAGCTAGACCTATGGGAGGAAGCCACTGCAGACCCATTTCAGTTTAAAGTAAACAAAAGTTTTCTGATAATCAGACCTTTCCAATAGATGTTAACAAACTACACGGAGATGGGATTATCCCCTCCGGAAGAGCTCAAAACACATCTGAGTAACAATTTGTTAGAAATGTGATAAATTAGGAGTTTGGGATTAACATATACATACTACTATATATAAAACAGGTAAACAGCAAATTCCTGTTGTTTAGCACAGGGAACTATACTCAATATCTTGTAATAACCTATAATGGAAAAGAATCTGAAAAGGAATATATATAACTGAATAAATTTGCTGTACACTTGAAACTAATACAGCATTGTAAATTAACTATACTTCAAGTAAAAAAAAAAGAAATGTGGAAAAAGTGTTCTGGACTAAGTTGGAAATTTGATTAAAATCACTGTTTTGGGGCCTTAATAACACCTGGAAAGCCTTTTAAACAAATACAGATTCCTGGACCTCTGCTTAGATGCATAGTAACAGAAACTCTCTGAATGGGACTAAGGAATCTGTATGTTTAATAGGTACCCCAGGAGACTGTAAGTTAAATTGCCTGCTGCCGTGGAAAACAATTAGATGACGTGAACTCCAAAATCTGAGCATCTGTGATGAAAGATTTTGTAAAATTCATAAAGAGAACTTTTTTATGGCATTAACATTTGAATATTCACTTAATATCAAATGTTTTATTATTGGTTATTTAAAAGTTACATCTGAAACAACTGGTTATCTGAACATCAACACAAAATGAAAGCACTGAACTGTTTTTAAAACATGGTTTGCTTTGAGCTTGAAAGAGGAATTAGCTTCACGTGAGGAAAAGGAGTTATGGACCTAATTATGAAATATGGATATGTAAAAATGCCAGAGATAATATGTTTGTGCCAAAATTTTTAATTTACAAGATCAGTGATTCATTCTTTCCGATCTCTAATAGAATATTGGTTTAAAATGTTTATTTCTGTAGAAGAAGACTTTAATTGGGACTTTTGTTATTTTGAAATAATTTTTCATTTTTGTGAATGTTTCATTTTGTTATAGCTTGAGTCACTGTCTTAGTAATAGCATTATCAAGGCAGAATGGAAGAGTGGCCCAAAGGTCCTCTAACTAGTTTTTAGAGTCTGTAGTCTGATCTGGACTGTTGTCTCTATTGAGATTCTATCCCAATCTTCTCTGTATAGATGATCTAAAAGGCTTTCAACTGTTGACAAGAGGCTAGGCCTTGAATTACAGGCATAAGAAACAATTGAATATGTAAACAATCAATTGAATCAATTGAATAAATCATTCAATTGAGTCTATAAACAATGCTCAAAATTTTTTGAACCCCTGAGAAAATTTTTTCTAATATCCTTTGAGCCATTTAGTGCCTTAGAAATATATTCTCATAAACACATTTTCCTTCTCTTCTTTTAGCATCTAGGCTCTATTTGAATATTATTCATTTACATATTCAACAGACACCTAGTGGGAGCTAACTTTATGCCAGGCACAAACAAGGCTAGATATTGGGTAAATAAGATCCCTGCTGTCATGAAGCTATGTTCTGATAAAGGGAAAGACATAATAAACTTGCAGGTAAATGTATACGAATTTCAGCTAGTGACAAGTGCTGTAAGGAAAATTAAATGGATCAGAGAACTGTTGGAGGACTCTTCTTTAGATGGGGTAGTTTGGAAGAGGAGGTGATATTTGAGCCAAGACCTGAGCAGTTGTGAGAGAAGAGCTTCAGGGAGAGACAATAGGCAGTGAAAAGGCCCTGAGGTCAGAATAAACTGGGGAATTGGGAGGTCAGTGTAGTACCATTGTAATGAAAAGGGGGAGGGTAGGTTAAAAAAAAAAGAGGCAAGGGCCAGATAATGCAGAATCTCACACGCCCATGATAGGAATTTGAATTTATTCTAAGTGTGATAAGTCCTGATTAGGCAGTGCTATACTTTTTTATTTTACAAAGATAACTCAGACTCTGTGTAGAGATCACCACAGTCAGTTAAGAGTGGAATGAGGAAGACCAACTAGAAGGCTGCTGCTTTAGTTCAGTTTAGAGATGATGACTGCTTGTTAGAATAAAGCTATTGACTGAGGGAATGTATGTGAAAATCACGTATATGGCCCTTTCAACAGACATTCTCAATCAAGAAGGTCACATATGTGACTCTTACAAGAATCATGTGATTCTTGAATTTGTATTCAGCCTTAATGTTCACATGTCCAGCAAATGTCATCAGTTTCATTTCTCCCTGCTCTTAGCTTACTACCGCCTTCAGTTGAGAATCACTAGGGTAGATGACTGAGCAGGACAGCTTGGTCTTTATCAGGTCAAATGTTGTACATCCCAGTTAAAATCTAGAGACCAACACTCAGTTATTTCTGCTATTTCCCTTTTTCTTCCCACAGGCTTCTTTTTACCAGTTTCTACCTCTTAATTTTCTGTCTGCAGAGGAACACAGGCTCCCAACTTCTCCCCTCCTCACCTGTCTGCTCTAAAAGACACACAGATCTTAAGTTTTATGCTGTTGTTTTGAGGGATTTATTTTTTGTATATAGAGGAATACAGAGATGAATATAAATACAAACATAGAAAACTCCTCAATTTATTCCACCAGAGGAAGGGAGGGTGAACAAGCTACCTTTTCTTTTCATTAAATCATAAGTACAGGGGAGGGGGTGAGACACATTTTCAAACTTTTTTTTTTTTTTTTGCTGTGGCCCCTCCCGTTGTGGAGCACAGGCTCCGGATGCGCAGGCTCAGCAGCCATGGCTTACGGGCCTAGCTGCTCCGCGGCATGTGGGATCTTCCTGGACCGGGGCACGAACCTGTGTCCCCTGCATCCGGAGGCTGACTCTCAACCACTGCACCACCAGGGAAGCCCTCAAACTTTTATTTGAAGAGGGAGTAATATGGGACTTCCCTGGTGGCGCAGTGGTTAAGAATCTGCCTGCCAGTGCAGAGAACATGGGTTCGAGCCCTGGTCCTGGAAGATCCCACATGCCGCAGAGCAACTAAGCCTGCGTGCCACAACTACTGAGCTTGCACTCTAGAGCCCATGAACCACAATTACTGATCCCATGTGCCACAACTACTGAAGCCCACGCACCTAGAGCCCATGCTCTGCAACAAGAGAAGCCACCATAATGAGAAACCTGTTCACTGCAACGAAGAGTAGCCCTCAGTCGCCACAACTAGAGAAAGCCTGCGTGCAGCAACAAGACCCAATGCAGCCAAAAAATAAATAAAATTGTAAAAATTTTTTTAAAAAGGAAGTAATATGTTTACATGGCTGTTGATAAGAATATAATAAAATCTAACATTTATTGAGTGATTGTTATGTGCCAAGCATTGTTGTCCAGGGTTTTACTGTACTGATTCTCTTATTGTTATCCCTCTTCATAGATAAGGAAACTGAGGTACGTAGCTATTAAGTAATTGGCTCAAGGTCCCATAGAGAGTGAGGGGCCAACCCAGGATTTAAAGCCAAATTTTTCTCTTCTCTAGGCTATGCTGCCTCTCCAGGTGAGAGGACTTGGGAATCTGTAGAGAAAGGAGTCTTTGCAGGTGTGGTGCTGAAGAACCATTCACCAGGTACGTGCCCTGCCTTCCTGACTCCCAATGTGGCCCTAACTCCTCCTTCAGACTTTCTGTGCTTAATCCACCTTTTACCTCTGGGCCTTGCTTTCAGAGCCCCACTTTACCTCAATCTACCCTTCACTTAGGTCTTTACTGATAAGTATCTTTTTAAGTATGTGGTTGCCAAAATTAAAAGGAATATTCCCCGTTTCCTTATCACTGAATTTCTGACTTGCTTTACCAGCAACTGTCTGCTTCTCTGTGGGTGCTCTCCTTATGTCTGAAGCAGGGACCAGGAGATCAGAGGTCTTAGGGACACAAAGCTTTCCTCTCTGTGGTTTGTCCACTTGGGTGTTGAGACATTCATTTATCAGCTTGTCACTCTCACAGGTATACTCTTGGTCACAGCAGGCTCCAGGAGATTACTTGTCTGGCTACTGAATTTTCTTTATATGTTTTTTTTAAGTATGTATGAAATTATAGTCTTGAGCTTTCCTTTTTCATACACAAACTAATCATTATGAAACCCAATAATGATCCCTGAGGGAAAAACCACATGGAGTGAAAGGGCTCAGACGTGGAGTGAGGGTGTTGGACAACAGACATCATTCCGGGACCCGTGGACACAATTCTTTCCGGGGGGTCGGTGCATTGCATTTTTATGACTTGAAGCTATTTTTCAGCATATTACACCATAGTTTCCACGAAGCACAACTGTGTGTTGTAATGTCCATTTTGCATGCTCCATATCATTCTTGAGCCTGAAATTGCAAAGTTTGAACATCATGTATTATTGATCTATGTTTTTGACTTAAACACAGGAGAGGGGAAAGCTTAAAGGACCAGAAACTTCAGAAACACTCCATGAGATAAAGGGACTGATTTTCTGTAATCTTTTTGACAAAAATGCTCTAACATTTTATTCTTATG
Organism: Mesoplodon densirostris; assembly: GCF_025265405.1. NCBI lineage: Eukaryota > Metazoa > Chordata > Mammalia > Artiodactyla > Ziphiidae > Mesoplodon > Mesoplodon densirostris. The sequence goes on from NC_082663.1 coordinate 79,324,793, forward strand.
TGTGATGTGACTACAAGATGGTTAACTTGATTATTTGCTTTTGAATGTAAGAAAGGAGTCTGAGGGAGAAGTTCCTTTTAAATTTGAGATTTAAATATAATTTCTCTTCCAAAAAATAGAAGATGGGTATACCCCAGCATTTTACTTTTGAGAGAGAAAGATTTTGGCATTCAGTTTTAAAGGTAGAGCAGTCCTGTTCTTGGGCCAAAATCAGAGCAAGGAATGTTCTGGCATCTTTGCCTCTCAGAAAAGGGGGAAAAATATCACTTTTTACCTTCTAGCAAAATCTGTTCTTAAGAAAGACTCAAGTACCTGTTTACACTAAAGTGAAAATGACTGAACACCGCTTAAAACACCATCTCTCTCTCCCAAAGGAAGTTGTAGCTTCACAAGGATAAGATCTTCAGGTGAAAGAGTTAAAACCTCTCAATTATTGATTTATGTATTTGTTTGTCTGTTTGCTTCTTTCTTAAAGTTTACTTTGTACTTTGTTCCAAAAGGGAGATTTAAGGCCATGCCTCATGCAATTAAAAAAAATTAAAAATAAATAATTGAGAACATTAGGATGACTCTAATATTGGGGATTTGGGGTTTTAGGGAAACATGGAAAAAACTCTTTATTTTCTTGTTGTTGTTGTTAGAAATTCTTATTTTCTCTTGAAATCTTACTGGGGCAGGGGTTGGGTGGAGTCATCAACTCCCTGATAACAGACCAGCTTTTCAGCACATGGGAGAAAATTTTTGGTGAAAAGTTAGTGTTTTTTAATCTCTCAGCTTGCTTGGGGCATTTAGTACAGTTTACTATTCTAGGGTTAGTTCTTTGATAGCCTTCTCATTGGTTATTTATTAACCTCCCTTTAAAGTACAACTTAATCGTTCAAGAAAAGTACAAAGTTCAGTTAATGTTTCTATTGTTCCTAATTATGATAACACATAAGACCACTGTATAACTTGAAATGCCCCCTAAAACATAAAATTCATATATGAAACAATTAGCCTGTGGGGCACTGGCTCAATATCAGCATTATACAGGGGAATCCTGCAGTAACAAGAAAATGCTGCCACATCAATGGAATGTTTATATATCATCTGTGTTCCAAATAGTCTATATGCTTCAATCCTAACTTCCACCACCTCCTCCTGCCCCTGTTGCTTTCCTTATAAGGACAGGATGTCAAAGGAGATCGAATGAATACTCCCCTATGGGAATCCAGAAAGAAGAAAGCAGTAGATCTCCTGCTTTCTAGAGATATGTCTGTTTTGCAATTCATAGAGGATGATGATTGCTTAGGATCCAGAATTCAAACTGAATACAGGGGTTCAGTTTTTGTCCCCATTTGTAGTAGTGGAAAAAGGAGCCCTAGGAGACTTGAGTAAGTTTAGGTTCTGCATTTACCAAGCAGAAAGAGATTGTGGTTCTCTTACCTGTCCTCCTAGAACCTAGAACAGTGCCTACATATTATGTGCTCAGTAAACACTTGTAAGGTGAACGTACAACTAAGTCTTCCTTCTGAGAGCTCGGTTCTAAGCGTCAACATAATAGGAGCTCTGAGGTACTTTTCAGGTACAGGAAATCCTTCAATTCCTACCCTGTTGATTGACTGAAGATGAACCAGCTCCTGCTCATTATACTGTGTTGGTCAAGGGTGCTTAGCCCTGGAATCAAGTTGCTTAGATTCAACTGGTACCTTCACCATTTGCTAGCTGTGTAAATGTGGGGAGGTTGCAGAGCTATTCTGGGGCTGAATTTCCTCAACTATGAAAGGGGTGGTTAGGAGAAGGAACTGATGTATGAAGTGCACAGTACTAGATACCCTTTGCCTGATAAATATTGGCCAGCAACCACAGTAGAATAGCCCTAACCCTGGGAAAGCTCAAATCCTATGTGCTAAAAGGAAGACTCTTTTTGGCTAGAAATAATAGGAACTTCCAGGAGTTAAAGACAGATTCACAGCTGCCTGTGGCTTTTCAAGTTATGAAATAATTAAAAGATCATTGTAAACGACTGCTTTCCAGAAAGAAGTAGGTAGCTATCAAAAGGTTTTGAGTCAGGAATAAATATTGGTGGATTTCTTTCTTCAAAGAGATTTTTAGAATTATTTCCAATAAAATAAAGAAAGTTCATGGATCTAAAAAATAAAAATAATGTTTAAAAGCCTTAAAGATGAGATTTTGCTTGGAAGTTATTTTTCTTTAATGAACATGCCATTCATTCAACAAATATTTATTAAGCAATTACTATATCTAAAGCACTGTATTTGGTGCTAGTGAGAAAAAGTAAAAAAAGGTATGGTGCCTGTTCTTAATGAGTTTAGAGAGTCTAAATATTTAGATAAGCAATGCCTTCAAAATCATTATCCTGAGATCCTATGCATTTATTCCAATATTGCTGCTATTGCTTTCAACACCTTCAAACAACTTTTGGGCAAGTGCCTTCAGAGTCAATGCCCAATCCCCACAAAAACAGCAGTGGCCTCTTTACTTTTTGGAAGGACCAATATTCAGCTGACATTAAAATACCCCAAATCTCCTTTATTGGTTGGTTAATGTCACAGCTCAGAAACCCCCAAGTGCCCACTCATCCCCACCGCTACAGTTTTCCCTACTGGACCCTCTAGAAGGACTAACAATTCTGCTACTAAAGAGTTAATACTTGGATCTTGGGCAAAGCCCTCTAGTACCTTGCTTCAGTGACATCTATTCTTTTTTTTTTTTTTTTTGCAGTACGTGGGCCTCTCACTTTTGTGGCCTCTCGCATTGCGGAGCACAGGCTCCGGATGCGCAGGCTCAGCGGCCATGGCTCACGGGCCCAGCCGCTCTGCGGCATGTGGGATCTTCCCGGACCAGGGCACAAACCCGTGTCCCCTGCATCGGCAGGCAGACTCTCAACCACTGCGCCACCAGGGAAGCCCTCAGTGACATCTATTCTGATTGATCTGTGTCCTTCCATACCTATTGCTGAATATTTAAAATATCACCCTAATTTAGAGTGTCACACTGCATTCCCCCTAATCATTTTGTCACATCCAATATTTTTCTACCCAGTGCACCCAGGACCCCATCTCCTACTCTAGATTAGTTTTAGCTATTGATGAAGATCAAATCTAACTTTAAAGGGCAACACTTGGCTATCTTTAAAGACATTTGTTTTTAAAATAAAGGAACAGAGTAAAGGCAAGTCCAAAAGAAAGGTCCTAAGATTGTTCTAAACAAAGGCAAACATCATCAAGGTTTGTCTGGAGAGTCCCAAGGTGACTGCTCAGAGGGGATAACATTCATTTCCTATGTAAATTCTGATGCATTTATGAACAAAAGGAATAATATCAGGCCAATTCCTTTATAGTCACATCTTACATATTAGATGAATGTCTGCTTTTAGAGAAGAGAAGTTGTGTTTAAAAGTCATAAAACCTCACTTAGGAACATTATTAGAACCAAGCGTATTTCTTCCATCTAACAAAATGTTAGCATAAAGGGATATGATAGGCATTTTGGAATTCCTAATACCCAGGTATAAAAATAAAATAACAGTGAATATTTTTTCCAGTGACAATATGATTCAGAATCATTCAAAATTGTTTAGTGTGGCACAATCCTAGGGGAGAGAAAAGTTTTTGTTTCAGGGAATGTGAATTCAGAAGCATGTATTGTTATAAAATATGCTTATTTTTAAGAGGAGAATTTGTATGAGGGGATCTGAATTTATTTTTACTTTGTTAAAAGACACTCACAAAGCAAAAATCCCAATTGGCAAAACAAAATAAAACAAAAAGGACTTTGTGAAGCTAAAATTATTTAATGATTGGTGGGGCATGATTTGAAAGGAATGAATATCTGATACTTGTGCCAATGACAATTTACTTTAGGTCCCATAACCTAGAAAGTTGATAAATGGTGCTTAATTAAAAGTTCTGCTGGTTCAGCTGCTAAATCATTGTATGAAAATCCGTAGATTTTTTTTCCATGACAGCGGATTTTATAGATAGCATTAATTCATTCTATATCATTGACCATTGAACTGAAGTTTATTTGTTGAATGAATGATGTTTATTTGTTGAAGAACTGATCAGAGGTAAGAATAATACATCTTGGATATTTTCTTAGGGCTTTATTTAAAGATAATAATTGTTTAAAATTTCTTGCAAAAATAATTACAAATGGATAGAAACTTTTTACAAATGAGATAAAGATTACCTGCAGTTCCTACCAACTGTAAGTAACCACCATTAGGATTTTTGTGTGTCTTGATACACATTTTCTGTACATGTGTATTGTAGGTATGTATATACATGTATGTATATGTGATTTACAAAAATGATCATATGCACAACTTTTTCTTTTACATAATATATTGTGATATCTATCCATGTAAGCCATTAAATAGTGTTCTACAGTATTTTTAGTGACTGCATAATATTCTAGTTTATGTATATATCATAATTTATTTCACTAATCTGTTATTGGGTGTTTAGGTTGCTTTTAATCTTTTAGCTATTATGTTGTAGAGACTTTTGGCCATTCCAATAATTTAAAATCATTTTTGTGCTATTATTGCCTTGGACAGTTTAGTTAAGCCTGTGAATCCCTTCTCAGAATAAATTTTTTTTGCATAAAAATATAGGGTTACAGAAGAAATCAATTATATTGAAAGTGTTATCAAAATATTTTTTTTAAATTTATGATATATGTCCCTCATTATAAACATATTAAATAACAAGATCTAATGGCACATCTAATAACAACAATAATTTTAACTAGTGATGAACATAAATGAGTTTTGAGATACCTAAAGCAATTAGAATAATAGTAGCTGCTGTGTTCCATTTACTTCATTGTGATTTGTTGCTTACCTTAGTAATATAAGGAAATGCTCAATTTCAGTTAAAGGTTAATAATAATAAAGATGTGAGGGACTTCCCTGGTGGTCCAGTGATATAGAATCAGCCTTCCAGTGCAGGGGACGTGGGTTTGATCCCTGGTTGGGGAACTAAGATCCCACATGAGGAGGGGCAACAAAGCCCGTGTACCACAACTACTGAGCTCACATGCCTCAATGAGAGAGCTCGTGTGCTGCAAACTACAGAGCCCATGCTCTCTGGAGCCTGAGTGCCACAACTAGAGAGAAAAACCCACACACCACAGCTAGAGAGAAGCCTGCGAGCTGCAACCACAGATCCCGCATGCGTCAGTGAAGATCCCACGTGTGTGCCGCAACTAAGACTCAATGCAGCCAACAAAAAAGAAAGAAAAATAAATTAAAAAAATTTTTTTAAAAAAGGATGTGAAATGTGTTCCTTCCAGACTCATAGATAGCTTGAATTTTATCCATTAACCTTCATAGCCACAGACCTCAGATTAAGAACTTTACTGAACATTATCAGATTAACTTGAAAGCGTTGAAACTAGTAATAAGGGAGTTTTGTATGTTCCCCAAAGATTAGCAATATGAACTTAAAATAACAAAATGGTACTAAACTTGGTGAAACCAATGGAGGTTGAGAATCATAATCTGTAACACAAATAGACCAGGATGATGAGTAATGGTGGAAGAAACCTAGGAGGAGTTGTGGGAAGCTAATTATGAGTAGGGTTTCAAAGGAATGGAAGAGCAGAGAAAAACCCTGCTATTTAAGGCTTCTAATGAAAAGACAACGTGTTATTGAAAAGGGGAGAGTGAACTTTTAGCTTAGTGAAACCAAATGTCCTAGCCTCAACAACCAATGACTACAAAATATTATCTTATTTCCTCTAAATACCCAAGTGATATGAACTCCAGTCTCACAGACCAACCTGATCGCCTGAAATGGGCCCCTCCCACAAAGTTTGCACTGACTTTCCCTCCCTTCCTAAGGGTGCTGTGTGCAGGATGGAGCAGGTCTTCGTGTTTTTCCATTTGGGCTTTCTGCAAAGCCACTACACATTGCCTCTGTTGTCAGTCACCCTCATGAGGTTGCTGTGAAGATGTTGTTACTATCTCTCTGACTTGGCGTTGGCAGTGGGGAGAGACTTCTCTGTGCCCTTAGCTACTCAGTTCCAAGCAAAAACCAGTTCTTCTCCTAATTCCACAAGCAGAGACCAGGCTGCAAGTTCCCACAAAACTTCACCCAATGTGGGATGTGGACCGGATCATGTTGGGAAGTACTACATAGAATAACTTACATCCAGGACAAAGCCTGTAGGACCAGCCGTGCCTCAGGGCAGCTAAAGGGATTTCTCACTCTCTAGCTCAGTTTGGGAGTGGTTAAGTACTCCCAAGAGGCCCCTAGAGAGGAGAGAATTTTTCTTTTCTCCAGTGCCAGTCCTACTCCCCATAGTTTCTACATTTCCAGTCCAGACCCCTCCTGGGATTGACAGTGAAAACACCATATGAGGAAGATCCCAGCTATAACCACAGAGGTTGGCCTATAATTTATTAGTTCAGCATCTATATATTCTGGGTTATTTAGTACTAAATAACATCATGAATAGGAATTCCAAAGTCCATCCTGTTTCTTTTTTCAGTTTCTCCTCTAGCATTCAGTGACATTCATATCTGCGTATATATATATATATATATATATATATATATATATATATATATATTATTTTTTTTATATTTTAGGCTGCACTGGGTCTTTGTTGCTGTACGTGGGCTTTTTCTAGTTGCAGTGAGCAGGGGCTACTCTTTGTTGTGGTGCATGGGCTTCTCATTGCAGTGGCTTCTCTTGTTGTGGAGCACAGGCTCTAGGCGCACAGGCTTCAGTAGTTGTGGCACGGGGGCTCAGTAGTTGTGGCTCGCAGGCTCTAGAGCACAGGCTCAGTAGTTGTGGCACACGAGGCTTAGTTGCTCCGTGGCATGTGGGATCTTCCTAGACCAGGCCTCAAACCCATGTCCCCTGCATTGGCAGGCAGATTCTTAACCACTGCACCACCAGGGAAGTCCCTGTGTATACATTTTATGTCTTTAAATTAAGTCTTCTGCAAACAACTGCTGTGACAAGGACAAACACACCTTCATGTCTTTTACCCATTTTCTAATTGCATGGTTTGTTTTTTTACTGTTTGATTTTAAGAGTTTTTTATACATCCTATATAGTAGGCCTTTGTCGCATATGTAGTTTGAAGGTATTTTCTTCCAGTCTGTCTTTTTATTCTTTTTATGGTCTTTTGCAGAGAAAAAGTTTTCGTTTTGGTGAAAGGACAGTTTATTGATTTTCCCTTTTATGGGTTGTCCTTTTGGTGTCAAGTCTAAGAACTCTTTGCTTAGATCTCAATCCCAAAGATTTTCTCCTGTTTTTTCCTACTAGTTGGAAGGTAACATAGTTTTACATTTTACACTTAAGGCCATGATCCTTTTTGGGTTAATTTTTGTATAAGACATTTAGGTTGAGGTTCCTCCTTATTTATTTTCTTTCTTTCTTCCTCCCTCCCTTCCTCCCTCCCTCCCTTCCTTCCTTTCTTCCTTCCTTCTCCAGTTGCTCCAGCACCGTTCATTGAAAAGGCTATTCTTCCTCCATTAAACCACTTTTGCACCTTTGTCAAAAGTCAGTCAGGTATATTTGTATGGGTGTATTTCTAGGTTTTCGATTCTGTTCCATTGATCTATATGTCTGTCCCTCCACCAGTACCCCACAATTTTGATTACTGTAGCTACACAATAAATCTTAAAATTGGGTAGACTGATTTCTCCTCCATTATTCTTCTTAAAAATTTTTTTAAAGCTATTCTAATTCCTTTGCTCTTCCACATAAATTTTAGGAAGAATAATCTTGCCTACATCTACAAAAATTCTGGCTAGGATTTTGACAGGAATTGGATTAAACCTATGTATTAATTTAAGGAGAATTAACATCTTTACTTTGTTGAGTCTTCCAGTCCATAGACATGATATGTCTTTACATTATTTAAATCTTTTTTTATTTCTTTCATTAGCATTTTGTAGTATTCAGCATACAAATCCTGTACAAATTTTGTTAGGTTTACACCTAAGTATTTTCAGGTTTTTTTGATTGATTGTAATTGGTATTTTTAATTTTGATGTTCATTACTAGTATATAGAAGTGGAATTGATTTTTGTATATTTATTTTGTATTCTGTACCCTTGCTGAACTGACATAGTATTACTAGAAGTTTTGTTGTAGATTCCTTGGGATTTTTCTATGTAGACAGTCATGTCATCTGCAAATAGATCTGTTTTTTTCTTTCTGATCAGTATGCCTTTTATTTCCTTTTCTTGCTTTATTGCAATATCTAGAACTTCCAGTAGTATGTTGAATAAGAATGTAGGCGTCTTTGTCTTGTTTCTGATCTTTGGGGGAAAGCATTTAGTCTTTCATTATAAACTATATAAGCTTTATCAAGTTGAGGAAGTTTCCCTCTATTTCTAGTTTTCTGAAAGTTTTTATCATGAATGAGTGTGGGATTTTGTCAAATGCTTTTTCTTATCAAGTGATATAATCATGGATTATAGGCAATATTTTAAGTCAAAATATAGCTCCTGGAAACTTTGTAGAATACTTTATGGTGTTATTTTCTTATATACTCAAATAGGGAAGGCTTAATATCCCATGAAATAAAAGAGAATTTTAGATCTTGGAATTTTCATTTGCCTTATATGAATTGCAAAATAAACAGATTTATGAAGAGGGGATGATTAAGCTATTAAACAAATATATATTAGGTACCTACTGTGTCCCAGACACAGTTCTAGTCAATAAAGAAGACAGACAAGGTTTCTGCAATCTTGGAGTTCATATTCTGGGGAAGGTAGTGAGGAGGAATGAAAATAAAGGGATAAAAATCAAGAAAAAAACCCAGGTTGTATTAGGCATTTTGATGAGAATAAAATGGGGTTATGTGTTACAGAGACACAGGGAGAATGTTTTATATTTGGTGTTAGAAGATGCTGTTAAACTGAGAAGCCCAGGAAATTATATCCATAATCCAAGAAAAAGTCTTGTGCTTACATTGCTCTAGTTTGCTCTGTCCTCCTCTGACCTCCTCTGGCCAAATCCGTAAAGCCACAGCACAGTCCCACATTCTTGGTAAATCCTTCTGGGATATTCCTGCCAGGAGGAAGAAAGTGCACCTGATGTAACAGCCACTGTATGTATTAGACTGGAGGATGATCTGACTGGCCCAGTGCAAGAAGGGTTGGAGAGGAGAAGAAACCACAAGCAGAAAGGCCAGATGAGGAAATTAAGCTAAATATATACTATCTCAAGTATATTCCCAGAAGTTACTGTTAAAATTAAATCCTTGCTCACAACGAAATATTGTACAGCAAAGGTTCTCAAACTTTTTGGTCTGAGGACCTTTATGCCCTTAAATATTACTGAGGACTCTATAGAGCTTTTGATTATATAGATTATGGATATTCATATTTACCATATTATTATACAAAACTGAAAAAATTTTTAAATACTTATATGTATTCATTAAAAATAATATTAAACTCATTGCATGCTAACACAAATAACATATTTTTGTTAAAAAATCTCTTTATTTTCCCCAAACAAAACATTAGTGAGAATAGAGGCCTCGTTTTACATTTTGCAATCTCTTTAACAATTGGTTATGAGAAAATAGCTGATTTATCATCTCCACTTCTCCAGTGATCTATTGGTATATGTTTTATTTAAAGAAATCCCAGCCTCACGTAGATAATTTCATTGTTTCTTTTAGATAAATATGGATATTCTTCTTTGATACTACATTAAAACTTGACAAGTGGTAGTTTCTTAAAGGTTAGTTGTAACGTGGATTCTGAAACCATATCAGCAAACTTTTCATATTGTGTTACAATAAAATCCATTGGTCTTACATGAACGTTGAGTGGATCTTTTACCCAGGCATGACTTTGTATCGTGCATTGGTTACTTGAAAAATATTGGTATACTTAGTTATGCAGATCCTCCACATGTTTGTATATTTCCTCATATAGTGTTTTTTTAAAAATTACGTATAGTAAAGTCATTAGATATTGGGAAGCTGTCAAGTTTATGGTGATAGATGTGTTTTCCAAAATTCTAATTTTGATTTGAAAGCTCAAGTTTTGTCATTGTCATCAAAGACTGCCTGTCATTTTCCTTGAAGTTACAGGCTCACTTCATTTATTTTTAAGAAAATGTTTGCCAAATGCCCAGTTCTCAATAACCATAGTTTTCCTGTCATTCTTTCAAGTAAAAATAGTGTTCTGTGATAAAAGTGACTAGTTTAGTTTGCAACTCAAACAAATTTCTTTACCTCATGAATTCTTTTCATCCATTGTACTTTGGGATGCAGTAGAGGTCCTTTATGCATACTTTAAATTATATCACACAGAATATTAAAAGAAGTACTCAAGGGTTGAGAGTGACCATGTCCCTGGGATGCCTTTTTTGAGGAATCTCCTCAGGGAAAGGTCTGCTCAGTTTATTCCTGAAAGAGTGGGGCTAAGCATCACAGTATATACTCTGCCAGACCATTAATAACCCACTTTTAAGGGTTGTTTACCCACAGCTCCTTGCCAAGCAGTATGTAGTTAGGAAAGGAAGAGAGTGAGACAGAGAGACAGACAGATTATATGTAATTAATATGAATTAATTATGTTAAGAGCCCTCTTTCTGCGAAAGAGGAGTAGAGGGGAAACTAACATTTATTGTGGATCTGCTGTATTTCAGCCACTATATAGGCACTTTACACATGTTCTTTCATTTAATCCTCAGAATAAACCTATGAGGTAAGTGTTATACCTAATTTATAGATGAGGAAACTGAGTCCTGTAAGGATACTAAATAATTAATCCAAGGTCATGCAGCTAGTAAGTGACGTTACGTAGGACACGCCAAAGGTGTTGGCATGACTGACAAAAATTGATATCCCTGAAATTCTTCTCTCACTGAATCCACTGAAGACCCTGCTCTCTCTCTTCCTAGGAGGCTGTCAGTGTCTATTACAAAGGTTCTAAAGTCACTTTCTTTTGGGGCCTCTGGCTGACCCTATTTGTTGCCTAATGAACAATTCTCTCTCCCCTTTCTTCCTTGCTGTCTCTCATAGCAGAGGCTGAAGATGCTAAATACTGGTTTTCCCTTCCTCCTTTGTTGTTAATGGCGTGGACCTGTGACTCAGTCCTGGCTAATGGAACCTGAGGAGAAGTTTGCTTGGAGACTTTTGAGGAGGGTTTGCCTCCTTAGCACAAAGATATGTAAGAGTCTCTACTCTTCCTATCCTTCCTGCTTTGGACATTGATTTGTGAAGACGTGATGCTTGGAGCGGTGGCAGCCATCTTGTGACTATAAAATTTCCTCATGCTTTTTTTTTTTTTTTGGCTGTGCTATGCGGCTTGTAGGATCTTAGTTCCCTGACCAGGGATTGAACCCAGGCCCTTGGCAGTGAAAGTCCGGAATCCTAACCACTGGACTGCCAGGGAATTCCCTCCTCATGCTTTTTATTCTCACATGGTAAAAGACACCATCAGGCACACTGGAACATACTATAATTAATCTCTTTTATTGATCTGTGAAGTACAGGCTATGTAAATAAAATGACCATGGTAAAAGTATAATTTTTTAATGCAAACATTTTTGAGGAGAAAGAGACTTTTGAGATTATCTTGATTATCCACTCTTCATTTTACAGAAAAAAAGAAACCCAGAGCAATTAAAGGTTGTTCCCGAAGTTATAGAGCTGGATAGAGCAATTAAAGGCTGTTCCTGGAGTTATAGAGCTGGCTAGAAGACTATATCCAATGTTAGTTCCATAAGACATTCCTTGATGAATAAGACATCATTCATATGTAGCTACACCATTGAAACTATTTGTGACTAGTAAGTGACCATCTGAAATGATTCAACTTGTTTGGTTCATTTTTGTTTCTAAATAGTTCTGAACTTAGTTGGCTATTTAATGATATTATCTGACATTCTTTTCTACTGAGAGTCTTCCTTGAGTTTAATAAGTTATTTGAAATAAAAGTACCATGATTTCAGTTATTCTGCAGAAGAGAAACCCAGCACATTTTCTGTGATGCCCTTGCCCAGTATCATTTATCAGAGATAGAAGAGTTGTGTCACTTCCCAGTGCCATTATATATAAATTGTATGCTTCACTAAAGGAGATTATAGTTAATTTCATTCACAGCATATATTTTCAGTGCTAAATTAAGCAGTATTAGGTCGTTATGAATGACCTGAAGGTCACTTTGTCTTCTCTAGTCTGTCATGGGTTGATGTGTGTCCCGCAAGAGGATATGTTGAAGTACTAACCTCTGATGCCTGTGAATATGACCTTATTTGGAAATAGGATCTTTGCAGATGTAATCAAGTTAAGATGAGGTCATACTTGATTAGGGTATACCCCAAATCCAATGACTGATGTCCTTATGAGGAAACAGAGATTTGGACACAGGACACAGAGACACAGAGGAGACACAAGAAGAATGCCACGTGAAGGTGGAGGCAGAGATTGTAGTGATGTGTCTATGTGCCAAGGAACACCAAGGATTGCTGGCAATCACCAGAAGCTAGGAAGAGACAAAGAAGGATTCTTCCCTGGAGTTTTCAGAGAGTGCATTGCCCTGAGGATACTTTAATTTTGGACTTTAAGCTTCTACCCTCCAGAACTGTGAGAAAATAAATTTCTGTTGTTTTAAGCCACCAAATTTGTGGTGATTTGTTATGACAGCCACAGAATACTAGTTCACCTTCTCAGATGACACATGTGGGCAAGTGGTTGTCAGACCTCCCCTCAGGGTTCAAGTAGATTGAAGAAGAAAGCATTTGTTATCCTGGCTTTCACACAAGTAGTAGAATTCACTTTGAGGTGGCCAGCTTGGGTCACATGCCCACCCCTGAATCAGTTGGTATGTCTAGGCTATTAGGTGTTCTGATTGGCCAGATCTGAGTCATGCACTCAGCTCCCTGTGTTCAAGGGTGAAGGCCCACTCATCCACATGGACTGAGTTGGTGCAGTCTGGTGTCCCAAAGGAAGTTTGCCAGCTGGCCCCAAACCAACAAGTATCTACCCTGTGACCCTTATCAAGTTCCTTCATGTCATGATGCTATCCTCTTCTCAGTCCTAGTGCTTTGCTTTACAGGTCACTTAATTAAAGTACTACACTATGGTTTGTTTTGTATTTATCTGGTTTCTCTTCTTTTTAGGAAGAAAAATTCCTGTAAATTCCTGGAGGTTAGTGCCATGTTTTATTTTTAGTTGGTAGCCCAAATTGTGCATAATATTTTCTTGTTGGTGTTGTTGAATTTAATATTAAAATGATACATAACAGTAAATTTAGTGTTATAGTGCTAAATATCTCACTGTAATAGCAAAATTAGCCAGAAATTCATCTAGAATACATTCAGATTCATTCAGTGCAACATAACCTCAATTCTATAATATTTTATTGCTTATGTATTCAACTCACAGTACACATTTTCTTTCTTTTACTTCCTCCATCAAATTATCTTTTTATTTATGTACCACACTCCAAGTTTTTTCAATGATGTAAACATAATCAATGTTTTATTTCATTATTATAGCAAAACCTACAATGCCCAATATATAATTGTTTCCTTAAAATATATTTCATATGTATGAAATTTTTATTTGTCAAGAAATTCATGTTGATCAGCAGTTAGGGCTTTGGGGAAATCACTAGATCAAGAGTTGTAAGAGCAGCTTTGAAGACTGAAGGAGCAGATATACCTGCTCTTATGAAAAGATGTGTCATTTGCTTGCTCTTTTCAGATTTCTTTCGACCAGTGCTTCTGTAATTTCTCCTATTCTTTGTGCTATGAAATTTATCATTTTTGAACAATAATAGCTAAGCAGCGTTGTATTTTCATGGTCCCTATTGCTCTGTTTTTGACCTCTAATGTCTGTGTTATAGGTGCCTCAAGAAACAAATTTAGGTTTCTACATTTCTGAGGCAATTATATCTGTGCTATCTAGCATTTAAAGGACAAGAAACTGTGTTCTCAGTGATAAGGGAAGGTTGTTAGAAACATTTTCTTCTCCTTAGGCATGTGGACTTGACATTTATCTAAACTGTTGACTGATAATTGGGGAATGCATTTTTATAAGGGATGCTTCAGATCTGAAAAGTAGACCAACACCAGATGAATCACAAATAACTTAAAAAAGAATTTAAAAAGTCAGTAGTAACCCAGTGAAGAAATGAAAAAATCAAGCATCAGATCTATTTGAATTATATTCTCTCATCCATTTTAAGACAGAATGTAAAAGGTGAATTGTCTTTCACACATTCAAGTAATCAATATCAGTAATTGTCTTATTTTTAAAATAATTATTTAAAAGAAAATAAGAAAAACTCTTTTCACACATTGGTTGATCTTTATCTGTTTTGCACTCTTTAATTTTAACCCAGTTTAAAAAAAGATTCATAATTGGCTATTAATATGTTTATCCAGAAGTAATGCTTCTAGAATAGGTAAGAGAAAGAAAGAAAGCCAAATTAGAAACTATTACATATCACCGTAATAATGAGGGATAATTCAGTATAATTTCCTGATATTTGAGATTATTTAATTATTGAAATATTTTTATAAAATTAATTCTTAATTTCATGAATACATGAACAAATAATTAGATAAACGCACTTAAAGTGTGAAGTGCCCAGTACTAAGGTTAGTAACCATGTGTGCTTTATTTTTTCCTAACTCAACTAGAGTCAGATTTCCTAAGCTTGTGCATTCACATCTCTTAAGGAGCAGGCATAAGTAAGGGAGAAAATGCTCTCCTTAAAGAGGGCCCTGCTCTAACTGCCCTAGTACTGCAGGAGTCTGGGGGAGGGGGAGGGGAAGGAGAATGCAGCACAGCTGCTTACCTTACATGTTAAAGGCATGGAGCCAACTCTTCCAGCCTTGATATTACATCAGGCTCTAAACTTAAAATCATATCATATACAAGGGATGAAAATAAAATCACTCCACTTATGAACATGAATGTGGAGGCAATTGTACCACCTCTCTGTCATTTGCCAACAATGGTGTTTAACAAATTTATTGACTTAGCTTCTCTTCTTTTTTCTTCCTTTCTCCTTTCCTTCTTTCCTCCCTTACTCACTTTCTCTCTGCCTTGTTTGGTTAAAAAATAGATTTATGGAAGTTTACAATAATATCTATACACTAGCACTTATTACATGTAAGGCAGTGTATAATATGGGAGGATATAACAATTTGAGCAACTTACACTTTAAAACACATAAGGAACATACTAGATAGTAAAGGGTTAAGTGGGAGTCCAAAAATAAAGGGTGGAAGAAGCTCATTCATTCTTCTGTAGAAGAGGGGAGAATACTGAGTTTACTTGGAAAGCAGTGAAAGTAAAACTATAGATATGTTGGAAATTTTCTGAAAAGATTTTACTTATGAGTTATGGCTACCTCCTTACAATGTATATGTAGATACATTTTTTTCTCTCTCAGGTGATTTTTTAGAGGTCTGTTGTAATTTTTGAATATTTGTAGATCTAACAGAAAGAGTAATAAAGTAAGATAAATTATTACTTAAAGATAGGTACATGATAGATAAATATTACTGATGGGAAGTAAGTTGGCTAAATCAGGAACATTATACTTGGAGAGAGCTGTTCTATAACATGAACCTATTCAGGGAAAAAAACCAATTTAATTTACTCTCCCTCATCCTCCCCTCTCTTCTTCCCCTTTCTATGTTTTTGAATGTCTACAGCTCTTCTGTTTCTAAACTACTTACATTAGCCTCCCTCTGAGGAAGATAAATGTGGCCTAATGTGGCATTAACTATAGTTATTTCCTGACCAACCTCTGTTTTTATCTGTCCTCATCTTGCACTTCTCAGACAGGGAGAAAATAAAAAAAATAGCATGAGCATTGGCATTTCTGAACCTAAAGAAATTCTTACCAGAAGACCTTGACTGCCCATTGGCTGTAGCAACTGGGAAGTAAGGATGAGTAGGAGTCATCTCTTGCCTTTATGCAAACTGGAAATCTTTCTTTAGTGTCCCTTTATCAACCTGGTGAGTGACCCAAAGGTGAGGAGCATGACATTATAAACTCTGGGGCAAGAGCAGTAGGGACTCTTTAAACATAGCCAGGCTTCTGGGTAATGACGATTGGAGGGGAAAAAAAAAATCAAATTTATTTTAGATTATAAGAATCTGTTTTATTTCAGAAAGTAAGTAGTATTTTCAACTTTTCCAGCTTCTTGTTGTCTAGATTTAACTTTATTTTCCCCCCTCTCGGTTCTGCCCAACAGCCATCTTGGTAACTATTCCGTGGAATCATTTCCTGTCATGACATTTTTAGAAACCAAAATAACAGCA
Organism: Mesoplodon densirostris; assembly: GCF_025265405.1. NCBI lineage: Eukaryota > Metazoa > Chordata > Mammalia > Artiodactyla > Ziphiidae > Mesoplodon > Mesoplodon densirostris. Next base: position 79,341,074 of record NC_082663.1, read on the forward strand.
TTTACAATGTAACAGCTAAATATTCCTATAGGGTATCTGGGTAAAACAAGCATTTTACACGGTAGTTTTGAGCACACCATTGGGTATGTATTCAGGCGGAACCTCATCTGGGTGTCCACAGTTTCTAGCTAACCAATAGGCTGATTGCAGCATTGTTTGCTGTCACTTTAGAATCATACCTGGCGTACACAACTGGCGACATTCTAGCTTCCAAGCTTTTCTCATGTAGTGCCTTGTTTTAATTTCAGCATGAACATTTATTCAGTGTTGGGGTGCTTTTAATGATAAGGGGCAGCTGTGTAATTTTCTGTAAAGAATGAAGCAGAGGTCCATTGTAATATTTCATGGGCATATGAGATACCATAAATGGAATGTCAGTTGGACAAATTCAATACGTTTTGAATTCTTTGGATTTTTTTTAAAGAAAAAGATTACTCGTGTTTTTTCCAATGGAATTATTTACTCAACCTTTTACATCATCAATTTTCCATTTTAAATTTAGTGCAGCGTAAACTCAGAGAGGTGCTGGGAAAAATATCTAAAGTATCTGCAGACAGTCAGTGTTCTTAAACCACGATGGCAAGACCTCAAAAATAGATGCAGCCCCATCAAAGTTAAATTGAATGACTCAGTGTCTGGACCACTCAGAAGGTTTTTTTTCTATGTAGGAGAGGGGAGAAACTGTTCACTTTAGAACTTCAGAATCATGGATGGCAGAAGTTTGTTTTGTTTTGTTTTTAGATGGGGGAAAAGTGCCATCACAGGAAATTTGTGTAAAAACCGAAGCCTCTTAAAAATATATAAAGTCAGATCACTTTTTTTCATTCATAAGTCTAGAACTATGCCTGAGAGATCAGTTTACCCAACTCCCACATTTTTTAGACAGAGCCATGAGGCTCCCTTCCACCTTTTCTGTCACCTTCTATAGAGGCTGGATAAGCCAGATACAGACTTTCCCAGACTCTCTTGTATATAGGGGTGGCCATGTGACCAAGCTTTGGCCAACAATATCAGAGGGATAATCCTGCTGGATTACTTCAGGGAAAAAATCTTTTCATTGTTAAAAAGAGAAAGTAGCTAGATAAAAGATAAAAATCTTTTTCAGCCTCCCTAGCTTCATGTTTTTGAATGTGAGTGTGATACTTGGAGCTTGGCAGCCATCTTGGGACTATGAGATGGCAGGACTAGGGATGCAGAGACAATAGAGCAGGAGGATGGAAAGAGCTTGGAACTTTGATGACTGTAGCCAGCTACTGCACCAAATCTGGAACATCTTATCTCTGGATTTTCTCCTGTGTGAGACAATTAAATGTTTTTATTTCTTAAGCCAATTTTAGTCAGTTTTTCTGTTACTCATATCTCTGCACATTCTAATTAATATACCCTGAGAAATTAATCTGCTCAAGTTCATAAGATAACATAGTAGCATAGTCTTGATTGGAATTCAGGCCTTCTAATTTCTTGCTTCATAGTTTTTCCTCACTTCTACCCTGTTCCATCACCAGATTATGCTCTGCATGAATAAATATCTTATTGTCTTGATTAAACCTGTTTTTAAGTGTGATTCTCCAGTAATTTTTATTTGTCCTGTAGATTAGTGTCTGCATTTGCAATCCATTTAGCCAAAGAAACTCTCATAAAGTTTATAATCCATCTCTGCACAGAAAGACTTGACAAAGTAAGTTCCAGATTATTGGATGATTCATTTACATATTGAAAGCCTTGATTTGAGAAGATGTAACTATTCTGAGTCACAGTAATACTCAAGAGAATTTAATGTGTCAACATGCTTACAAAGTTGATTGTATTTCAGAACCTCAAATTTCTATACTGGAGAGTATTTTAAGGAGCAAGTAGATAACATTATATCAAAATGGAAAAATATGAGCAAATATTTTATGAAAAATTTAAAAGTAAGAATAAAATATGTTGGTAACAGTATCTCAAAATACAGGGAATTTTATTAGATGAAAATTATCTGAAAATTGAGCTTTGTTCCTGGATCTATTCTTTTTGTGTAATAAAAAAAACTTACCTGATTGGTTTACTCTTCTTTAAAACAACCATTTTGTGGCACCACAGAATTCTAGGGTTGAAAAGACTAAAAAAATTCAGGTTATCCATTACCCAGCTTTAAGAGAGGGCCCATCAAAACATTCCACTCAGGTGAGAATGGATTCTCTTCCAAATGTTCTCTGTTTCTGTACAGAAGAGAGAATGATCCTGTGTTATGATTATATATCAAATCATGTGTTGAGTACTTCTAGATTATTACATGAAGGATGCCAAATACAAAGGACGCTTTGCTCTTTTCTCTGTCAGGTCCTTAGAAGACATTTTGTTTTCCACCAGGCTGGCGAATGACCTTTCACACGTTACCACTGTATTGAGATTGAGTTTGTTTTCCATGAATGATGCCTTCTAAAATGCCTTCATGGCATAGTGACTTAGCTCAGAAAATGTCCATTGGAAAAAGAGACATGATTTCCATAGCAGTAGCAGTAGCATAAAGATAATGAAGCTTGAGGAAGCAGTACTATAGTTGCTTTAAAGAACACATTTTTTTTAAATTAGAGAGTCCTAAGTCTCTTGAATGTATAGTAAAATATATCAAATAATTCACAGTGAACATTATGCTTTATATTCTGTTTTACAGGGAAGGAATAACGTTTCAACACAGTGTACCCTGTTTTTCACTCATATGATCCATTCATTGAATTAGGAGACATTTCTTCACATAATGTAGGAAATGCGAAGGGGAAACTAGATTAAAAATGCCCATGATATTCATTTCTTTGATGAAGTTATTTTGATAGGCCATCAGTAAATTCTTTTACCCTCACCTATGTTCCTTCTCTTATAAAGTAATAGTGTCTTTCTGGTCCTTCTTCCCATCCGGACATGGAAAACAGTTGATCAATGACTCTTGGTATTTGGCTGTTGGACCTAACAGGTAGCATCTATGGAGTGCCAGGGATGGTGACAAGGCAAATGCTTTCTTATGCTCAGATATAGTTCTTAACCAGCTAGAGAAAGATAAACCTCCTATTCTCACAGTGACAACTGAATGATCAAGCCTGTATGGTACCAAGTCTGAACTTCGTTGTATAACCCGGAAATGACTCCATTCCCTCTAGCTGATGTCCTGCAGTATGAGGGCAGGAGTTAGGGTTCCTGACTTCTCCCTTATGATTGGCAGCTGTCAGAGCTGCCTTTGGAATGTCCCCCAGAGTTGCCCTGGCCAGAGGGACAGATTTTTCCTCTGACTTCTCACCAATCTAGGTTCCCTACCTACTGCTTAAGTCCTTTTAGGTCCACCATGACATTGCAGTTCTCTCTTTTGTTTTTGCGGTACGCGGGCCTTTCACTGTTGTGACCTCTCCCATTGCGGAGCACAGGCTCCGGACATGCAGGCTCAGCGGCCATGGCTCACGGACCCAGCCGCTCCACGGCATGTGGGATCTTCCCGGACCAGGGCACAAACCCGTGTCCCCTGCATCGGCAGGCGGACTCTCAACCACTATGCCACCAGGGAAGCCCTGCAGTTCTCTCTTTACTGGTATTTTTTCTCTTTCAGTTTATCTGTAGTTGGAGTTAATGCCCAGGCACTCTCCCATAATCCTAATAATTAATATCTGTAAAATTAAGTAATTGAAATATTTTCCCTTGATAGCTCTCTGCTTATACCTCTTTAAATCTCACTTCCCATTCATTCACATCAATAAAGATCATCATGGTAATAAAAATGGTGCAAGAAAACACAGAAGTAAATCTTCATAATCTTAGGCTAGGCAACAATTTCTTAAATACAACAGCAAAAGCACAAGCAATAAAAGAGAAGGTTGTTAACTTGGATTTCATCAAAATTAAAAACTGTTTTGCTTTAAGGGACACCATCAGGAAGATGAAAAGACAGCCTATGGACTGGGAGAAAATATTTGCAAATCACATATTTGAACATATATCCAGACTCTCACAACTCCATAATAAAATGACAATAAAATTTTTAAATGGGAAAAATATGAGAATATACCAAAAAGCATATGAAGATGCTCAACATCATTAGCCATTAGGGAAATGCAAATCACAACCACAATGAAATATTACCTCACATTCACTAGCATAGCTCTAATAAAAAAGACAGACAATAGCAAGTGCTGTCAAGGTTGTGGAGAAATTGGAACCCTCATACATTGCTGGTGGGAATGTAAAGTGGTACAGCCACTCTGGAAGACAGCCTGATAGCTCCTCAAAATGTTAAAACACAGAGTTACTGTATGACGCAGAAATTCTACTACTAGGTATATACCTACAAGAATTGCAAAGAAGTCTAAACAATAACCTGTACATGGATGCTCATAACAGTATTATTCATCATAGCCAGAAAGTGAAAACATTCTAAATGTCCATCAACAGATGAATGGACAGACAAAATAATGTATATCCGTACAATGGAATATTATTTGGCCATAAAAAGGAATGAAGTACTGATATATGCTACAACATGGATGAACCTCAAAAACATTCCAAGTGAAAGAAGCCAGTCACAAGAGACTACATATTGTATGATTCCATTTATATGAAGAACACAGAATAAGCAAATCTATAGTGACAGAAAGTAGATTAATGGTTGACCAGGGTTTGTGGGAAAGGGAGGGAAAAGGATGAGAAGGAAAAGGATGAGCTAAATGGGTATGGGGTTTCTTTCTGGAACAATGAAAATGTTTTAAAATTAGATTATAGTAATGGTTTCATAATTCTGTAAATATGCTAAATACCATTGAATTGTATACTTAAACACATTTAAACAGGTGAACTTTATGGTATAAATTATATCCCAATAAAGCTGTTAAAAATAGTTATGGTATAATAACATGAAACAATGACATTAAGTAATACTTTATGGGGGGCTTCCCTGGTGGCGCAGTGGTTGAGAGTCTGCCTGCCGATGCAGGGGACATGGGTTCGTGCCCCGGTCCGGGAAGATCCCACATGCCGTGGAGCGGCTAAGCCCGTGAGCCATGGCCGCTGAGCTTGCGTGTCCGGAGCCTGTGCTCCACAACGGGAGAGGCCACAACAGTGAGAGACCCACATAACGCAAAAAACAAACAAACAAACAAAAACTTTATGATTTATTATTTTCCTTGTGGAACAGAATGATTAGGTTATAAATAACAACATTAAAAAAATAAAGGCAGAAACACGCATATTGAATTTTGGCAGTGCCTAGGTGTTTAGATGCTATTCAGTAGAGCACTGCATGTCAGAACAGAGGAGATTACCAGAAGGTTATTTAAAAGAATCTGGTTCAGGGTGCCGATCTCAATTACAAGTGGGTGCTTAACCTATTTTTACTAATCAGGATTGGATGGGGTAGATGTGAGATACCAATAGGGCCATTGTGCTTTAAAAAAATTATGGTATGTGTTGGTGGTAAAGGGATTAAAAAATCATAGATTTGGTATAGACCACAACCATGGGTGCATACTTTATCTAGAGAAGTGTTTCTCTGTAAACCAGGGTCAATTCTCATGAGTATTTTGAGGAGAGAGTACTTATTAAAAAGTGAACATTTATCAATCCCACCCTAGACCTATGAATATCTTTGCAGGGTAGGGTGATAAAAGATTGAAGAAATTTTAATAATGTTGCTAGGTGATTCTTTTTTTCTCTCCATCTTTATTGAGTTATAATGGACAAATAAAAATTGTATATATTTAAAGAGCATGACCTGGACTTGACATTTTGATATACATCTACATTGTGAAATAGTTGCCTCAACAAACTAATTAACATATCCATCACCTCACATAGTTAACCAGATAATTCTTTAAAAAAAAATTATTTATTTATTTGGCTGAGCTGGGTCTTAGTTGCCGCACGTGTGATCTTCGTTGCGGCATGCAGGATCTTCAGCTGTGGCATGTGAACTCTTAGTTGCAGCATGTGGGATCTAGTTTCCTGACCAGGGATTGAACCTGGGCCCGCTCTATTGGGAGCCAGGAGTCTTAGCCACTGGACCACCAGGGAAGTCCCTAACTAGGTAATTCTTATGCAACTAAGTTTGAGAACACTGATACAAAGCAGAAGGGCCAAATTTATTTAAAAATTTAATGCCATTCCAATAGAAATTCCTACAGGGCTTTTTGTAAAAATGCACAAAAGAGCACAGCAATTCTACTTTAAAGTACAGTCATATATTTTAGTGAAACACTTGCATATGTGTACACAGATATTCTTTACAGCATTGCTGGGTGTATTAAAAATTGAGAAACAACTGAAGTGTCCACTAGTCAGGGAACGGATAAGTTAACTGTAGATTATTGCTATTTGACAGTTAAAATGAATGCTTGCATCAGTATGCATATATCAATATGAATAGACTTGTAAAACAAAATATTCTATGTAAAAAGTAAATTACTAAAAGATATGTACATACGATATAGAATAAATGAAACTTAAAAACCAAATAATACTATACATTAATCCCGGCATACACATGTGGTAAAATTATGCGGTCTTGCATGGAATTGATTCCCCCGAACTTCAGGACAGCTCTGGAGAAAGCAGAGAGAGAAGGCTTGGGGTGGGATTAGTGCTTTAGCTGTATTTGGAATACTTTATTAACAGAGTAAATAAACGTGAAGCCAAGATGAACTAATGTTAACATCTGTTAGGCCTGGGTAGCAAATAATTAACTTCTGTTATATTTGAAATTCAAAAAACAAAATCAATAAACAAAAATTGACTTGTAGAATTTTCAATACTGATCAACTCTTTAAAATGAGCTGACACAAAGCCCTATACTTAGTTCAAATCCTCCCATCAATATTTGCCGTACCTGAAAGCTGGACAGATGGCAAATATAATATAATTTCTCCTTAACAGATGGGTGAACTGTAAGGTTTAATTACTTTCTCCTAGTTACATAGTAAGTAGCTCTGGAAATAAAATATTTTGGTCAATAACTTGGGGGTTTGGCCACCACATAGAATGTCAGAACACAATGCTAAACCTTTATAGTTTCTACTATGAGACAACATAACATATTCACATATATGTTCTGTTACATATATAAAACAGAAAATCTGTATCTTCATGTATAATCAGACACTATAGAACAGGAAAATATTCTTAAAATTTGGGGTTTTCTTATGACCCCTGCTGTAAATGAGCTTTTCCATTCCGACATATTCCAAATACATGATAACTTATTAATCATTTTTAAAATGGCTTTTCACATTAACAAAAAAAGCCAAGAGTAAATCAGGTCTCTTACCAGAGCATTTGATTTTCGTACTCCAAAAATGGGTATTCAGGGCAAAAAGCATCTGGCTTATATTCAGAAGACATAAATTTTCTTCTCAAGTCTTCCACTGGCCACTGTGGTCGACATCAATTCTTTGAACCTTCCAGGGTCTGTAAAAGATTATGCGAGAAAGATATATCAGGTTAAGAGAACAGCATTAATCTTAAAATACGTTGCTTGTTTGGAATATGATAAAGAGCTTCCTGGGGCTGGAAAGATGTGTTTATGGAAGGCCATAGTAGGAGATGAGACTGGGGAAGCTTTGGGTCTTACTATGCAGCAGCTGTAGACTTTTTGAGAAACGGTGCAGTATTCTCTTCATTATGCTTTGCTTGGGAATATTGTCATTCAGTAATTGCAAGCAGTATATGAAGAAACCATGCAATATCAAGTCAACCAAATAGAGATTTATTTTGCTCACAAAGCAAGGAATCAGGAGGTGGACAGGCCAAAGCAGGTGCAACCTCTCCAGATAGTTATCAAGGACTCAGGTTCCTTGTAGCTTCCTATTTCACCAGCCTCAGCTTGAGGCTTTTGTCCTTATTCTTTCAGGATAGCTATTTCACCTCTAGGCAGGAAGAAAAGGGAAATCGAAAGGCAAAAGTTCATTCCAACTAAACAGTAACACAATAGCTTTGATGGAAGTGCCATCTAGTAGACTTCTGTGTACACTTATGAAATCTTTATGATAATTAAGGTACCAAATATTTCTAGTAGGTGAATGAGAACTTTGTCACCTGAATAAATCAAAGTTCATTTAGCAAGGGAAAACTAGATACTCGAGAGGCGACTAGCAGCATCTGCCACAATTTCTTGATTCATAAACTCTCCTCAGGGTGCCCTTCCAAGTGGTTTTCCCAGTTCAACTTGGTGGACTCCAGGAGAGCTTGGAGGGAGAGAGCCAGGGCAAAAGCTTGCTTTGGGATAGCTTCTGGCCTGTCTGCCTTGGCTGGCAGTATGACACAGAGGTGAGTGTGGTTTTGAGAGTCAGACTAGGGTTCAAATCCCAGCTCCTTCCACTAACTCATTGCGTGGCTTTGAATGATTTAGTTCAATGAATATTTATTAAATACCAGCTATGTGCCAGGCACTCTGCCATTCCTTGGGCACATGGCAGTAAAAAGGGCAGACACAGTCCATCCCTTCACAGAGCTTACTTTCTGGTGGTGACTGAGTCTTTTCTATAAACAGGAGTTGTGGTAAGGATAAATTTAGTTCTTATAGCATGTAAATGCTAGTTAAATGGTAATTGTTCAGAAGCTGTCCTAGATTTGGGTTCAATCTACTGAAACTAGTACTTACATTTGGGAGCTTGGATCTCTCCACTAGAAGTTCTGCTTGCTTTTGGATTAATCCCAGGAGTCCTGGGCTTTTTTTGGAGCTAATTAAGGCCAACTATCTTCTCTCTCCCTCCACAGTGACCCTAAACCTCATTGGGTTAAGAGCACATGACCTAGTTTCTTCCCTCTGGGGGAAGAAAGTTCTCAAATATCTTCTTGGAATCTCAGAAATTCCCTGCCTCTGAAAATCCTTCAATTTTGAAGTTGCTCAGGGACTGGAGCATAATTCCCCACCCCTCCCTGCTCTGTGGGTAACTCTGGTTTCCTCTTCTAAGAGCAGGAACCTGAGAATGATCCTAGCACTCCAGAGACATTAGGATGCCTGGGATGCTGGAATTGATCCTAGATTATGGGACTTTGATTCTAGACCACATGATTCCTGATTTCTCCCAATGGTCTAAGGAAATCCTGGGAAGATCAACAGTTCTAATTCTCCTTGTCATTTATTTTGCCTTTGATTACATCCAAAACATATTGGAATATTATAATGATTACCTCTTACTAAGTAACTACTATGAACTAGGTACTTTTTCTGTATTATCTCATTTAATAACCTTGTGATTATTCCCATTTTACAGAAAGGAAACTGAGTCTGCAGAGATGACTTGCATTCTGTCCAAGGTCACTTGACTCACAGTGGGTGGAGTTGGGATTCACACCCAGCTCTGACTTCACACCCCATTTTATAAACCACTGTGCTATACTGTGGTTGTTTATGGAATTACCTATTCTTGTGAAATATTTATCACAGCCGTCTTTGGACACAGTTTTGTGGAAGTCCCAAATACCATAATGGTCAGCTCTATTTCCCTTTTAAAACTCACAATTCAGTGATATGTCCAGGAAAAGTGGCTGCTGTTGCCAAGCTCCTGGCTTCTCTGCCTTGAGCCTGGCTCTTTGCTTGCCGGCCTGGCTCAGTGGGCAGTTGCCAGTTCTGAGAGCTTGGTGCACACTGTGTCCTGATGGAGACCAGAGCCGGGCTCAGTACGCAGTTGCTTCTCTAGGACTGCCTTCCGCAGGGACTCTGGAGTCCTTCCCCTTTCTCAGTCCAGAGTTAGTTGTGTCTGAAATGTGCTTGGATGGGTACTTCCAGTGCATACCTCTGAACTGTTAAGTGAGCTGAGGGATTAGGAATGGAGGAAAGGCAAAACAAAACATTCTATGAATGTCTAAAAAGTGTGTCAGAGGCATTTCTGCTAAACTTTCTGATACTCCATTCCTAGCCCTGTGGTGCTTTCTACCAAATATTGCACGTTTTGGACATATTTATACTAAAAATTATCTGCTTACCTAAAATTCAAATTTAATTGGGTGGCCTGTATTTTATCTCCAATGAACATTGTGTTTATTACGCTCATGACTGACTGGACCTGGGTCCTTCTTCTCTGACTGTGTTACATTCATCCCCATATGTGATGATGCAAACATGTCCAAACCCTGTCTTTGAAGAACCAGCTCAAACGCTGCCTCTTTCCTAATTCCCCATCCTTCCAATCAGAAGTCATATCTTCTTCTTCTGAATCCTATAGCTTGCCTCTAGTTTTATTTGTGTGTTTGAAATATAGTTGTGTAAGCATTTCTCAGAGTGAAGCTGAGACCTAGACGCTTCTGGTGAGTGATGTTAGATGACAGACCTCTCCCCTTCTATCGATTCGGATTCATTGATATTCAACAGAAACCAAAACTGTTTGAAGTCTGTCCTCAGTGGGAGTTCATATATCTGCATCTGAGGTGGCCCTTAAGAGGCTTGTCCTGCAGGGAGAGATAAGAACTGCCCCAAGGGGAGGGGTCTGGAATGGTGGGCCGCCTCAGAACCTTCATATTGGGGTTGGTATCCTTGGTTTGTCTCTGCTAGAATTTTACCTATATGAATCTTTCTTCAAATGTGTGTTTAAGATTTTTTTTTTTGGTATATCTGTTTTCTAATTTTGCCTAATGTGGGAATTAGGGATAAATTAGTTTCTTAAAATGTTGTCTAGAACTTTTATATTCTTTTCTTGCCTGTGGAAGCGATCACAAATAGTTTGAAAATCATCCATTCCTTGGACATTTTCTATAATTTGCATACAAAAACTAAACTAAAAGGGCCTGGAACCATATTCTGGAGATAATCTTTAACAAAATTTTAAATTCTTTTCATAATCATTGATCTATTCAGGTCATCTATATTTTCTTGATTGAATTTTGGAAGTTGGAATTTTTTTTTCTAAAAGCATATCATTTTTTGTTTGTTTGTTTGTTTTTTGCGGTACGCGGGCCTCTCACTGTTGTGGCCTCTCCCGTTGCGGAGCACAGGCTCCAGACGTGCAGTCTCAGTGGCCATGGCTCACGGGCCCAGCTGCTCCGCAGCATGTGGGATCTTCCCGGACCGGGGCACGAACCCGTGTCCCCTGCATCGGCAGGCGGACTCTCAACCACTGTGCCACCAGGGAACCCCATGTACATATATTTTTTTAAATGGCATCATGCTGTATGCAATTTTACATTTCTATAATTTTTAGATAATATTTTAATGTTATAAAATTAAAATCTATTTAATCATTGTTAATAGTTGCATAGTTTTCCACAGTTTGGATATACTGTAATTTATTTAAACTTCCACCACTGATGAATATTAAAGTTATTTCCTCTTTCCTATGTTAATATTTGCTCTGTTTAATAAGGGCTGAGAAAGTAATAAGGTAGGAACCAATAAAAATACTGCATTGGAAATGATTGTACATACCACTTTGTGCTGCAACCTTATTATTTCTAATTTTATTTTCTTCAGTGTCAGCATAGATTAAAGTTATAATATTGCATCTTTTGGTCTCCTTACCTCCCCCTTTTCTTTTTGCTGCCTTTGATCCAAGTAAACTTCCATCTAATTTGCAATCTAAACCCCATTTCACCTTTTATAGGTCATGTATTCTTAATTTTATTGGGGACGTGAAGCACATGTTTTCTAACATTTACTTGTATCTCCTATAGAGTAGGTAATTTTTAAATTTTGATTTTTTAAAAGTCTTGAATGCTGTCTTCAATTTATTATGCCACAGAATATTTTTATAACCCCATCTCAGTATTGTTTCTCTCTGTTTCTCATTTTTGTGTAAGCAGTGGGATACCCAGTGCCCACAAACTGGTAGGTTAGACTCCATCTTTCTTAAGCTTGATATTAGTTCTTTTGTTGGTTAACAGATTCCTATCCTGCAGACTGCAAAGAGAGGGAAGGGAGATGGACACCTGGGTAGTCCAGTAGAAGAATGTTGATTGTGCGGTGTTTTCTCTCCATATTTGGTGAAGGTGCTGTGCAGGTGTCAGATTTCTGGGTCCAGCTTTCTTGACTGCCTGTTTCTTAGCCAGCTTGCCTCTTGCTTTATGTAAGCTGCAGCGTGCCCAGCTGCAATCTTACTGCTTGTTATGGCCTCTGTACTAATTTGCGGGTTTCAAGAAATTCCTTTCAAATGCCAGTGATTTGCCTTGGCAAATTGAAACACAAATTGAAGCAGTGTGTTTGCTCTCTGCTGTCTTAGAACGTTCAGCCATCAGATCTTGTCCTTATAAATAAGTGACTATGTGCTGGAGAATTTCAGAGTTATTCCTTGACTGGTCTTCTTTGCTTTTTATCTGATCTACTCTATATATAGCTGAAACTCCTGTAAGTTTCTGCTTTGTGGATGGTTATCGCCATGGTTTGTAATTTGAAGGTGACTTTCTCTCATCTTTTATAACCCTTTGAACATATAGTGGAAATCTGAGAATAGGGGGTGTGAGGCATTTATGCTTTGATTCATATATCCAGTTCTTTTAACATTATCCTGTTGACTTGAATGTAACAGACATTCAAAGAACAGCTAATGACTAAACAAAGAATGAATATCATCTTGAGCTTAAAGGGTACTAATTGTCATGACTTGTGTATTATTCTTCATATGTTGAAAACTTTGAGGTTTCTTTATATTTCTAGATACTTCAAATGGTAATAATGGCAATCAGGTTCTGATTAGAAAAAAAAATTGGGACTACTCTTGAAATAAGTTTATTTATTCCTTCACTTGTAAAATAACTTTTGACTCTGTTCCTTCACAGTGCAGTCTCTGTGTTAGGTACAATGGATATAAGGATGACTATATGGTTCCTACCCTCCTGCAGGAACCTCACATATAGTTTACTGGCAGCAACTGCTTTTTTTCCCTTTTCCAGGTCAAACATCAGAATTGTCTTTTGAAAATGGAAGTACTCAGGATAATAGACTGTCTTTTTCTCTCTGGCAATGGGGGGTCTTGTTTATTTGAGTAACTCAGTGAAGGAATTATTTTACCAGGGGCTTACAAGAGATTGGGAGAACGTTTATCCCACTAATCCTGGGGTAATGGAGGGAGAATTTCCTCCTCTCTTCTACGGTTCCTAGACTCAATGAAGTCAGGAAAGTTAAACTTGACTGAATTTACAATTTCTTTTAAGTATTTTGTTGTTAAATACGTAGGTTTTTCGTTTTATTAATCACTGGAATCTATGCAATCATATATTCATTTTAAGTATTACTATATTTCTATCCACATATATAATAGAAGACACAGATAACTTCCACTTCTGGAAAATAGGCATTTTATTTTTGAACTTTCTACATGGTAGTCAGTGCATATCACTCATAGAAAATATTTTGCCAACTAGGAATACAGACATGGATCCTTCAGAGCCAGGCATGTGGGTTTTATCAAATGTAGTAGACATTTGTGGATTTTGTCTGCCTAGCCTCATTTAACCTTTCTTTTGCTAAAATTACCCTGGCTTTTCGCTATGCCATCTCAGCTTGGTGGGGCTATCAAATGAGGTACCTCCTTACCCAGTGCATGGGAACATGACTCAAGCTATACAGATGGGACTTTGTTTTTTTTCCTGAGAATTACTGTCTCATAAAACCGTTGTGAGGATTAAGTGAGTTAATGCATGCAAGGTACTTAGAAGCATTAATGGCACAGGGTAAACAGTATACAAGTGTGAATTTTATTATTAAGCAGAGTGACAGAAGATTAGAAAGTGATTAGAGCTGGAACATTCTACCTGGCTGCCCTAAGACACACTCATAGTTCCTCTACCTTGATCTCCAGAGTGACCCAGTTCTGTCTTTTCTTCCAAGGCCAGATTATAAAGCATTTCCTCCAATTCTGTGAGCTACCCTGTATCCTTCTGATAAATTCATTTTGTCTCAACTTTCTTTCCTTGCGATCCAAGAATCTTGATGGATAAAGAGAAACTCTTAGTGAAGCTCCAAACATTGGAATTAAGTAATATTCTAAAATTTAAAAAATTATTTATATTTACTTTGGAGTGTGTTTTCTTATTCCTTCTGAATATGGTGCTCTACTGTTCTGGGAAATTGTGTCAAGCAAAATAATAAAATAATAGTAGGATTATCTGGCATAGAAAAAGCTGAGACACGCAAAATGATGGAAATAAATGTGCTCATAGTAGTATTAATTTTTAATGAAAACTCACCATCCTGACCATTAAAATTATATATACCAGATACGGCTTAAGAGATTTACAGATATTATTTCTAATCTTTATAACAAGTCTGCAAATAGTATTAACCTTGTTTTATGGATGGGAAAGCTGAATGTTTGAGGCTTTTCCATTAGTTAGCAACTAACGAGAATTCTAACCCAGTGCTACTCACTACAAAGCCTGTATTCTCTCCTACAATGACACACTTTAGTTTTCTTAAATTGTGAAAATCTGTTTCTATGTTTGGATGTTAAGTTGAAAATTTTAAATGGTGTTTATTCATTCTTTCATTAAATATTTATTGAGTGACTGTGTGGGTAAGGTCTCCATGAATGTATATAAATATAGCCTCAGAGGATATGTTTTAGGAAACGGGGATGGCAAAATGTAGAAGAAGGAACTTTGTAGTTATTTAGATTAAATGTAAAATATGTCTACTAGTCAAGGGAAAGGATGATAGCTATTTTTAAGTTTTGTTTAGATAATCCACTCAAAATTTATTTCAGTTGACTCCAGAAAAATTTTATTTTTCCTCTTCCCCTAATCTCGATCTATTCTACTCATCTAACATGCATTCATATAGTGGTATGTTTAGAAACCTTTCTAAGTTCTAGAGAATTTTAGTTCACTTAATTTTAGGGCATTTCTATGCAGTAATAATGTAAAGGGTGTTACTTGATGAAGAGAGCTGGAAACTTCTAGAAACTGGATAGAGTCCCAAATATACCAATACTGCTGTTATAGTCTTAGACACATCTGTATAGGGCCAGAGATGAATAGTTACTATCCTAGCCTCCAAGGAGGTAGAATCTAATGATTGTGCAGAAACTTTCATAGCATCTATACACAAGTCAGGCAACCACTTTATTCTTACCTTTTCTAGCACTCATAATGGGGGTCTTGAAGAAAAGTGCAGAATACTGTAAATTTTAACCTTTTTCTTCCCTTCAATCTCACACTACATACTATACCTCTTTAGCAATAGAAGGGAAGAGGTTAAATAAGCTGCCCCCATTGACAGTGGAGTTTACTTAGTTTGTGCAGAAGAAATTTTCTGTGTGCTCAGAGATATCAATGTTTGCTTTCCATGTAATGGAAAAAAAGCCCATAAAGGTAATGAGTAGATACTCCTGCAGCTGAAATGCCAAAGAAGCATAACCAGGCTTTGGTTCTACTCATGCTGGAAAGTTTTGTATATTCAAATTCATTACTAATGATTCATTTTATTTTAAAGATTTGGTCTACATGAGATTGTATATGAAAAATCTATCCAGTTGGACTGTAATATTTCTGTGAAAATTTAAATTGGTAAAAGAAGATAAAAGAAATTCATAAAAGAATGAAGCTAGATAAAGAGTACAAATGCCTGAATAAATGATTCAGGGCAAAACAGACTAAACAGTACCTAAGTGTGAGCTTTTATTATTATTAAACAGAGTGGCAGAAGGTTAGAAAGTGGTTAGAGTTGGACCATTCTGACCACCCGTGTCAGCTTCCTGAAGAAACTTAAAAACAAACAAACAAACAAAAAACAACATTGTATTTTTCTTGTAACTGCTTTTGATACAGTAGAATATATGGTATCCTTTTAATTTCTTTTCAGCCACTTTTTATTGGTGGTGAAGGGTAGGGATCAATTATCTTATAATAAAAAATCAAGTTATGGCTAGTTTTATGTTTCTCATTCTGTCCTATTCTCTTGCAGCTCCTTAAGGTGCTAGCTAGGAGTCTCACTGGGCTCCCATGGGAGAATGTGGGCTCTGTGTGTTCACAGTGAGAGCCAGGCTGTACAGGAGCATATCCCAGAAGCAGCACCAACTGCCCGTTGGATTAGAGATCCGTCAGGTGGAAGTGGTAGAACTGAGGAGCCCAGGCACTCAGAGCACCTCCCCAAACCACAGCCTCCCAGGTCAGTGACTCCAAACTTGGCTGAGGTTTAAAAGATGCAGACTCCAGAGATCCAGCCAAACATTCCACAGTGGCATATCCAAGAGTGGGTCCTGGAAATCTGCCTTCTTAACAAGTAACCTGAAGATCAGCTAGGATTCCCCACTACCATTCTAAGTCCCTTGTGAGGAAGGAGCAACCCTCCCTGTTTGTTCCACCTGCACGATTGTTGCCATGTATGGCACGAGAATGGCCACCAATGTGTTGTGGAAGAGTGAGGCCTGTCTTCAGGGCAAGCTTCTCAGTGCATCCACCTCTTTTAAGACTCCATCCGCCTCTCTCAAATGGACAGCTTTACTGCACCGTAATCTGAATTTGACATTTTCATCCACTTTCCCATTTTCTGGCTTGGCTTTGCCCTGGCCATTTATTAGGTGGCTAGTGACCATGTACCTTAAAGATAAATATTGGTGTTTAATAATTTCAGTAATTGGTGGAGGTTCCAGAAAATGGAAGTGCAACTTTACCTGTTGAAGTGCCAAAACTTAAAAAAAAAAGCATTAAAACTCCTCTGCTTTCATAAACAAAGTATTGAACCTTTGTATGTTTCTTGATGATTCAGAATTGTCATTAAAATATGATTTATTTTACTGTGCTATGCAATATATTAAGGAAGTCATTGAGGTAGATAGACCATTTTCTCCTGCATTTTTGTCTTAGGTTGTGGTTACTGGTTTTGGTTTGCCTGTGCGCTGCCATTAGCTCTGCCTTTTCCTTGAAGGCCAGCTGTATCTGTACCGCTGTCAGTATTTTGCCTGAGCAGTACACAGCCCTTCATTTTTCTGTTTCTAATATTTGCGGGCTGTAGTGCCACATAGCCAAACTGCTGAGAGCTAGGTCTTAATTAGAATGAGCTGGATTCTGGGCAGATGTCTGGCAATCTTTCCTGGGAATAACTATCCAGCTCTGGGAGAGGAATGTCGTGACATGTATTTGGCTGCTCAAGAAGTTTTGTTTACTTGTTTGCTTTGTTTACTGTGCATGGTTGTGTCTCAGAGGACTCTGAATTGTTGGAGTGGTTAGTTCTGAATAGCTGAAGAACTGTTGTCTTCAGACACTATTATTGTCTATAGTGTAAAACTTGGAACGAGTTCCTGTTTCACATGCTCAAACTAGAAAGAAGCGATGTCCAGTTGGAATGCGGAGCAAACACAGTCAGATCATTGATTTTTCTTTCCCTCTCAGGATAGCAGCCATGCTGGTCCTGGACTACAGCAGGAAGGAGACCTGACTTCTCTCCTTCCTATTATTTTGCCCCCAGAAAAATTGCTTGGCAACTCTCACAACTACACAAACCCTTGTGTGCTTGGTAGCTTAGGAAAATGCAACTCTTTTTAACGTGCTGATAATCACAGCAAAGAAAAGCATCTGCATGGTTATCTTATGGGAGCAAAGGACTAATGTGCAATCTCCAAAGAAAACTGCCACTGCCCTGGCTGCTCTCTTGAGCAAGGTGACTGGTGCCACAGAGCAGCCATGTGAGAGACACACTGCTTTGGTACAAGAGGAAGGACGTTCCTGACTTACGGGCTCAGTCACAGTAGCTCTCTTGGTGGTGACAGGTAGGGCCACTGCTTATAGGAGCCATATTTACCAAAGCGAGTAATTGATGCATATACCTTTGAGGTCAGTGAGAAGGGTTTCCTTCTGGCTTTCTGCTCTTTGCCATTAACACCATAAATCCACCTGCCCAAAATGATAGCCATCACCAAGCATTCTTGGCTTCTTTATTTTTTTTATCTCTATGGATCTTACTTCCTCTCTTTCTCTCTCTTTCTTCCTGTGTCTCTCTCCTTTGCTCCTTCTTCCTTTTGGTCCTAATCCCAAAGTACATATCTTTAAACTACATGATCACTCAGTGCACATTGGCTGAGTGTGAAGAGTAGGAAAATTGTTTTAATGACCATCGAGCTTTCAGTGTCTATAGTCAGGCTGCACTAAATGGGATGGTATCCATGGTGAGGGGGGCAGAATGCGCCAGGCTTTTGTGTCAAAGGGAGATGAAATGCATGTCATATGTCTGGACATATTTGAAGTCAACGGTTTCAAAGTTCTGATCCTGAGTTTATCTTTACTGATCAGCTTGCAAGGCAGAATCAGAATATATCAGAACAAGTGGCAAAATGGGATAGAGCTTCAAAAAGACTTAAAAATAAAACCAGAGAAAAATGGGTTAGAATAAAATTAATTAACAATTAAATTAATGTTTTTGTTTAGTTGTGATGTCAGTGACTATTTTTTAAAAAATAATTAAGCAGTTAATTTCAGCTTTTAAGGGACAAATTTTAAATCCTAACCATGACTCACAATGAAATAATGTGCCAACTTGTACACGTTCGTATTCTTGTATTAACGATGTTGTAAGAGAAAAGTTTAGAACCTTTGCAAAAGAGGTGTTTTGTTTTTTAAATATTGAGTTAATTTCACATATTGACTTTTAAATTTTGTTGTCAGATTTGTTGTGAAAAATTATTGCGTTTTTACACGTTTGAGCTTTTCTAATCTGTGAGCTTCCGCTCAGTTATTGGTGGGAGAAGATTCAGATTCCTGTTGGGGCTTTTTTGCTTTATAGAGGTAATTGCAGCTGTTTGTGGAGAAAGGCTGACCTCATAACCCCTCACCAATTTATCCAGGGACTAAATATTGTCCTTTGTCACCTAGCTGCCATATGCCTTTTTAATGTGTATTATTTAAGAATTGTTTTTCACAAGGTGATACTTAGAGACAAGGATAAAGTGACATTGAACGTAAAAGAAGAAAGTATTGGTAAAGAAATGTTCAAAATACACAGAACATTTGCCTTCATAATTTATAGTTTGATGTTAATCAAACTGTGATTCACTTTCAATTCTAATATGATCCTTAGATGTATATGCCTTTTTGAAGCCAGATATAGAGTAAGCATGGAGAGTATAGAATCAAGGGATTCTGGAGTCTGATTGCTGAGTTCCATTCTGGCATCACCCTTAGTTATGTGATCTTGAAACATTATTTAAACTCTCTGTGCCTTATTTTTCTCCTTTAAAAATGGAAATAATAAAACTGTTTTCCTCATAGGATTGTTGTGAACTTATAGATCATGAATTTAAAGCACATAGCTCAGTTCCTTACGTGTAGGTAAGATGCAACACACGTCTGTAACTACTGCTTAGGTTGTTCTGGCTGCAAATTAATTTCTTTTCAAATTCTGACAAAATAAAGACACTTCCAAAGTTAACTGAAAAGGCAGTTGTCCTTGAAAGAGGCCTACAAGTGGCATAAAATCTAGGTGGATTGAACACAATAAACAAAGGAAAGCAATAAAATCTACTTCACAGGCATTCAATAAATATTTGTTGTATTAGAGAGGATTGGTAACTAGGTATTCAGAACTCATAGGTTCATAGACTCTTTGGGTTGGGTGTGGACATGTAAGTAAATATCATCCTTTCCAACTGCCTCATTCAGTGTTTTCTTCTCCTCTACTCTTTCTCGCAGAGTAGACATTCATCCCAATACTTGAACCCTTCCACTTATGGCAACCTATCCATGAGGAGCCAGATCTTATTACTTGCAAGATCTCTTAGGTTGGGCTGAAGTCTACTTTTCTTGCTCTCACTCATCCTTCCTGATTTGGCTTCTGTGGCTCTTCATAGGTCAGTGACTCGCAAGTCTGAATATACATATTTTCTATATTCTCCATTTCCTTCATTTCCCAGATGAAAATCCCCAGTTCCTTCAACCTTTCTCAAATGACATGATTTCAAGTCCTCTTATGTTATGATTGATAAACTTTGAAACTGGACTTGCTTCAGTTAGAAATTGTAGTTTGCTACAAATCAACAGGGACCACCAAACTAGAGGCTTAAAACAGGAAGGGGTTTATTTTTCTCTCACATAGAAAAGATCCTGCAGTAGACAGCTCAGAGGCAGTATAGTGACTCAGCAAGTTCATCAGGGACCCAGGACCTTCTAGGTTTCTTCTCTGCCTGAAGGTGTGATTCTCATCCTCACGGTCTGGAGGTGACCAATGTAGCTACAGCCACCAGTGTTCCCATTCCAGACAGGAAAAAT